>NW_008330297.1:228990-257023 GCF_000622305.1 Nannospalax galili | reverse complement strand
AACTGAAACAGTAATACAAAACCTCCCAACTGAAAAAAGACCAGGGCCAGATGGATTTTCAGCAGAATTTTATCAGACATTTAAAGAAGATCTACATCCAATACTATTTAATTCATTCAAAAAGATAGAAATGGAGGGAGCACTTCCAAATTCCTTCTATGAAGCCATATTCACTCTAATACCAAAGCCAGGTAAAGAAGCAACCAAAAAAGAAACCAAAAATTCTCATACTTTCAAACCGCATACAGACACACATCAAAAAGATCATCCACCATGATCAAGTCGGGTTTATTCCAGAGATGCAGGGATGGTTCAATACACGTAAGTCGATAAACGTCATAAATCATATAAATGGTCTCAAAGAAAAGAATCACATGGTCATCTCAAGAGATGCAGAGAAGGCCTTTGACAAAATCCAACATGCATTTATGTTCAAAGTCCTAGAGGGTATTGGACTGGAGGGAACATACCTCAACATAATTAAAGCCATATATAACAAACCCACAGCCAACATCATTCTAAATGGAGAAAAACTGGAAGCATTCCCATTGAAATCAGGAACCAGACAAGGATGTCCACTATCTCCACTTCTCTTTAACATAGTGCTTGAAACTCTTGCAAGAGCATTGAGACAAGAGTAAAAAATTAAAGGAGTAATAATTGGAAAGGAAGAGCTCAAATTATCCCTTTTTGTAGATGATATTATATCTAACAGATGCTAAAAATTCCACAGAAAACTCCTAGAAATTATTAACGCGTTCAGTAAAGTGGCAGGTTACAAAATTAACCTACAAAAGTCTGTAGCCTTTCTATATACCAATAACAAGCAATCAGAGAAAGAGCACATGGAAATACTCCCCTTCACAGTAGCTGCAAAAAACTTAAAATATCTTGGAATAAACCTGACCAAAGACATTAAAGACCTCTACAATGAAAATTTTAAAGTTTTAAAGAAAGAGATTGAGGAAGACATCAGAAGATGGAAGGACATCTCAAGCTCATGGATTGGAAGAAATAATATTGTGAACAAGACCATCCTACCAAAATCCATTTATAGATTCAATGCAATGCCAACCAAAATCCCCATGACATTTTTCACAGAATTGGAAATAACCATCCTAAGATTCATATGGAAGTACAAAAGACTTCAGATAGCCAAAGCAACCCTGAGCACTAAATGCAATGCTGGGGGGGTTACTATACCAGATTTTAAGCCATATTACAGAGTTATAGTCATAAAATCAACATGGTACTGGCACAAAAATAGACCCATAGATCAATGGAACAAAATTGGAGACCCAAATATGAGTACATGCAATTGCAGGCACCTGATACTTGACAAAGGGGCCAAGAACATTCACTGGAGGAAAGACAGCATGTTCAGCAAATGGTGCTGGCAAAACTGGATCTCCACCTGTAGAAGAATGAAACTAAACCCCTATCTTTCACCTTGCACAAAAGTCAGTTCAAATGGATCAAAGACCTCAATGTAAAGCCTGAAACTCTGAAACTGTTAGAAGAAAACATTGGCAAAAACCTACAAAATATAGGTTTAGGAAAGGATTTTCTAAACCGGACATCAATTGCTCAGGAAACAAAGTCAAGAATCAACAAATGGGACCTCATTAAACTAAAAAGCTTCTGTACATCAAAGGAGGCAACCAGGGCAGTGAACAGAAAACCCATAGGACAGGAGAAAATCTTCACCAGTGACACATCTGACAGAGGTTTAATATCCAGAATATATAACGAACTCAAAAAACAAAGAATCAAGAAAGGAAGTAACCCACTTAAAAGATGGGCTAAGGAGCTGAAGAGACTGGCTAAGATCAAGAGAACAAGTGATTCCAAATGTTGGAGAGGATGTGGGGAAAGGGGAACACTCATCCACTGCTGGTGGGGCTGCCAACTTGTTCAACCCCTATGGAAAGCAGTGTGGAGGAGTCTTCAAAAACCCCAAATGAACCTACCATTTGACCCAGTTATACCACTCCTTGGTGTATACCCAAAGAACTCATCCTATTGCAGAGACACTTGTACATCCATGTTTGTTGCTGCTCTTTTCACAATAGCTAAGAGATGGAACCAACCTAAAGGCTACATAACAAGCAACAATGCCAGATAGGAGATACCTTCCCTCAACTGACGAGCAGATAATGAAAATGTGGTTGATTTATATGATGGAGTTTTACTCAGCAGTAAAGAAAGATGAAATCATGAAATTTGTAAGTAAATGGATGGAACTGGAAACTGTTATACTAAGTGAAGTAATACAGACTCAGAAAAAAAAAAATATGTTCTCCCTCATATGTGGATCCTAGAACCAAACCTTGATAAGTGAGTATGTATCCACACATAACTACAGGATCAAGATAATGGAAAGGAAACAGGGAGGTAAAGGAAAAGAAAGAACCTGAAAGAGAAGAGCAGTAGGAAACAGGCCTTAATAAGGGATATATGGATAAAAATTGGGTTAGTTTAAGTGAGGGGGGAGGAAATGGTATACAAGGAACCTAGGGGATAAGGGGAAAGAAGGAGCTCAAGAGAGGTAGGACCATAGGAGAAGGGTATTATTAAGGGAGAAAGGGGAAAATGGGGGCACCTTAATTGGGGAAACCATGATGGAGGGGTGAGACAATGTGAGAGATAAACAATGCCTAGCTAGTTTTAAAAACCAGGAGAACCATATTAGTCTAACAACCTACTGACAAATTATACATACCAAATCAAGAAATATATAGCTAGGCTAATGTGGTCAGAGGGACTTAAAGGACAATTTCTGCCCCTTGCTGTCCAAGGTTGACTAAGTTCCAGGGGACTATGGAGCATCTCTCAAAATGTCCTATAACTGTGGTGAATCACCTGTCCTCTTGTTCAGGGAGGCCTTGGAGACCCCACCAGATGGACCTGAACCAGTGTCCAGTCTACAAAGAGGAGGGTCAACACAGAGGAATCATTTCTTCCATGCTTCCAAGTGAAGCCAGCTATGGTCGAGCAGGACCTATGACTTATCTTCACATAGGCGGAACTGGTAAAAGAAAGGAGCCAGGGGGCTCCTCCCAAGCCCATATGACCCCTGAGGTACAGATCCTCAAACAGCCTTAAGAGTAAAAATAAATTTGTTTATCTGGACCAACTGTATGGCCTTAAACACTAACCAAAGATTAAAGGGACCAATACAATTTTTTTAAAGAGTCTATGTGTATAGCTAAAGGCTACATAACAAGCAACAACGCCAGATAGGAGATACCTTTTCTTGAGCTGTTGGCCACGGTGGCCCAAAGGATTCCCAGATAGTAATCTAGCATAGAAGTAGGAAAATACACAACAGACCCCAATCTTATATAAAGGAATATTGACAACCGATTGCTGCTAGATTAGGAACAGTTGGCCTTCTTAAAACAAAGACCCATAGATAGGCTGACTAGATTCACGAGATGGAAAGTAGTGGGGAACGGGTGGCGGTGCTGACTTCACAGTGGACAGTAGCAGGGACAACAGAGTATTAGGGCTCTAGTTTGGGGGAGGGAGGCTACGGGAGGGTGCCACCTGGGATTGAGTGTATAGTTGAATAAGATGGTTTGGGATGTTCTGTGTGATATACACACACACAAAAATCAACAAATTAAAAAAAAATTAATTGTATTTGAGGAGGAAGCCTAAAAAGTAATGTTAATTAGTAGAGGTGATAAGCATTACCATTGAAATCTACCCGATGACTTTGTAGACATACACAGGTGCCAAGGATCCGAGTGCAACCGATTATGACTAGTAATAATCAGATACATACAGATTAGAAATGCATGCATCAACATCTCAGTGTTATTAGCAAAAACAATGAGTCTGTAAGAAACAGTGTATTTTAAAATGAAATGGAGATCTTCTTTAAAGGTTAATAACTCATTCAATTCTATGTCTTACAGGGCTTATACTGAGTTCAAATTGTATAACTGTATTAATCCAACAGCAAACCTAAAAATCCTATAGCCACTTTTGAAAGAGATGTATCTTTGCTCTGGAAACTGTTACTGAGTATGTTAAAGCTGTAATGAAATGCTTCTTTTAAAAGAAAAAAGTTTTATTTATTATTTTTATTTTATGTGAATGAATGTATTTCCTGCATGTGTGTAAGTGTACGCGTGTTGTGCAATGCCCGTGGAGGTCAGAAGACGGCATCGGATCCCCTGGAACTGGAGTTACAGATGGTTGTTCGTTGCCATGTGGGCGCTGGGAATCGAACCCGGGTCCTCTGCAAGAGCAACCAATGCTCTTAACCGCTATCTCTCAAGCCCCACCAAGCCCTAAGGCATTTCCAGTGCCTAGGATTCAGCTCACATTAATGGGCTGAACCTCGGTCCTAGGAGCACCTATGGACCCTAGCTCTGGACTGTGAACACTGGGAACTGTACTACAAGATGCTATCTTGCCTTTCCTTCTGATTCATGAACGTGTGGATGCAGTTGCTTTGGAAACCAATGGAGTGATTCACCGCTATCTATAAGGTACTGCTTTCCAAGGCCTCTTCTCCCTGAATTTGAAGCCTTCGAGTTTTGCAGAGCTTTGCAGCCAGTGTCTCCTGGTGGTGTTTTCTTCTTCTCTCTCTCCCACTGACGCACTGAGGCACTGCCCACCCGACGCATTCCTGCGGAGGCTTGCCCAGGCCTATGTGATTTTAATCTTCAACTTCATGTGGAAAGAGCAATATGCTGGTGTCCAGACTTTCAAAATGAGAACAAACACATAAAGGATTACCATTAGTGACAGTATCAGAAAACTGCAACAAGGACATGAACCAAAAGGAACCTCAAATAAATTTGGCCGTGGTTAAGATTAATGTTGAAGCCAAAAAAACTCACGAGCACCACAAAAGTGGTTAGTCATATTCTTTCTCCAGAAAACTTTGTTACTTTAGGAAAACTCATTACGTTTTGAATATAACAAGATTATTAGAACAGTAATGATCCCAGTGCCGAGACCAATAGAATTGCTCTGTACCATTACTCCACAGGCTTAGCTGGCTCCCAGCTGCAGGAGGAAACCAACTCTTTCCAAGGATGATTAATGACAACTTCCTGGGGAGAGTTCCTGAATCATGCTCTACAACTTATCTGTGTAGTTGGCCTCTGCAACCTGATTCAGCCAACCGAGCAAAAAACAAAACAGGAAGAAAGGGAGGGAGAGGATGAGAAGCAAGTCCAGTTTGGTCCTCAGTTTCCCACATCCTTTAAATGAGTGTGCTGGAAATGTCCTTTAGGAACTTAGCTTTAAAATTGTGAGCTCACGTCACAACTAGAAGAAAGGAAGGAATCATTAGGTTTCTGCTCTTTCACACATTAAATTTCTTCCTTTGGAGACATTAATCTAAAAGCCCATCAGTTTTTTTATCACCATTTTTAAGTTTTAAAATATTTTAATTATTTTTATTTTATGTGTATGAGTGCATTTCTTACGTGTAAGTGCACCCGTGTCATGCAAAATGCCCTCGGAGGTCAGAAGAAAGCACTGGATCCCCTGGAACTGGAGTTACAGATGGTTGTTAGTTACCATGTGGGTGCTGAGAATTGAACCTGGGTCCTCTATAAGAGCAGTCAGTGCTCTTAACCTCTGAGCCATCCTTCTAGCGCCCTTTATCACCTTTTAAAGCACTATTTTCTCCTGAAATTTTCATAATTACACAAGGCATACCAAACCAGGTGAAGTTAACCGCCAGTCCCTCCACAAATACTCAGTATCAGTGCCCACTTGGTGATAGACTGTATTCTACACTGAAAAGAGTTTTGCTCCCCCACCCGTGTTTAGATTTTTACTGGGGCACGTTCCATAACACATCACACGCGAACACGGGTAAGGTGGCTTTCTCTGTCTCTCTCTCTTCATAAGCTCCTCCCAGAGTCTGGTCCCAACGTGCTACCTGAGTGGGGGCAAAGCCCTTTCCTGTTGGAGGAGCAGAGCGTCCATCTTCAGACCACTCAGTAAAATTTCTCTCCCCACTCAACCTCTCCGGCTCAATTTCCCCTCCAGTGTCTTCCCCTCTTTTCTCTTGGCAAACTCAAGTGCACATAGCTTTTGAGAAGCTCACTGGGTATCCGCCCATACCCAGAACCTTGTAGCAATACCAAGCAAGCAATCAAATAATTCTCTGGAAAGAGATGATAGGAAAAGACATTCCTTCCTAAATCATATCATGTGTTGATTGGCTACTTATTTGGAGACTGGCCAACTGAAATAAATCCTAACAGGTTCTTTGGCTGTTTGCTTTTGAGTTATTTTGTGCTTCTTTGATTTTTTTTTTTTTTTTTAAATTTAAGATAAGGGTATTCGGAAGTGCAAAGTTGCTTCAACGGCTTTTCCAAAGGATTCCTGGGTCTGGCAAACTCTTCAGCAGATGAACATAATTAGAGAAACGCTGGTCCAACTTCCTACCACCTGGGTCCTTTACATGAGAAACAGAGGAGTTCGGAGTTCGAACTCAGCTCAGTTCACCAGTGACCTTGAGATGAGGATGGGCAGGGTACTAGCTAGACTGCCTAACTTCCAACAGTTGATCTTTCAGAACATTAAGTCTGTTTGTTTAAATAAAAACATGAAGATGAGGCCTATACAAATTCTTTGTACTTTTATTTCTAGGAATCATATGAATTTATCTTCCAACTGAAACTTGCTCAAGCTCTTCAGTTGTAAAGTACACATGGACGATGCTCGGAAGAGTTACTATCCTTCAAACACGTTACCTTTATAGCAGTTGTCAGTGACAGAAATGTGGAGCTATGAGACATCAAAGCACCTTAGGCAGCACTTTCAGCACCTAACTTGTAGCCAGTGAGAGTCTCGGATTAAATGTCTCGACTGTGTCGCAATGGCTGCCCTGCCATCTATGAATGGCCACGTGGCCTTCTCTGGCATACTTGCCTAAACTTCAAGACTTTCATTTTTTTTGGAAGAAAGCCTGGTAAGTTTTACTCCATGGCACTTCAAAACCCAAATCAAAGACTTCCGTGGATCTGTATAATGGGCAGTGAGAACCCACTCCCCAATGGAATCACAAAGTGATTTTGGAAACGGAAATCACGGCACAGACAGGTTCGGCTCCATGTTTGCATGTGACTGGTCTAATTTAAGAATAAAAATTTATACTGACCCATTAATCTGAGTTAGATCAGGCCTGGGTCCTATGTGTTCAGCTAGATCTGTGCTTTTCCTCATGAATTTTATCTTTGAAGATCAGTCTGTTAGACTTCAGTGACAGAACGCTGGTTATTTAGGCATCTTTGGACACCTCACCTCTTAGCAAGGAACGCAAACTCTGTCTGATGGTTGCTATCAGTCCCATCCCAGAAGTCTTCTCTTTCCACTAAGTATTTTGTTTTTAACCATTGGGATGGTTACTATCAGAAAACCGGAAAGTGAGCAGTATGGGCTAGGTTGTGGAGAATCCAGAATCCTGGCACTGATGAGAGTCGGCAAATGGTGCAGTGGCTAAGGATACAGTGCGACGATCTCCCAAAAGTTAAAAATATGTGCCCTGGTGATTCAGCAATCCCACCCCAGGCTTCCCGGCTTACCCACAAAAACTAAATGAAGCCTCAAGAGTGATTTCTACATGAATGTTCCAGCAGCATTATTCATAACAGCCGTGAGGTCTGAGCAACCTGAGGTCTGTAGAGGAGACTGGATAGACAAACTGTGGATCAGACATAGGATGGGTATTAAGTCTTACAGGGGAACTCTGACATGTTACAGCATCAGCGTACCTCAAGGACACAAATAAGCCAAGCACAGAAGAACAAATACTGTATGATTCAGCCTGTGAGGTATCTAGAGCAGTCAAATGTGTATGTACAGAAAGAAAGGAGAATGGTGGCTGTGAGGTGGAAGTGGGCAGCTATTTTGTTTTTTTGAAGGAAGATGTGTTCAAAAGCACCAGGGTTTAGCAAGGACAGGAGTGGATCTTCCAGTCACAGGGAAAGGCTTTCGGCACCCTTTCCCTGCAGTATCAACGACTAGGACACAGGCAGTGCACAGTCACTTTCTTATACAGGGGAAGTTATCTTTTAAAGAGTAGTAACTTTGTAAGATGAAAAAGTTCTAAAGAGTTGGTTTCCAAACAATGTGAACACACTTAACACACTGATCTATACACTAAAAAAATGATCGAGATGCTGACTTCATCTAGAAGGGGGCATTAAGATATCTCCAAGTCTTAGCTCCAACACTTTGAGGCATCACTCCCATAAAGCCCATAAAGCTGGGCTACATAGTAAACCCTGTGTAAAGGCAAACACACACACACAGACACACACACAGTCCAGATATCAGTAGAGTCCAAATATCAGTAGCATACGCTTTTGATAAAAATGCTAAAATGATTTCCTGAAACTAATGAAATGTTCTACAAATGAAGAGATGAAAGACTGACATACTTGATTGAAGCTGCCGTGGAGAGGATGAGCCACAGCAAGCAGGTTAGGGAAATTAAACCCCACAGTTAGAGCCGGCCTCCCTGGAGATCTTAGAAGGAATTACCCAACAATGACTCAGCACTTTGACCTATAAACCAGGTCCCAATGAAGAACTCAAATGAATGTTAATAAAAGGCAAACAATAGTGCAGAAGCCTTGGACCCATAATGGCTGAGAACAGAGCTGTCCTCTTCACGATTAGATCAAGGTCGAGTGATGAAGTCATTACCGCAAGCCTTCTAATAATTCCACAGAAATCCCAAACTAAGGAAACCCTTCAGGTAAATATCAAAGCTAGTCCATGGTTATTGAATATTGGGCAAGAATTAGTACCCCACATGCAGTCAGAGAGCACAGATAACCCTCTAGAAACTCTGGCTTAGTTAGATTGTTTCTATCTGGGTTTACTTTCAGAAAAACTTGTTCTGAGCCCATTATATACCAGGTTCTCTTTAGCACCATAGGATTAAGAAAACAGACAAGAAGGCTTTCCATATTCTGGTGGGGGTAAACTATCAAACATGAAAATAGCTTAACACTTTCACATAATGGTTAAGTCTGGGTGAAGGGATAGTGATTAGCGAGAGAGGTCAGGGAAATCCACTGAGATAAAGACCAGAAGAAGTAGGGCTGGAGAGATGGGTCAGCGGTTAAAAGCACTGACTGCTCTTGCAGAGGACCTGGGATCGATTCCCACCACCCACAAGGCAACTATGAACTGTCCTTAACTCCAGTTCCAGGGGAATCCGAAGCCCTCTTCTGACCTCCACGGCATTGCACAACACGGGTGCACTCACATACATGCAGGCAACACACTCATATACATGAAAAATTAAAAAAAAAAAAAAAAAAGACCAGAAGAGGTGACAAGAGAGCTGATAACGACTCACCAGGAACCAGTCTTGTCACCACCTAGAAAAGAACATACTAGGCCAGGAAGGTGCACTGGTCCAAGGCCAGGAAGACTGGGGGTTCAGGGGCTGGAATGATACATGGCTTCACAGGTAGGCATGGTGGGGCCTGAGTACCCAGGGCACAACAGTAATACTAACAATTAACATTAATAAAAAAAAATCATTCTACTCAACTCCACTGTAGAGGAGGCAGGTTTTAAGCAGGAGAGGAATATGATATGCTTTATATTTTTAGAGATCATCATGTAGGTTGAATGGACTGTAACACAGGATGTAATAATTACCATGTTATTAATGTATATATATAATTATAGGATTTAATGAGGAACATTTATTCTCATTACATAATAGGTGAAATAAAGAGAACGTTTAGAAGGATGCTAGACTGCTCTCTTCTAAATGATGCTGACAGCTGGTCCATGGTAACAATGGACATGAAAGAAAAACTTTAATGTTCTTTGGCAGCACAGATTGACTTCCTGAAACTCCGCTACTAAGGGTGATAGAGCAAGGCAGAAAATGAAGAGTAAAGGTCACTGACCTAGGTAATGGGGTGGATAAAGAGGCCAGGTCCTGAGATAAAAAGGAATTGACTTATCAGTTACTTATTTTCTACTGATTAATTAACATGTAGTGGAGTTGTTAGCTGACTAAAAATACTTTTTATCGACTCTTCAGACCAGGCTGAGTTTCAGGTAAGATGGACCACCTAGGTAAGAAAATTCGAAAGGTTATCTCTCTCTCTCTCTCTCTCTCTCTCTCTCTCTCTCTCTCTCTCTCACACACACACACAAATGTGTGTTTGGCCAGTGGGAGGAGCCAGAATCAAAAAAGACATTTCCTTCACAGGATTTTCACAGAGAAAAGAGGTGCTGCTCTAGGGCCATCTCCTTCCCAGGGCTCTGCTATGATGGCCATGGGCCAACTAGAAAGCTGACTGGAATAGCTACTTCCTGAAGTGAAAGGTTACCAGAACAGTGATGTTATCTCAGGTGAAAACATCCAGTTAATAGTCCATAGAGGTGGAGAAAATGGCTGTACAAAGGTCAGTCCAGGAATAAGAAACTCACAAATACAAATAAGCATGCTGAGTGGGCCAGAGTCCCAGGCAGATGCTCTCTAGAGTAGCATGCTACAAACTGGGCTTTCTATCTCAACATCTCCTGCAGTCTCTAGCTCTTGAGAGGAGGTGATTAGTATAGAGATCCCTGGGCTTTGGGGGGGGGTAGTCATGTAAGCCCCTAAAATTATATACTAAAAAAACTTTTTTTGAGACAAGATCTCACTATGTAAAGCCCTGGCTGGCTGGGCCTTGCTATATAGACCAGGGTGCCCTTAAACTCACAAAAATCTGCCTTGAGCTCTGGGAACATACAAAATTTTGAATTTCATTAAACCATGGAGGTTGCAATAAATGCAGATTTCTAAGCTCTGCTCCAAGGTAATACCTTTAGGAAAGATGCTAGAAATAAGAATTTTTATGAAACATTCCAGATGTTTTGATGGAAATGGCCCACAGGTCAAGGCTTGAGAAAATACCTTTCTCTGTATTTTCTTCTGGTTTGTTTTCATAGCACCACACCAGTGAGCTACATCCCCAGATCAGCCCAACAGTTGAATCTAACTGAATCTACCCTGTCCTGAATTTAGCCTTCTTTAACTCTGTCCATCCAGTTACATAAAAAACACGGTACTGAGCAAACAGTACTGGCTTTCAAGTCAGACCATGCTGTGCACACGTCCTGAACTGTATTAGCAACCTGACCCAAGTTACTCCATTTTGCCCAGAGCAGCTATTTCAACAGTGACTTCTGTTCCACTTATGGGAAATACCAGAAAGGTTCTCAGACAACCTTGAGTCCCAAGAAAATGGCTTAACCACAAAACTGCAAAATCTGTTGATCTGGGACAGCCTGCACCTGGCTGACTGCTTGTTTTGCTTCTGTAACTTGCTTGCTCTTTCAGGTCACCGTGACATGTAGTATGAGACCACCCTATTATTCAGTGACCATCTGGTAACTGCTGATTTTGACTTCTGTTACAATGCTTGTTATGGCTAGGTAGTTGACTAATTTTAAAATTGCTGAGTTATAGGGGCTGGAGAGATGGCTCAGCAGTTAAGAACACTGGTTGCTCTTGCAGAAGACCTGGGTTCAAATCCTACACCCACATGGCAGCTAACAACTGTCCATAACACCAGTCCCAGTGGATCCAACAGCCTCTTCTGACCCCCGCGGGCATTGCACGACACGGATGCACTTACCTACATGCAGGCAATACATGCATACACATAAAATAAAAATAATAAATAAAATTTTTTTAAAAAGATTTAAAATTGCCAAGTTGTACACTTGCCTTGCTTGCCCAAGCAGTAACAGACTATTGATTGGTAAATTCAAATTCTGCTATGTTGTATAAACCTGATTGGCTCACAGATGTTCTGTTTAAACTATGCTTTCTGTAATCCTATAAAAACCCTAAACTGCTAATGTTAGGGGGCTGCTTCTACTTCCAAGATAGACAGTCTGCCGGTTATAATAAAATTTTAACTTGCTGCTTTCTACTAAAATGGTGTTGGTGATTTTGTGCAAACTCCAACCTGCAACGGCCCATGAGGAAATACTTCTGTTAGTTCTTTCATCTGCAAAACAGGGGCCTGATTGCATTTTACATGAATTGTGATATTCTGAAATATTCCTGAAAGGATGAGCTTTGCTGTATCTAAATGTATTCAGGAGTCACTTCATTTCAAAGCTAGATTCATAACACTGCCACCACGGAGTGGGGTTGAAGTGGGAAACTCCTCTGTTGCTCATTACCATCTGAACAATGTTGTTTAGGGGCCTCACAAGTCCTAGTGGGGTCTGGGCAATGGCCATGCTGGGTATGGAACCCTGGGGCTTGTGTGTGCTAGGCATGTGCACACTGAGCCACACTTCCAGCCCAATGCCCATTTAGCAATCCTCTTGTCTTAGCCTCCCAAGCACTAGCTACACAAGTGAGCCACCAGTCCTGGCCTACTGTGACAAACACAGCTGGTGAATCACAGCAAAAGCATATGCTTTTAAAAATATTTTATTATTTTTATTTTATGTGTTTGAGTGTATTACCTGAATGTATTTATGTAATTGCACCTGTATCATGCAATGTCCATGGAGGTCAGAAGAGGGTATACAAGATCCCCTGGAACTGGAGTTACAGACTGTTGTTAGCCACCATGTGGGTGCTAGGAACCAAACTTGGGTTCTCTGTAAGAGCAACCAATACCATTAAGCCATCTCGCCAACACCTAAAAGTATATTCTTTTTAGGTCGGTTGTAGTAACCTGACATATACTGTCTAGATTGGTTGCCTATTCTCAACTGGGGTGGGGTGGGGCTACTCATTTTAAATTAGGGTATTACAAGTTTTGGAATATGAGTGTTCAGGACAGAAACATTTATTAACATTTCTTATTATTGACGGCTCCTTCCTTTCCTAGAGCCTCTGATAGCAACTCAGCTCCTGTGCTGGCATGGTATCTGGGCTTTGCACTTTCTGCAGAAGGCTGGGCCAGGTGGGCTCTGAACAGCTTGCCATGACTACAGTGAACAGACCAAGCCTGAGGAAAGAGCTCCTGAGGAAATCACTGTGTGTGTCTTGACTCAGCCCTCCCCACTCCACTTGGGAGAAGACCAGAGTCATCCAACAGACTGAAAACTTGGCAGTGAAAAAAGGGAATTCTTCCCACTTTTGGGCTCAATCCAATACAGAAAACAATAATGAACTCTCAGAACATTCCCAAGCCCAGCTGTCCTTTACACCACTCCCTGTTCAGCAAAAATACTTCTTTGACTTTCCTGGTGTGCACCTGTCACTAATGTCACAACCAGGACTCCATGCTTGCAATCAAATCACTTCACATCCACATTTAAATTTATTTGTATGGTTTTTGAGACAGGGTCTCACTATGTTGCCCAAGTTGACCTTGAACACTCTATCCCCCTTCTGTCTGCCCAGTATAGGAGTGACAGGCATGTACCATGGTACTTGGCTCACATCTATGCAGTTTTTAGATGAAGAAACAATATTTTGCAACTTTTAGTGGGATGAAGGAGAAAATAATTTTGAAAAAATAGCCTTTGCTTTCTATGTGGTTTTCTGTGCAAATTACAGACGTGATTTCTGGTGTTTTTTTTTTTTTTTTTTTTTTTTTTTTTTAAACAACTGCTTATTCAGTCCTCTGCAATTAGATTCAATTTGCTTGTTTTTCGGCTTCTTTGATCAGAGTCCTTTCCTTTGGAACACAAGTTATACAGGAATGATTTTTTAATTAATTAGTGCATTTTTATGTGCACGAGTGTTTTGCTTTCATGTAAGTGCACCACATGTGTGCAATACCCGTGGAGGCCAGAAGAGGGCATTGGATCACCTGGAATTGGTGTTATGGACAGTTGTTAGCCACCATGTGGGTGTTGGGAACTGAACCTGGGTCCTCTACAAGAGCATCCAGTACTCTTAACAGCTGAGTCATTCTTCTAAGCTAACTGTGTGCAATTTCTTTTTCCCAAAGCCAAGCATGGGGCCCCCATTAATACATTATAGCTTGTATATTTTATGGGAGTCAAAATGAAAATGAAGAGTAAATCACCCAAGTGATGGTACTGCAACAGCAAGTCAAACTGGAGAGTAACTTGCCTACAATAGTGTTTTAATATAGACTCTACAATAGACTGCCAATTTTTTTTTCTGTGAAAATATCATCTACTCAAGTATTTTTTACTTAGGTTATTCATTTTCCCCTCTTTTCAAGCAAATTTATATTGATAATCATTTCATGTGATAATCATATATTCAGTTTAGTATAAAATGTTTAAAAAAGAAAAATTCATAGAGAAAACAGAAGTTGAGTCTTCTTTTCATTAACAAGTATAGCGATGATGGTACATTTAAAAAAAAATACGTTTAGCCTAACACATCTATACACAGACTGCTCACAAGCCTGGAGTTGGTTTCTACAGTCTCGGAATGCAGGTCAATGCCAAACTTCTAAGATTTCTAATTGAAATTTACTCAAAAAGCCTATGTCTCTTTGGAGGTAAGAACAGAAAATTAAGATGGCAGCTGCTAATGTTGTCTGTCTATTCTATTATCAATGAGAACTTCTGAGTAGACAGGACAATTTCTCACTGTCTGAGCAGGTCACCATTCCACTGTCATATCAAGACACTGAGACCAGACATTACAAGGGGAGTTCATCTTGCAATTCAAGCTATGACTATGCCATATCCTCCTTCCTGTCACAGCCGGCCCCATGTAAATGGACTAGCATTAGCTGAATATGGGTGACATTTACAAAGGAGAACTGGTAATTCGATTTACTTTGTTCATCTTCAAAAATGCCATAGAGTCATACAGTCAAAGATCATGATGATGGCAAACACGAGCCTTATACTCTCAGTACCCAGGAGGTGAAGGCAGGAGGATTGAGTTCAAGGCCTACCTGGGCTCCATAGAAAAACCTTGTCTTAAAAACAAAGCAAAGCAAACACAGGACACGCAGTTCTGCAGTAGGTTAGTTGCGTGGAACTATTTGTCTTTTATGACAATATGGTGTGAAGCTTTGCCTAGATTTTACTGTGAAGTTTCTTAACTTCTTGAGTTTAGGTTTTCTCATTAATAAAATAAGAGTAAATAAAGTAAGAAATTTCACGTAAGAATGTTTCCTGTGCCAGGTGCTTATGAGCACCCAATATACTATGCCTATTATTGGTGCTAGGATTAAAAGGCCAAAGACAAAAACTCTCAAATCCTTTCCTCCTAATTCCACAAAACACCATGATATCTTGGTTGATGTTGGGTATAGGGTGTATGGAACAGTGTGACATTTTCTTTTAGGATCCCTTAGAGCAATAACATTGGTCATTTATCATTTATTATTTATTAACTACATGAGACCCTTCTCATAGAAGGTAAAGAACTAAAAGTAGTGTGCCCTCGGTTTCATGTAGCCCAGGCTGGCCTGGAACTTGCAACAACCCCCCTAGCCACAGCCTCTGAGAGTGATGATGGGATTAGGAGCAGGAGCCACCTGCCCAGGTTTGTAATTGGTGCCCTTACAATCTCATTCTACACATAAAGACGTTCTGTATTGTATAAGAAAACGGGCTGTGCATGGGTCAGGGGAGCAAGTCAGTAAGCAGCACTCCTCCATAGTCTGTGTTTCAGCACTTGCCTCCAGGTTCCTGATCCGAGTTCCTACCTTGGGCTCCCTAAGAGATGAACTGTGACCTGGGAGATATAAGCTGAATAAACTCCTCTACAGGTTGATATTGGTCAGTGTTTTGACGCAGCAATTGAAGGCAAACTAGAACACAAGTGATTTTCCCTTGACTTTTAATGACCTCAACCTATCAGCAAAAGGATCTATGTTTTCAAGAAGAACAAAGAATTACATATACATCCTAGGTGTAAATCAGCAGATTAGGGAATGCTCCAAGTGTGAATCTTTCACTCCTTGGTATGATGGAAAATGAGTTTAGTCTTAGCAAAAATGTGTTCAGCTGGCAAGAACCAGTTTGAGAAGGACGGATGAAATCTCCAGAGCCATTCAAGGCTGGAATGGTCTAGAGCTTTAACTGCATTTTCTTCTCAGCTCGTCCCTCCTGCTCGCTGAAACACTGCTCTAGATATTTATTTATTTATTATTTATCAAGCTGATAGAAAGACTAATTTGAAGCTAAAAGTTTTCAGAGAACCCAAACCCTGCCTCCTGCATGAGACAACTCGGAATATCTCATGATTTCCTAATGTCTTCAAAGCATAAGCAATTCTATTAAGATGAACTGAAATTTCTATTCCAGCTCTGGGTTAATACAAATACTTGTACCAGTGAACAGTCTCTCCTGGCTACTTCATCACACCCTCTGTTATGGCGATGATTCTCTGGAGATGGAGGAGGAGGAGAAAGAGACAAGGCGGAGGAGCAGGGAAGAGGGAGAGGAGAGGGACAGAAGGAAGACAGGACTGTTCTTTATACCAACCACTGCACGATAATGTAAGAAATGAATAAAAAAAAACAAACCCATTGCTTTATTATAGTGTTAAGAACATGTGGTGTGCAAGAAATGAAATACTGTTCTAAAAAAGTCAGTCATTTCAATGACAAAGACCTGCTTTTAAATCTCAGGACTCTGAAACTCTTAAGAACTACCTCAGATAACAGTAAATATCATGGGGACACTTGGGTGTCACAGCCTCAGGCAGCACAATTTGGTTGTAAGTGATAATAAGGGACCAAACAGCCTGCACCAATTCTCACTTGTAAATTTTTTTGCAACAGATGGTAGGAATTGAATTCCAAGGAGAGCTGGCTACTAATTAAGCAATTCCATCCACCTGTAGCAGAGCTTAGATCTGCTGGGCCATAAAGGGGAAACTCAAGCTTCCTAGGTCTATGCAAAGTCAAGTGAGATCATCATCAAGACCATCATCAAAGAGATGAGCACCAACTCTTCTGAACTTTTGGTGGACATGTAGAGAAGGCAAATTGAAAACTTTCAGGAAAAGCTGCCAATAATTTTATAACTGGGGTCATAAAAGACCTGTGAATACTGTTTCTCACAGGAAAGGCAGCAAGTTTAGGAGGTTTTTTTTTTTTTTTTTTAAATTTTTATTGATTTAACAGATGAAGATAACCATAGTGTAGGCAAGCAAAGTTTCTATGCCACACATGGGTATCCACTGTTTCCCTGCAGTCTTCCCTCCCATTCCTACCTGGTGGACATGTGGACTTGTAGAAGAAAAGCTCAGCCCAGAGAGCTTCAGTCACATCTCTCCCTACTAACAGATCTCCTCAAGTGGACAGTCTAGTACTCCCCATGTTATTCATTTTAATGTTTGCTGTTCGTCGACAAAGGACTGTGGTCGCCTCATATTAATAGTGGATGCTAGTCTTACAGGCTACATTTTAGATTATGCGATTAGGCAATTTCACAAGAAAAAGTTCATTTCTTAGTTGTAATAGATTTCTGAAGAAATTTAAAAGCTTGATACACACAGCACATACATACCACACCAAAAACCCTGTCGAGCAAGATCCTTTAAAGGATTTGTGAGATAACAGAGGAGGTTTGTAAGCACTGTAATATCAAACTTAATTTTAATTCTAAGCAATCTAACAAAAAAAAAATGCAGTTGTTGTAAGATCACACTAAGTTACATGCAATCTCTTTTAGAAAGCTCATGTTATTTTTTAACCAAGTTTCAAAGGAGCTATGGTAGGCCAGCTGTTTAAGCACTAATTCATCATGACAAAATGATGTGAAGCAACCTGTGTGTCAGCTGTCTCAGTTGTTTCAGCACCTGTGATACACAGATATTATAGAGATCATGTCGCTGTCCAAACTCAAATATCCTGTGTTACAGAGAATAAAATTAGGACAAAAGAATCGCAAGTGTAACACTAAATCACTGGAAGAGTATTTCCTGAAACAGTAACACTAAATATCTGTGGGTAATAAGATTAAAGACTTTATGCTTTGCTTTTCTTTTTCTCTCTTTTTTTTTCCCTGCATGGAGATTACCAGAAAAGTAGCAAAAATAAATAAATTAATTAACAGCTACCAGATAGCTAATTAATTAAAAAAGTAAAGAATAGCTGAATAGCTTTTCCAGTGGTGTATCAGGAAAAGTTGTATGTCTGTAATTCCTGGGAGAGACAGGCCATAACTGGAGGCTGTTTTCCAAGCATACACAGCCCTACAGCTTTGTCTGGTTTGCAAGTCTGCAACAGGAGAGCGAGTGATCCTCAGGTCAGCAAGGCAAGAGAGAAAGGACCTGTCAGAGCCCACATGCCATCTGCCTAGCGGGTGACATTTTTCCCGTCAGCAAACTCTTCTCATTTCAGAACGTATTTATTTTTTAAATATTTTATTTATTTTTATTTTATGTGTACAAGTGTATTGCCTGCATGCATGTAAGTGCACCTGTATTTTGCAATGTCTGCAGAGATCAGAAGAGAGCATCAGATCCCCAAGAACTGGAGTTATGGCAGGTCTTTAGCCCAAGGGGCATCAAGACACACCGGCTGCTTGGGGAGATGGACGACCAAGCAGGTCCAGCACAACAGGTAGAAGATGCATTAACAAGGGGAGGGGAAGTGGAACTCTGGACTGACGTATTCAGAGAAGGCTTTATAGAGGTGAAATTTAAAGTTTAAACGATGGCTAAGGTTTGGGGTGAGGTAGGGATGGAGACAGATGGAGTGAGGGAAGGCAGCACAGTGTGTCCAAAGCATGAAACCAGGAACCTGTGTTGGCTTCGATGGACGTGTCTGTATAGGGTGGTGGTGAAAGGGGGGGGGGTCAAGAAAACTAAGTTTTTACATCTAGATTAACGTTTTAAATTTTTGGCAAATGAGATTCAAATATATATGTATACCCAAGTTGGCCTCGAACTTCTACGTAGCCCAGGCTGGCCTCTGCCTACTGGATGTTAAGACTACAGGCATGCAACTACCATGAACACCTGAATCAATGCTTAAACAGGAAAATGATTTGGCAAGTAGAAAGCCCTGGCCAGAGCAAACACTTGAGGGGCACCCATTAGTGGTTGTAATACCAAAGACGCCAGCTGACAAAGACTGAAACTGAAACGTCTGTGGAAACAGAGATGGGTAGGCAGCTAAAATACTGAAGAAGAATCCAAACACCTTGGGGACTGGAAGAACTACTTGTGTATTATGAATGACTTACATAATAGTCACAAGCTGGGCCTCCTGGTGTAGTCCTGGAATCCTAGCACTTGAGAGACCGAGGCAGGAGAATCACTGCAAGTTTGAGGCCAGCTCAGCCCAAGATATGTAGGGAAACCTTGTTCAAACAGAAAGGAAAGGAGAGAGAGAGGGAGGGAGGGAGGGAGGGAGGAGGGACAGAAGGAAGGAAAGAAAGGAGGAAGAGGGAGGGAAGGAGGGAGGGAGAGAGGGAGGAAGAGAAGGAGATTTTGATGTTAGAGGATCCAGTTTGAATATTTTAAATTTCTGTGATGTGTCCAATGTTTGGAAATATTTCAGACAAGAGAGGAAATTTCAGATGCAAGGTCAATACTAAACATAAAGATTGCTTAGCAGTAATTTGGCAAAGATTTTTATATCCCCTCTCCATTTTTTGATCAATGTAATTCTTCAGTGGGTGTTCTAGTTTGCTTTCAATTGCTGTTGAAAGACAAAACACTCTGACCAACACCAACTTGGGGAGGAAAGATTTATTTGGCTTACATCTCTCAGGTCACAGTTTATCATGGAGGCAGCCCAAAGTAGGGACTCAGGGCAGGAACCTGGAGGCAGGAGCTGAAGCATGGAGGAACTCTGCTTACTGGCTTGCTCTCCTGGCCCATGCTCAACCTGCTTTCTTAAACAATACAGGACCACCTGCCCAGAGATGGCACCACCCACAGTGGGCTGGGCTCTCCCACATCACTCAATAATCAAGAACATGCCCCACAGACATGCCACAAGCCAGTGCAATGTAGGCAAGTCCCCAGTTGAGGCTCCCTCAACCCAGGTGTGTCAAATCGACACTAAAGCTAACCAGCACAGTGGGTTATAAAAAAATTGCCTCCTTATTTTCAATTTCAACCGAGACTTTTTGGCATGAATGAGGAGCTATTAATACTGACAATGAAGCCAGCTGTGGCGGTGGGCATCTATCCTGCCCACACTCAGGAAGCCAAGGCAGGAAGGTCGATTTCACCAAATGACACAGAGACAATGGGCACAGAACTAAGGCTATAGGTGGAGACCAGCACATACAGGCCCAGTTCATAAGCTCTCTTACTTTCGAAGTATGAAAAATGGGCTTTTCTTATTTTTATTACCGTGCTTTGCTTCTGAGAAGGAATGAAGGGATTCAGTTGATGTCATTTTATTGTGACTAGAGAGATGGCAGATTCAGACTAGGCACGAGAAAGCAAAGGAAAATGTCAATGAGCTAATCTAGTCAGAGAACTCCTATGCAGCTGGTGCTCCCAGGGCAAGGAAGGGGGTCCAACAAGGTTGATGGAAGGAGATCTGAGCAGTTTGGGCTGGCGCTGGAACTCTGGCTGGACTGTCCACTGAAGAAGCTGTTTCCTTTAGTTGTCTCAGAAGATAAAGTGGACAGAATAAATTCCTGGGGAACAGGAGTGCAAAAAGGCTGTGTGGCTGGGGACGAAAGGGGCTGTCTTTATCTGAAAGTTGCAATGAATGCTTCTGTAGAATAACCAAGGACAAAATTGGCATTGGTGATAACTGAGCAAGATGGTGGAGGGAACCTGCAGTTCTCATTGCCTAGATTCCAGCAGGCTGCCGGTCTTTAATCCCGGAAGGGACCCAGCTCTGGGAGTGTGGAGTAAATGGGGGGGATTATTTTCTCTGTGAGAGTGGGCCTTTAGGCTCCTACTATTTATTGAGTTTTTTGCCTTGACCATTTATTTTGCTATTTGCATACTAGGGATGTGTCACATTTATCTTGGTGTGGAGGCAAAGAAAATGTGGCTACGTCTCAGTGTGTGACCTGACCTCTGAAACAACCCACATGTCTCAGGTCACCTGGCTCCTGTGGTGTTCCCTCATTCTGCCTGTTCTAGGCTCCAATGACCAATGTTTAAGAAATGGAGTTTGGAGAAAAATCTGCTCATACATAGAAAACTTTTTTAACTCAGCCTTCAAAAAGTACAAATATATCTGCTTTGTCTTTTTAAAAGAAGATCTCACATTACAGGAAAACATTTAAGTTTCCAAATTACCAAGTGCACTAAAATCAAGCTCTTAGTGCCGAAACACTGCTTCATTTTCTGGTAAATAGTAGGCACTTAGCAATTAAAAGGCTGTCTCCTTTGTCCTCACAAGACATCATCTTCTTCTAGCTATCTCTTCAAATATTTTACTAAGTATTTAAATATATTAATGAATAGTATATAGACATTACTACTGATGAGTAAAACTTACAACGTACGTTCTTGAACAGTATTTTTAACATAAAGGAAGCACAATACTGTCTTCCAAACAAGGGACCACGCTGAGTTTACATAACCATCGTTTCCAGTAAGATTGTTTTCCACATTCCTGCTTAGAATATTAAGATCAGTTTGTACAAAATTAGACTGTCCATGCTTGGATTCCTCTATGCAGTTTTGGTTTTTTAAGTTTTATATAAAAAGTGGCTCGGAAGGAAGTAAGGTAACCAACAGATTAAGGAATATAATCAACCCTCTAGCTATAACTACCAACTGATAAGACAAACACAGAACAGAAGAGTATACTCCAACAAGATCCAGTCTAGGGGAAACTCTATGGAATGATGTCTAAAGAGTGAAGGGTGTGGTTTCTTCCAAGGATGGATTATAGCAGGGGGAGGGAGGGGACACAAAAGGGGGGATCTATAGATTTAAAGAAAGAAGTCAATGAAAATATACACATCTTGTTTTTTTTCAGGTTTTTGGAAACAAACTATAAAAAAGAATCAATTTATAAGTCAACTAGAAAAATCTGAAGATTTAACCAGAAAGAATTATTCATTTAAGTGAGAAAACAATACTCTGTTCACTGGAAACAGCCCTTGTCTTTTAGCTCTGGTATAGTTCAGTCAGAATTACTTCAGTCTGTATTGTTTCCAAATTATCTGGGGAAGGGGAAAAGCAGTTGTATGTCTAAAGCAAGACCCGCCACACACTGACTATTTATCAAGCAGGGTCCTAGTGCATGGGAGTCATAGTACCTCAATGTGCTGTGCATGTTTAAGTTACAAAATAGAAATGACAAAGGTTTAGGGAACACTGAAATGAATACTGCTTTTCCTAAAAGGCCTCATTAGAAAATAAAGAATATCCCCCCTTCAAATATCAAAACACTTTGGGTAGATCATGCCCAGTCAACGCTAAATATAAACACAATGAATGGTACTTTGTGTCACAGAGGACCCTGACTCCACATGGATGGAACTGGAAGAGGTTTTCAGTGATAGACCCAATACAAGTACTTCGAACCTTGGGCCTGCCAAAATGCAGTGAGATAAAGGTAGACAGTGGTAAGCAGATGAGCATTCCCCAGGCATCATCATAAGGGAATCTTCAACTCCTGGGAGTTTCATGGGAAAATCCTCTTCCCGGGTGATCCTAAGAAGCATTTTGTGACTAATGAGGCTTTTAATGATACCATCCTTTTCTGCTTCACAGTAGAATAGCTATTGTATAATACAAAAACCACAGATAGTTGTATGACAGTGAAGTGTTTGTAGTGTACCTCCACCTGCTGTCCCCCACCAACTCCCTTCCCAAGCCTAGTCACATACTTCACTGGTGAATTCTGACACCTGCCTGGACCCCTGCTGTGTGATAACGAGTCTAGTGATAGGGAACTATTATTACAAGGCTGGAAATGCTCCTTAAAGCTAACAGAGGGATGTGTGCCTTTGCAGGTGCCCCTGAAAAGCACAGCCCTCACCTCCACGGTCTCTATGTTGCACTCTGTCTGCCAAGTACAAAGAATAGGGCAGGGGATGAGAGTGGAGGGGATGCAGGGTAAAAGCACTCTCTGCATAGTGATGCCAGCACAGACCCAGGGTCAGCATCTGGCCTTATGTCTCAGTGCCATTTTTAGATTAAGCAGTAGCAAAAGCACAACCATGACATCTGAGCCCTGGTCCCCAGTGTTCTTCAATGCACTTGTGTCTTTGCATGTAGCCTCCCATTTACAACAAGAATAATATAATTGATGAACTGCTTCTAGTCCTAACAGATGACTGGGATTATCGAATGACCAACTTGGACAGGAAGAGAGAAGGCCTAAAAACTGACCAAACAGAAGACTGAGTAAATCAGCGCAAATGTGGCGAGAACAAAGGGCATACTGTGTGATTTCATTTTCTGTTTACGATGAATTGAAATATCAAAAACATCAGGCATAAAGTAAGGCACTCAAGAATTGCTTTCTTTCAGCAACCTGGGTGAAATAGATGGATCATATTAAGGAGATGAAAGTGACCTACCTGAAGACCGCAAGTGTCAGCGACCAGAGCACGAGTGGCTTCCGCAGCTCAAACTTCGCTCGTTTGTTCATCAGGTGCCGACCACCAAATATAAAGGCAGCATACAGTGCCGAAAACAGGAATGATTTCTTCCTGTGAAGAAACAGATGAACAAGTTCCCTGACTAGAAAGCAGTGAAAACATATTCTTAGGCATTGCCCCACTTCAATGAAGAGACATCTATCCACCTGGAATCAGGTTCTGCCTGGAAAATTCATCCTGTGGCTGGAGGCCGACCCAGTGAGAGCCATTCAGTGTACAAGGCAGGCCCTGAGATCAACAATCTCAGTGCAGCCAAGTAACCTTTTCAATGGAGGAATTAACTTTATTCTTTAGAATTTCTTGGGCCAAGAAATGAATTTAAAAGAGAATTGTTTTTGTTAGAAGGCAAGGATTAAAGCATTAGATTTCAACATTAATAAAAGGCATAAATGTCAGATACACAGAATTGCCTATAACACAACTGTCCAAAAACTTGAATTTAAACAAGTCTCAAATTTAACTATCTTGCTGTGGGAAGCATCAAGGGTAAATTTAAAGCAGGGGGGATACCCTAAAGGACAGTTGAACTTATCTCTTCAGGAGAGTAGCATTGGATAAAAATCTGTGGCTAAGGGGACTAGAGAGCGGGTGCAAGGGTTAAGAGCACTGGCAGCTCTTGCACCCCCATAGTGGCTAACAACTGTCTCTAACTCTAGTTCCAGGGGGATCTGATTACCTATTCTGATAAAAGACTCATATAAATAAATTATATTATTATTTTTTAATTGTTTAATAACCACATCCTTAGACGAAGCATTTCATTACAACAGCATTGACATATTCAATAACAATTTCCTGAGCTAAGACGCATCTCTTTCAAAATTGGCTGTAAATTTTTAGGTTTACAGTTGAATTATTATAGTTATGCGATATTGTACTCAGTATAAACCCTATAAGACATAAAATTAAATGAGGTTTTAACCTTTAAAAAAGATCTCCATTTCATTATTAAAATACAGTTTCATATAGAAAAAATTCATTTTTAATGCAATTGACATTAAGATGTTTGCACATGTGTTTCTAATCTCTATATATCTGATTATTACTAGTCACAGTTGGTTACTTTCTGAGCTCCTTGGCATCTGAACATGGATATAAAGTCGTCAGGTAGATTTCAATGGTAATGTTTTTCACATCTACTAATTATTAAGGAGCAAATTTTAGGTTTTGAAGAATTATTACTTTTTTAATCATTTTTAAAAATTTTTTAATAACTACATGATTAGAAAACGCATTTCACTACAGCTTTAACAGATTCAGTAACACGCTCCAGAGCAAGAGTACATCTCTTTCACAAGTGGCTGCAAGTTTCTAGGTTCACAGTTGAATTTAATACAGTTATACAATATTGAACTCAGTATAAGCCCTGTAAGACATAAGATTGAATGAGTTTTTAACCTTTAAAAGAGATCTCCATTTCATTTTAAAATATATTGTTCCTTGCAGAAAGACTCACTGTTTTTGCTACTAACACTATGTTGGCACATGAATCTCTAATCTGTATGTACCTGATTATTACTACTCATAATCGGTTGCACTTGGATCCTTGGCGCCTGTGTATGTCTATAAAGTCATCGGGTAGATTTCAATGGTAATGTTTATCACCTCTACTAACTAACATGACGTAAATTTCCATGCTTCCCACTCAAATATAATACATTTTTTAAAATTTTGTGTGTGTGTGTGTGTGTGTGTGTGTGTGTATCACACAGAACATCCCAAACCGTCTTATTCAACTATACACCCACTTCCCAGATAGCACCCTCCCACAGCCTCCCTCCCCAACTAGAGCCCTTATACTCTGATATCCCTGCTACTGTCTTCTATGTTGTTGGCACCCCCAGCCATTCCCCACTACTTGTCCATCTGGTGAATCCAGTCAGCCTATCTAGAGAGCTTTGTTTTAGGAGGGTCAGCTGTTCCTCACCTAGCAGCAATCAGTTGTCAATATTCCTTTAGATAAGCATGGGGTCTGCTGTTCATTTTCCCAATTCTATGCTGGGTTACTATCTGGGAGTTCCTTTGACCACCCTGGCCAACAGCTCAAGAAGGTATCTCCTACTGGCATTGTTGCTTGTTATGTAGCCTTTAGCTATAAACATGGACACTTTAAAAAAAATATATTAGCCCTTTAATCTTTGGTTATACGTTCCTCTTGGGTGTTTAAGTCCATACAGTTGGCCCAGATAAACCAATTTGTTTTTACTCTTAAAGCCGTTTGAGGATCTGTTCTTCAGGGGTCACATGGGCTTGGGAGGAGCCCATGGCTCCTTTCTTTTACCAGTTCTGCCTATGTGAAGATAAGTCAAAGGTCCTGCTCGACCATGGTTGGCTTGGTTTGGAAGCATGGAGGAAATGATTCCTCTGTGTTGACCCTCCTCTTTGTAGACTGGACACTAGTTCAAGTCCATCTGGTAGGGTCTCCTTGGCCTCCGTGATCAAGAGGACAGGTGACCCACCACAATTACATGACATTTTGAGAGATGCTTATAATCCTCTGGAAATAGTTGACCTAGGAGGGCAAGGAGCAAAAACTGTCCTTTATGTCCCTCTGACCAAATTATTATAGGCCTCAAAGTATGTCTGTTAAACATCCAAGAAGGTTAGTTCCACCAGTCTGGTACTTTGAGTTACTGTGTATCATGTAGATAAATCTTGGGCAAAGCCCAATTGTTCTCAGATAAACCTTACCTAGACATATATTTCTTGATCTGCTATGTATAATTTGTTCAGTAGGCTGTAGGAACAATATGGTTCCCTCTGGTTTTCAAAACTAGCTAGGCATTGTTTATTTCTCACATTCTCTCACCCCTCCATCAGTTTTCCCACTTAAGGTGCCCCCATTTCCCCCCTTTCTCCCTTAATAATACCCTTCTCCTGTGGTCCTACCTCTCTTGAGCTCCTTCTATCCCTTTATCCCCTAGGTTCCTTGTATACCCTTCCCCCCTCCCTTCCCTTAAACTAACCCAATTTTTAGCCATAGCTCCCTTATTAAGGCCTGTTTCCTACTGTTGTTCTCTTTCAGGTTCTTTCTCTTCCTTTACTGCCCTGGTTCCTTTCCATTATCCTGGTTCCTGTAGTTATGTCTGGATACATACTCACTTATCAGGGTTTGGTTCTAGGATCCACATATGAGGGAGAACATATGTTAATTTTTTTTCTGAGTCTGTGTTACTTCACTTAGTATAACAGTTTCTAGTTCTATCCATTTACCTGCAAAGCTCATGATTTCATCTTTCCTTACTGCTGAGTAAAACTCCATCGAATAAATGAACCACATTTTCATTATCCACTTGTCAAATGAGGGACACTTAGGTTTCGTCCATCTCTTAGCTATTGTGAAAAGAGCAGCAAAAAAATGGATGTACAAGTGTCTCTGCAATAGGACAAGTTCTTTGGGTATATGCCAAGGAGTGGTATAACTGTAGTTTGTTTTTTTTTTTACTTTTTGAGACAGGGTCTTCCCTATGGTTCCAGCTGTCTTGGAATTCACTATGTAGACCAGGCTGGCTGTGAACTCATAGAGATCTGCCTGCCTCTGCCTCCCGAGTTCTGGGATTAAAGGCCTGTGCCACCATGCCCAGCTTCATTTGTAAGTTTTTTAAGAGTTCTCCACACTGCTTTCCATAAGGTTTGAACAAGTTGGCAGCCCCACCAGCAGTGGATGAGTTTTCCCCACATCCTCTCCAACATTTGGAATCATTTGTTCTCTTGATCTTAGCCAGTCTGACTGGGGTAAGATGAAATCTTAAAGTGGTTTTAATGTGCATTTCCCTAATTATTAGTGATGTTGGACATCTTTTAAGATGTTTCATAGCCATCTTTACTTCTTCTTGTGGAACTCTCTGTTCAGCTCCTTAGCCCATCTTTGAGTTGGGTTACTTCTTCTCTTGATTCTGTTTTGAGTTCATTATATATTCTGGATATTAAATCTCTGTCGGATGTGTTGCTGGTGAAGATTTTCTCCCATCCTGTGGGTTTTCTGTTCACTGCCCTGGTTGTCTCCTTTGATGTAAAGAAGATTTTTAGTTCAATGAAATACCATTTGTTAATTCTTGCCCTTGTTTCCTGAGCAATTGATGTCCGGTTTAGAAAATCCTTTCCTACACCTATATATCTTGTAGGTTTTTCCCAATGTTTTCTTCCAACAGTTTCAGAGTTTTCAGGCTTTACATTGAGGTTTTGATCCATTTGGAATTGACTTTTGTGCAGGGTGAAAGATAGGGGTTTAGTTTCATGCTTCTATAGGTGGAAATCCAGTTTTGCCAGCACCATTTGCTAAACATGCTGTCTTTCCTCCAGTTAATGTTCTTGGCCCCTTTGTCAAATATCAGGTGGCTAAAATTGTAATTAC
Source organism: Nannospalax galili (assembly GCF_000622305.1). NCBI lineage: Eukaryota > Metazoa > Chordata > Mammalia > Rodentia > Spalacidae > Nannospalax > Nannospalax galili. The sequence goes on along the minus strand of NW_008330297.1, from coordinate 229,212 downwards.
TCATATTTGGGTCTTCGATTTTGTTTCATTGATCTATGGGTCTATTTTTATGCCAGTACCATGTTGTTTTTATGACTATAGCTCTGTAATACAGCTTAAAATCTGGTATAGTAATCCCCTCAGCATTACTCCTAGTGCTCAAGGTGGTTTGGCTATCCAAGGTGTTTTGTACTTCCATATGAATCTTAGGATGGTTTTTTCCAATTCTGTGAAAAATGTCAT
>NW_008330297.1:227953-228912 GCF_000622305.1 Nannospalax galili | reverse complement strand
TTCTAATCCATGAGCATAGGCTGTCCTTCCATCTTCTGATGTCTTCCTCAATCTCTTTCTTTAAAGATATAAAATTTTCATTGTAGAGCTCTTTAATGTCTCTGTTCAGGTTTATTCCAAGATATTTTAAGTTTTTTGCAGCTATTGTGAAGGGGAGTGTTTCCCTGTGCTCTTTCTCTGATTTCTTGTTATTGGTATATAGAAAGGCTACAGGCTTTTGTAGGTTAATTTTGTTACCTGCCACTTTACTGAACGCGTTAATAATTTCTAGGAGTTTTCTGGTGGAATTTTTGGTGTCCTTTAGATATAATATCATATCATCTGTAAAAAGGGACAAGTTGATCTCTTCTTTTCAAATTATTACTCCTTTAATTTCCTGCTCTTTTCTCAATGCTCTTGCAAGAGTTTCAAGCACTATGTTAAAGAGAAGTGGGGATAGTGGACAGCTTTGTTTGGTTCCTGATTTCAATGGGAATGCTTCCAGTTCTTCTCCATTTAGAATGATGTTGGTTGTGGGTTTGTTATATATGCCTTTAATTATGTTGAGGTATGTTCCCACCAGTCCAATTCTCTCTAGGACTTTGAACATAAATGCATGTTGAATTTTGTCAAAGGCTTTCTCTGCATCTATTGAGATGACCATGTTGTTCTTGTCTTTGAGATTATTTATATGATTTATAACATTTATTGACTTTCGTACATTGAACCATCCCTACATTTCTGGGATAAAGCCGACTTGATCACGGTGGATGATCTATTTGATGTGTGTCTGTATGCGATTTGCAAGTATCTTGTTGAGAATTTCGCATCTATGTTCATTAAGGATATGGGTCTATAGTTTTCTTTTTTGGTTGTATCTTTACCTGGCTTTGGTATGAGAGTGATACTGGTTTCATAGAAGGAATTTTGGAGTTCTCCCTCCATTTCTATCTTTTTGAATAATTTGAGCAGTATTGGTT
>NW_008330297.1:227523-227785 GCF_000622305.1 Nannospalax galili | reverse complement strand
TCCATTTCTTTTAGGTTTTCAAATTTAGTAGCATATAGGTTTTTAAAGTATTCCCTTATAATGTTCTATATCTTTCTGGTGTCTGTTGTCATGTTTCATGTTTCTGTGTCTTTTGACTGGGGAGTTCAATCCATCAATATTTAAAGTTATTCATGAAAGATGAATAACTTTAAATATTTTGAATCCTGTCATTTTTATTTCTGTTTACATTATAGCTGTACTTTTCCACAGGTATACCTTCATTGAATTTTTTTTTTTTATC
>NW_008330297.1:193669-227324 GCF_000622305.1 Nannospalax galili | reverse complement strand
TGGTCCAGGCTCTTCTAGCTTTCATAGTTTGCACTGAAAAAGTTGTAATCCTAATGGGTTTTCCTTTGTATGTGACTTGTTTCTCTTTTGCAGCTGTCAGTATTATCTCTCTGTTTTGTATGTTTAGTGTTTTTACTATGATGTGCTGTGGAGAGTTTCTTTTCCGGTCCTGTCTGTTTGGTGTTCTATGTGCTTCTTGTATTTGTATGGGCATGTCTTTCTTTAATCTTGGGAAGTTTTTTTCCATGATTCTGTTGAAGATCTGGTCCATGCCATTATCTTGGGATTCTTCTCCTTCCCGTATGCCTATGATTCATAAGTTTGGTCTTTTTATGGTGTCACACAATTCCAGCATATTCCATTCTTGCGATTTCTTAAATTTTTCATAAACTTTGCTTGAGTGGTCTAGTTCGTCCACTTTATCTTCTAATCTTGATACTCTGTTTTCCATTTTGTTCATCATATTGGTGATGCTTTCTCCTGTCATTTCTAATTGGCTTATGAAGTGTTTCACTTTGTTCTTTATTTCAGCCTGAGTATTCTTCAATATTTCTAGCTCTTTTCTGAATTCATTCAGAAGTTTATCCCTATCTTCCTTCAGCTCTATGATTACCTTGTTTGTGTGTTCTTTAAATTCAGTGAATTCTTTTATCATATTCAAGTTCCATGTCCTGCATTATCTCTAGGGGGTTCTCATTGTACTCCTCTAGAGGACTATTGGTATTTGGTGGGGATATGTTATTTTGTTTTTTTCATGTTATTATTTTTTCTCTGTTGTTTTGACATGTGAATTTCTTTTGTAGTTTCTAATTCTTGTGTGAGACTCAAGCCTTCAAGTGTAGGTCTGCCTCTTTTTGTGAACTTTGCGTGTCTTTGTGGTTTTCTTTTTGGGCATGAAAAGCTGGCTCATGTAAGTTTCCGGTTCTCTCTTTTGATTTTATATTGGAGTGGCCAGATTGCTTATGTCTTCAGGAGTTCCCACAGAGCCCCAAGTCAGATGAGGATCAGATGCTCTCAGGCTTTCTTCTCCTAAGGTCAGGATCCCTCCAGGAAAGATTTTGGTCTCAGGAATTTGGGGGTTGGACTGGCATGTGAGCCAGGCCCAGTAAAGATGCTGGTCTAGGGCACCTGGTGGCCATGCCACCCAGAGATGCAAAGGAAGATGGGGGCAGGAAGCCGCCCCAAGGGCTCCTGGGGATTGCACCAAAGACCTGGGATGGTCTGAAGAGGATCAACCCAGGTGTCCTGGAAAGAGGCTGGCTGGTTGTGCAGGCCCAGGGAAGCAGAGGGAGGCGAGGGCAGGGGCAGGCCCAGCAGGCTCCTGGGGACCCGAGAAGGAACTGAGTTCGTCTGGATGCAAAGGATCAGGAAGCAGTGGCGGTTCCCCTGGTGCCTGAGGCAACAAGGAATGGGACAGGACCCAGGCTAGGAGGAGAGACCAGGGGAGGAGATGCGAGGGTGAATGAGGCTGGGGGAGTCAAGGCACAGAGGGCGCAATCGACTTACCCCGGAGAGAGAGGCCTGCGGGTCGTGCAGGCCCAGGGAAGCAGAGTAAGTTATATTATTAATTTATATATTGATACGTTTAAAGAAAAGGCTGCGGCTGATCTGGATTAAATCCAACTTGAGAGACAAAGCAGTCAAATGCATTATGTAAAAAGGATTTGGATTATTTGAGTAAACTCGTGTTAACAAAGTGTATATAATAAAATCAGACTGTCAGGCTTAATTTAAAAGTACTTCTCAGTTATTGACACATATTGAGGTATTTGTGAATAAATAATGTCTCTTAGATTTGTTTTAAAATACCCTAAGAAATAATCAAAACTAAAAAAGTACTCAAGAAGGAAGATTAGATGAGGTAGTCAGAAGGGGTGATGACACATCAGTCTTCCTCCCTCTCTTACAAACATACATGTTACCTCTTTATACACTTAAAATAGTCCATAAGCACCTTTTAATTTTATTTATTGTTTTTATGTGTATGCGTGTATTGTCTGCATGTAGGTAATGGCACCTGTGTCATGCAATGCCTGCAGGGCTCAGAAGAGGCTGTTGGATCCCCTGGGACTGGAGTTACGGACAGTTGTTAGCTGCCATGTGGGTGCGGGGATTCGAACCGAGTCTTCTGCAAAAACAACCAGTGTTCTTAACTGCTGAGCCATCTCTCCCGCCCCAGTCCCAAGTATTTTTATGTATATTTTTATTGAGGTTTTATGCATTTTATATACTAGATCTTAATTAAATTTAGACCCCCTACCCCATTCACACCTCTCCATACCCAACCCCCCCAAACGCCACTGGATTTCATGCATTCTGCCATATATGTTAAGGCCCATCTGGTTTAACATTTGTACCTAGATGTCCCTCGGTGCAAGTTCATCACTGGGGTCTAGTCAGCCTATCTAGAGTCGTTCCCTTAAAGAAGATCTACTCTCCCTCACCCTGCAGTAATCAGTTGCCAATAGTTCCTCAGCTAGGGTTGGGCCCGCTGTCCATTTCCCCAGTTCTATGCTGCATTTTTGTCTGACTGAGTCACCATGGGTCTTGTGCATGCTGTCACCATTATTGCAAGTTCATATGATCAAGCTTCCAGAGGCCTGAAGGCCTGTTTCCTTATGGTCATGCATCAACCCTGGCTCTAATAATCTTTCTACCTCTTCTTCCACAATGGTCCCTGAGCCATGGGTGGGTAAAGTCTAATATAGAAGTCTATCCAGCTGTGGCCTTCTGTGTGCATCACACTGTGTTGTGTGAGGAAGCTTCACTGGTGAGAGTTGAGGGATGAATATTCTCTCTACCCCCTGTTCTACTATGTTCCATGAGCCTTAGGTGTAGGAGTTCCACTGTAGATGTGTCACTTAAGGCTGGGCATCTCTCAGACACTCTGTGTGTGTGACCAGTGGTAGTACTTTGTAATAGCTTCCACCTGTTGCAAAAATAGGCTTCTTTGATGAGTGGTGGTATATGGTGTGCAAATTTCATGATTTTGTCTTTCCTTACTGCTGAGTAGAACTCCATTGTGTAAATGTACCACATTTTCATTGTCCATCTATCAGCTGAGGGACATTTACATTGTTCCATTTCTTAGGAGCATAGTAGGGAGGTCTGTGGTAGGCAGATCTGGAGGCCAAGATCAAGGTGGGGGTCGGAGGACAGCCTATGGAGAGTCTCACAAAACTAACCTGGAGGATGCATCTGGTCTGGGTGCTGGGGATCAGGATGCAGTGGGAGGACCTGGGTTAGGAAGCCGCTCTAGAGATCTGAGGTGGAAGAGCAGGAGCTTAAGCAAAGGCAAGACAGGGGATGGAGTGTGGGAGAGAGTGAAGCTGCACTGGGTGCAGGGAAATCAAGGCACAGTAGGTGGGATCTCAACGGTATTTGTAAAAGGATGATTACATGTGAAAAACATATGTGCATGAGAGAGTAGCTGTTTGAAACATACATTGGGAGAACATATCAGGATGGTCATTGTTGGAAGTAGTGATTTCTCATCACAGGAGGGGTGAAAGACTTTGAATGGATTGTTAGAAAAGCATCAGCAAGATACACAGAATCTCCAGGTCCCTATGAGATGCTTTGTTACTGTACTGAATAAAAGCACGTAGGTGCCCAGATGATGCCAAATGATATGGAGAAGGAAAGAGGGAGAGATGGAAGGAGAGAGCAGAGGAAGGGGAATGTAGAGGTCTCATAATTAATTTAAAAACTTGAGCATAATTCCTGAGACAGAAATGTTTCTCTTAGAATGGGTATTCCATGTTCAATTGGACCAACAGGGAAAGGGTTGAAAAATAAGTCACAAGACATAGAATAGAAGGCAGAATATGTTAACCAAAACAATACCGCATGTAAAATACTCCATATTTTATTCCCCTGATTGCTGGCATATTATTGTTTATCCAAGAAACATTCCTACTCACGTAAACACAGTGGACTACTTGGTGAGTCCCAGCTTGTGAAGCTGTGATCCTAGGAAACAGCCCATAAATACACATCATCTAACTTACTTCAAAGGCCCTATACAGTTAGGGAAAACACTTCTCTGAATACATAAGCCTTGGCACACAGTAGGATCTTCATGAATATTTGTTGAACAAAAATGTCTTATGCTGTCAAATTTTCTGAAGGGAGAAATAATTATACATTTGTGACCATAGGTGTTCAGTAAACATGAAATGGGCAGTTAGGGACAGTGAAAGAAATGTATTTCCCCAGTAGTATATTTATAACAACCAAAGACTAAACTATTCAGATACATTATGGCACATTTTCTTCCCCCCAAAAGAAACAGACTATTTTTACGCTTTGAAACAAAGTAGAAAAGTAAGAAAATTTCATGGAAAATATGACTATTCAATCTTTCAAGAAAACTTTTTTATCCATACATGTATATACATTGCTTTATTTTTGCTCTAAAAATCTGCAAGGGTGTTGCATTAAATCACAGAATCAGAATCCCTTTCTCTATACTTATATAAAGCACAGATATATAAAACATATGAAGCCCACATGTAAGCAAGGACTCATTACAAAATGAAAACCTACTCTCAATACAGGCAATGGTAATATGAAATAGTTTCTTTTCTAAGTTACAAAGATAACAAGTGACTGTAACCATAGTTTCTGACTTTCTTAATAATTCCTCTGGGCTACCACCCTACTGAAAGGTCTTATCACTTAATCCACCTAATGAGCTCATCTTGCATTAAATATTATGTTCATTTTATAGATAAAGAAATAGGCTCAGAGGTTAAGTAGACCTAGATCTGCCTATGCTCTTGGGCAAATTTTCAGAAGAAAAGGAGGGTTCTTGATGAGTGATCACCTAAAGCATGGAAAGATTCTTTCAATCCTCCCGAATCACAGGCCCTCTGTGTAACTGAGCAAAACAGTTTCACTGTGAAAAGGCCATGGAATCCCCCCATTCCCACAGCATCATGCCTCAACTGCCGAATCTCCCAGGTCTGGGAAACGTTCACTGAAACCCTCTTTACCTCTGAGAACACTGAAAACATTTCCTTATAACAATTACTTATTGTCATGTCTTACTCACTCAAATTCAGATCTGGGTTTCATCTGCAAGAGCTGCACTTGCACTTATGCACCTACCAACTTAAATGATGTCTTTATACAGTTCTATTGTTCTAGCACCCAGGGGAACCCCACCTCAAGAACAGAGAACAAAGCCTTCCATGTGTGTTTCTCCTGTAACTTCTTACTTCTTGAGTGAGATTAGTCCTAAGGCACTGCTAACTTCCCTACAAGGCCAGTTCTCTTTTCCACATGTTTTATGAGGACCTCCATAAGGCCAGGCAGGGCAGCACACACCTGTAATTCTCGTACTTGAGAGGTGAAAGTACTTCAGACCCAGCTTAGCTACCTAGCAAGTTTGAGACTTTGTCTCAAAACAGTTCTCTGTGAAAAATCAATCTATTCGACAGCTAGGACCACAATAAAGAGTGACACAGAATTTGAGTATTACAAGGAACTTTGAAGGCAGAGCCCTCATCTCCCATTCCATAGGAGAGGGAAATGAGGGCTAGTGACATTAATCAATCATGGTCATGATATACACTGTTCAAGATGATGCAAAATGGTCATGACTGAAGCCAAGGAGAAGTTAACTGTGGGGACTCCCTGTGGGCCTCAGGCAGTCAATGATAAGAATGACATTTGTGTACGTGCCATTAGAAAACCAAGTGCTCACTATGGGCCATAGACATCTACTGTGTCGAAACCCAAACTGTGATTTGGATGAGTTTAGAGTTCAACATCGCTTCCTCCGTAAAGAAGAACAAAAATGTGGCCCTTGTAGGAAAACGGGTGTGATGCCATATCTTCATATTAAATGAAATAAGTCAAGCTTGGAAAGACAGGAATGGCATGTTTTCCATTATGTAGATTTTAGGTTAAAGAAATTAGCAGGATGAAGGAGACAAGGAAAGTTGTACGGCTCATGAAAGTAAATGGGGGCAGTCGGAGTCGGAGGAGGAGACGAGAAAGGTGAATGAATCAAATCTCATAAATGAAAGCTGTTAAATGTTGTACAAGTAATATATACTAATCAAAAAGGAAATAGAAAAAAAACGTTAAGACTTCCTCAGTAAAAGAACCACGTACCAAAGCCTTAGCTCTCATTGCTTTGAAATGTATCATTTGTGGTTTAAAGTATGATTACTTTTCCATGTTGCTTAGAAGGTTTGGCAAATTGGGCAAATTAGGTGAATGAAAATTGTCTTTTGTTTCCAAAAGAGCCCACTAGGAAAGGCTCCATCGCAGTCAAGCTGAACGATTCATGTGGCCTACCGACCAGTAGTATGCATTAGTATGCATTTCCCGATGCTTGAGCAGCAACCCCATAATTCTACATACTCTGGTAGGCATCCAGAGATGGAAATAACAAGGATACTACCATGTTCTATTACCAGGTAAATAGTAATTTCTAGATGCTATGGAGTTGTGTTGCTTAATAAATCTTAAATGTATATCACATAGCACAACCCTGACCCACAGGTGCTTACCTAATAAGTACTTTCAGGGTGGTGAAACTGGAGTTGATTACTAGGTCACGAACGAGTAAGAGACAGCTCAGAAGAAATACTAGTGTGGAGGCTAGGGAGATGGTTCAGTGGGTAAGAGTTCTGTGCTTGCTATACAACCAGGAGGACCTGAGTTCCAGTTCCCAGCACACATATAAAAAGCTGCACGTGGCCACATGTGCCTGGAACCCCAACGCTGGCCAGCAGAGACAAGTGGATGCCAAGAGCTCCATGGCCAGCCAGTCTGGTGGAAAAATGTGGGTTTCAGGTTTAGAGAGTCACCCTGTCTCAAAAAATGAAATAAAACACCACAAAAATGTAAGATGGAGAATGAGAGCAGAGGACAGGTGACACCCTCCCCAGTGCTTTGTATGGGGGCACACAAGCATGTGCACATCCAGAGAAACACAGTATGGGAGCAGGAGAGATGGCTCAGAGGTTAAGAACACTGACTGCTCTTGTAGAAGACCTGAGTTCAGTTCCTAGGACCCACATGGTGGCTAACAACCACCTGTAACTTCAATTCCAGGGATCTAATACTCTCTTCTGACCTCAGTAGGTATTGTATGGCACAGGTGCATTTACATACATGCAGGTAATACACTCATGCACACAAAAGTTAAAAATAATAAGGGTCTGGAGAGATAGACCAGTGGTTAAGAGCGCTGACTGCCCTTACAGAGGACCCGGGTTCAATTCCCAGCACTCACATGGTGGCTAACAACAGTCTGTAACTCCAGTTCCAGGGAATCTGATGCCTTCTTCTCACCTCCAAGGGCACTGTGTAACACAGGTGCACTTACACACATGCAAGCAATACACTCACACACATAAAATAAAATAAAATAATAAAATATTTGTTAAAAAGAAACATAATGTGTTCTGGCTTGGCGGTGCTTGTGCTTAACTGTTTCTCCCATGTGTTTCTAACATCAATAATATAAAAAGCACATTTAGTGGCGATCCTTTGTTCCTGTGCTTAGGGAGTTGGAGGACATGGGAAGAGTTAGTGGGGGACTGGAAGTGACAGAAATCATGCAAAGACAATATTCACGTAGGAAATTCTCAAAAATAAAAAATGTAGGAAGAGTATAATAATGGAAACTACAATTAATAAAAATAGTGGCTTTATACTTTGAACTCTGGATTTCTCTCTCAGACTACCTTATTTCAAAACACTCCTAAGAGGTGGGCTTTTATTCTTTGTAGGATAACTGAGCAGGCCCCTACTTATGGCTTGCATTTCTCGTTCTGTCAGAAGCATTTCTCTCCGCCTGTGGGCTGGCGCTGCAAGCAGCACTTAGGTTGCACCTCCTGAGCGCTCACGTTGATATCTCTGACAATGATCACACTCTCTTTGAAGAGTCAAACAGATTTATTTGCCAATAAAAGAACTTTCATGTGGGTAGTATTTCAACACATGATAATTGCTAATGAGCACTCTAGGAAGATCTTCTGAGTTCCTTCCTCAGTCTTTCATGCTGCATCTAAATGGCCTCGTTTATTATGGCTACCACGTGTGTCCAAGGCACAAAACATTTCTGGAAGTGAAAATCAACCTGACGGAGAAAAAAATGAAAAGCAGGCGTAGAAATGTGCCCAGTTTGGCTGATGTCTACCTTTAAAAGTTATTCTATTTCAAGTCAAAGCATGTAAGCGAGGACAATGTAAGGTGTCTCTAGTTCAGATGTGGACTCCAGCTGGAGACAGCCACAGTTTGGAAAGCAATTTTATGGCACAAATTAAGTCGGAGCACCAGGAAATGCCAATATGACAGTCAAATCGACGGTGTTTCTAATCTGATAAGAGGATGAAGGCAGCTTTCCTTGAGCAGGTCCCAGTGTGAGGGCAAGGGTTGGATTCTGTCACACTGAGACCTGCTCAAGACTTCAAACAAACATTTGTTCTATATTAATAAGAACTTGTAAGTAGATTTATTGTTTTTTATATTCAGGGACTTGCATATGTCCCAAATCCTGAAAAATGATTGAGAGGCAATGGAGAAACACCCACAACCGACAGTGGCTTCGAAATTCCAAGACGAAGCCACAGCCACGGAAAAGGCCGTTATTCAAATCGGTTATGTTTTCACCAAGATCCTAAATGCTGTGTGACTTCTGAGCTACTTGGGGATGCAAACACATCTTCCTCATTTTTTTCTCCCCAGATGCTAATTCAGAGATCACAGGTTTTCCTTTTGTGGTTTTTTTTTTTTTTTTAAGGTGAGAAAACCATTATCTTGTGATTCGGTTTTTCGGTCCTTGAAGTAGGCCATCAAAGTGTAGTTACTGATTGAATAACAGCCACACATTCTGTTCTATTGAGGGATACCCGTCTTAGAAACAGATCTGGTATAGAAAATGACTGTCAACATCTATGAACATAGTGTTTTTTACTCACCATTTAAAAAAAATCTTGGTGAATTTTTTTTTGTTGCTGTAACTGAAAGTAGAATTAAAGGGGGGGATGCTCTCAAAGTGTGACAAAGTGAATCCCCACAAAAATTTACATGAACTCTTAAATTTCCTTTCCTTCTTTGATACCCCTTTTCAGTAGCTAATGAAAATGTTAACATCATCCATCCATTTCCCATGTCACTGAGTTGAAAAAGAACTATGTGACTCAGTTCTACCTCTAAGAAACCAGTTTGAAAATTTTACATTACAATGCACAGATATAGTCAATACCTCATTGTTACAGTGTTTTCAAAATTCTGAGGAATTTTGTGAATTGTGAGAAAGTGCTCTGTGGAAAGACAGGTTTGGAGGTAGACGCTGGAGGCTCTGGGCGGATGGATGGAAATGAGCATCAGTAGGCAGTGCTGGGCCTGTATCCGCTACAGGCCTTGGGTTCGGTTGTGCACTTGGAGAGAGGCGAATGCCGCAGTATTCAGGACTGGCTTTCCACCAGGTTGAAGTACGTTATGAGATGCATGTCAGTCATTTATTACTCCTGATAATCAGAGCACAGTTGTGAAACGTATGGCTCAATTTTCCTCTAAAATAAGAGATTAAATCACATGCCTCCTCTTACCTCTTTCATGTGAGAGAGCACTAGAGCTAACTGCCTCCTCCACTCTACCCCAGCAATGGACTGAAGTCACGGAGAGCACTGAAGGTCTTTGAGCAGGGAGGGAACAGAATAAGAGCCATGTCCACAGAGAAACTTCTCTGCACTATAGCTATTCTAGTGGGTAGGTGCCTAGACAGAAGCTGGACTCTAGCTCTCAGAGCCAACACAGCCTCTCCTGCTCCCCGGGAATCCCAGTACCAATATCCACATTTATGGGAGCTCCTTAAGTGGGCGAGCAGTAACAGGAGTTTCCTCAAATAAAATTTTGTCAAAAAAATATGTGGCTTTATGTTAGGCAAACTTCCCATGTGAATGTAAACTAGTCACAAACTCTGCATTGAGAAAAACAATGTATGATTTCTGTTTTGTTTGATTATTGCTCTCAGTACTCTCATATCAAGTCTGGTGTACTGACTGTCGCTCAAACAATTTCCAGATAGCTGTTTCTTACATAATGCTTCAACTGTGGGATACGTCACAGTAAGACAAAACCCTAGAATCCAGAAAACTGCTCTCTCCATCCACTCTGCTGCACTCATTTCCCTCATGAAAGGCCTACAAACACTCCTGAGGCAATCCTACTGTTAAGATCTCAAAACGTAAGAATAACAATGACACAGAAAGCAGACCACAATTTTGAAATAAGAATTGAGATCCCCCTGTCACTAAGCTAAAATTGATGTCTGTAGCATCAACATCCATTACACACATATTAAAATCTATTATATTAACAAATGAGGCATTGGTAATTTATTTTCCTGAATTAAAATTTGGGGGTTGTGATCTACACAAATGCAGTTACGATTAAAGTTGTAGGATTTAAAAAAAAAAAAAAAAAAAACCTTCCCATTTACTCCCATGTCCTGCTCAAATATAAATTCAAAAGACTGAAAGTGGAACCTTGAGACCATCTACTCTAAATTTCCTCTCAACTTAGGAGTTCTTATTATGAACAAACAAAACAGATGCTGGGCAAGGTGGTGCATGCCTTTAATCCCAGCATTTGGGAGGCAGATCTCTTGAGGCCAGCCTGGTCTACATAGTGAGTTCCAGGCCAGCTAGAGCTAAATAGTGAGACTGTCCCCAAAACAAAAACAAAAATCAAACAAACACCAAAACAGCTTGCTAGCTGATGTTCACTCAGTTTCTGCTGAATATAGAAATAACGTCGATGAATGGAATCTGGTATTCATTAGCCCATGGTCATATAGAGAGACTAAGCTTCTTAGGAAACAGAAAAAAAAAAAAAAAAAACTTGGGGGAGGGGAGACCATAATATCTGGGGCTGGGGAGATAACTTAGTCAATAAAGTACTTGCTGTGCAAGAATGAGGACATAGACTCTACCCTTAGCACTCACATAACAAGCCAAGTATGATGGTGTTTGCTTGAAATCCTACCACTGAGGAGGTGGAGCCAGGGGACCACTGGAGCTCCCTGGCTGGCCAGACATACATGATGAGTTCCAAGCCTGAGTGATTGTGTCTCAAGAACAAGGTAGACAGCTTTGAGGAATGATATCCGAGGTTGACTTCTGATCTCCACAAATATGTTTGCATGTGCTCACACATGTACACCCCCTGAAAACACACAAACGACTCAAAATTTGATAACATTCATCCTCTTATGGCTTAAAAATAAATTTCCAGACAATCACTCTTTTAGCTTCAAGCTGAAGATGTCTACATTTTATAGACACAAAGAGAGTGGATTTGGGGCTGGAGAGATGGCCCAGCAGGTAGGAGCCCTTACTGCTCTTGCAGAGGACCTGGGTTTGGTTCCTAGCCCTCATCAGGTGGCCCACAACTGCCTGTAACTCTAGTTCCAGGGACTCTGACACTCTCCGGCTTCAGCAGGCATATGTATGAATGTGGTGCTCATAAATTCACATACATCATCACGCATTTTTAAAGAAAATAAAAAATATAGCAGATTTATCTGGAAGTGAATGCCATGAGTTCAAGGCCAGTCTGGTCTATACAGTGAGTTCCAGGACAGCTAGGGCTACAGGGAGACCCTGCTTCAAAAAAAAGACCAAAAAAAGACATGGCTACGTACAATGGCATGGAAATTGGATTTCAGGTTTACATGATCAAGACCAATTCAACTAGAATTTTCCTAGACTTAAATCAAAACTGAGGGATTAAAAAAAAAAAAAAATCAGCTGCACAGGTAGCTATATAAACAGGCAGAAACACCCACATCTTCCAGTACTTTATCTGTACTGGTGTGTTTAGTTTGAAAGATGATCCATTTCTGGTGTAATTATTACCACCTTATATTTATAAAGTGTTTCTTTAACCTGATTGCCTTGTAGACAACTGAAAAGAAGCCAGAACATTAAAAAAAAAAAAAATTCAATGGGAAGGGCAGGACATGTTTCATGATAAATACTGCATGAGTGAACACATCATTAACTTCCCTGATATAAAATTCAGAAGGAAGCTGGGAAAAATACCCAAATGCTATTTCTGGAGTAAAGACAGAAAACAGTTCCACAGAGATGAAAACTCTCACAGTAAGAATTAAGATTAAGTAAAAACTGGCAGCGACAGGAAAATGCATCAGAAGTTAATAAACTGAAAATGATTTAAACATTGTTTTCACCCATGAGATTATCACCCATTACCCAGGAAAGGGCTATGAATTACATATTGCTCTTGAAAATAATGACAAAAAATGGACATAGCACTTTGTGTGTGTGTGTGTGTGTGTGTGTGTGTGTGTTTGTTCAAGGGCTGAACAAAGGCATGAAAGACAGGCGCAAAAGTAAATTCTTTTTTGCAGCCCAGAAACTCACTATTCAGTATGAGTTTTAAAACAGACAAGGAGTATGAGAAGACAGCTCAAAGTCATGGTGCTGAGAGGAAAGCTGGCGTTGAAATGAGGTGTGCCCAGGGCAGCCTGCCTTGGGGACCTGTGAGGAGGGGAGGGGGGTGACGCCCAAGAGTGTTTACCTGACCATAGGCGCTTCTACATTGATCTCAAACTTCTGAACCCAGAACTTGGCAAATAAGAAAGGAAACCACTGGAGAGCAAAGCCAGCCTCACAGCTGGAGCAACGGCCCTGGCAACTCTCCACACAGGACATAAAACATGATTTCGGGTCTCTTCATTTTATTAAAAATCTTTATGCTTTTATATTGATCTCAAAAGTCTGAACTCAGGGCTTGTCAAGTAAGAGGGAAATAACTGGAGGGTCAAGGAAAATAACTGTCAAGATGGCAGATCTGCGCTGGCCTGGCTGCCACATGAACCTGTAGACTGAGGCCAAGCCAGCCTGCCCACCCTCGTGCCCTCGTGGCACTCATGGTCAACAGATCATCATCATCACCCAGCGGCTGTCAAGACATGGCTGCAGCCCTCTACAATATTAGGAATCTGAGAAATCTACAGATTTCAGAAAATGAACTGGAGGACACTGCTGTAAAGCTGTCCTGTAAAGCTGTGAAACGTCCCAAATGCCACTCAGAGACTCTTAGATCAGAGCTAAATGCTGCCTGCTGGAAGCAGGGGCCGTTGTCAGTTCCAAGACACCCCCCTCCCCCCACCTCCTGAGCCACAGAGTTCAGATTCCTGCAGAGTTCCAGTTACTAGTCATCTCATCAGCTGGTTTTGCACAAGGTAAACCAGGACCGGGTGGTGTTCCCAGCATTCTGTTCTCCATTTCTAAGTAGTTAGCATGGGCGTGATCTCATATTCAAAGCAAGACAAACTGATAAGAAGTTCCAAAGACATAAACTTTCCCTAAGAGCTCCTTTTTTGTTAAGAACTAGAATTATAAAGAAAATGGCCGCGCAATGATAAAGTGCACTAGTTGTAATGGACAAGTTCGATCTCAGTGTCTTCCAAGTGTAGGACGGATTATTCATGCCTTTGCTCCTCTACACTGGCTGTGCTGGAGGCAGATTCTCCTCCTCGGATGGGTGATACAAATGAGTGCTCCAGGGAGCTGTTTGTAAGTGCCTGTCATCAGTTTCTACATGGGGACCAGAACAGACCTGTCAGGCAGTGTCCGGGCAGTTCAGGAGCCTTTTATCTTCACGTTTGGGAGACTTTTATCTTTATATCTATTCACGTCATTTCCCACAAAGACTTTAGCATGTCTTCCTCCCTCTTTATTTACAACTTCAAAGTACAAAAAAAAAGTCTCTTGGGGGAAAATTCTTAATGGAAAAATCTCAAGATCACTCAGAAAACTGTATATTAACTATACAGTTCTTTCTTTAGAGGGTGAAAATGAGACTTTGGTGTTTGTTAAGTGTCTGTTTGCTATAAGATCGTGAAAGAGTCTGGCAAGCTGGGATTTTTTTTTTTTTTTTTTTTTTTTTAAGTATGGTTTCAAAGAAAAGTTTCTCAAAATCACAATCCCG
Source organism: Nannospalax galili (assembly GCF_000622305.1). Classification (NCBI taxonomy): domain Eukaryota; kingdom Metazoa; phylum Chordata; class Mammalia; order Rodentia; family Spalacidae; genus Nannospalax; species Nannospalax galili. The sequence continues at coordinate 213,338 of NW_008330297.1, read as the reverse complement.
TGGCACTGCTTTTCTTCAGGCAGGGTAAGAAACAAGAAAACATGCTTAAGCACAGAGAGTGAACAACTTGCTCCTCTTCCTTTGAAAATTCTGAAAGGCATTCCCTTGGGAAGACGTGGCGCTGGGAGTGCGACCCTCGGATAGCAACGTGGCAGGCGCGCATGTGCCGCACAGCAGCAGCAGCAGCTCTCTGGCAAACCTCTGCCTGTGTTGGCCCTCTTGCCTACTGGTCAAGTCTGATCAATATTGGAGAGTAGAGTGACTAGCGGAGGTATATACTGCTGCTGCAACCCAAGGCAGTATTTAAGTTCAAAGCCAGCTTGCGCTGCATCAAAAAAGATTTGAGAACAGCAAATGTTCTTTATTTAGCTACCTTTATGAAGAAAGGTTTCTTACCACAAGAAAAGACAGTTTTTTCAAAAAGAGGGCTGGTGGCAGTTCAATAATGTGCTTGCCTTGTGAGCATGAGGGCCCCAGTTCCATCCCTGGGACACAGGCAAAAAAAAAAAAAAAAAAAAAAAAAAAATCTGGGAAGAGCAATGTAACAAAATGAAACGCGCCTTGTAATCTCAGAGTTGGGGAGGCAGAGGCAGAGACAGGCAGATCCCTGGGCCCGCTGACCAGGCAGCCTAGCCTACTTAGAGAGCTCTACGCTAAGGAGAGACCCTGTCTCAAAAAACAAGGTGGACAGGCGTGGGGAGTGATGCATGTTGACCTCTGCCTCCACAGGCCTCCACAAAACAAAAGAGAGAAATCTAGAGACCGGTAGAGAGAGAAATAGGGAGCATTTACTTAAGATACTTCCTTGATTATAAAGCATTTTAGAAGAATTTAAAGAATCCAAGAAGCTTGAAGTCACCAACAATAACTAAATAGTACTTATTGAACACCCTTGGGTCTCACAAGAGAACTTCCTTCTCTAGTAGACATAAAGTTGAGGCCTAACTTAAAATGCCTATTAGGAGGTGCTCCAGGTTATTAAGATAGAAAGTGTTTCAATTTGATCAAAATAATAACTTTCTTATTCTTTGCTGGAAATGGAACCCAGGGCCTTGAACATAGTAGGCCGCATTCTATTACTCCAGTCCTTGGCTTTTTAGGACAGAGGCTCACTATGTAGCCCAAGTTGGCCTGGAACTCAAGCTCAGTCTTTCTGTCTCTGCCTATTCAGTGCTGGGATAACCAACTCTAGTGCACCACCATGCCCAGATGAAGTAACAGATTCGTAAACCGAGTACTCACTACATTCAACTCACTGTTAAATTGTGCCAACCACTTGATGCATAGCATCTCATTTACACTTCAGAAAAACTCTATTACTAACTTTATTTTGTGCACGCACACACACACACACACACACACACACAAAAGCAAGAATGAAAAGGATGAAGACCTTTGTATAGAATCAGGCTTTTAAAAGACTGTGATCCAATTTTCACTTCAGCAGCGTGATGTCAGAGGTTAGGCTGTCAGCCCATATGCTGCAGTCTTACGTAGAACAGCAGACCACTTCTCAGTTGGTTTGGTTCATTGCTGTCCCAGCTCCCTTTGATACCTCATTGTAACTGCGGCCTTTAAAAATGTTTAAATGATTTGGGATGTATGTGTGTGTGTGTGTGTGATGTATGTTTGTGTGCCACAGTAAAAGTGTGGAGGTCAACAGACAGCTCTGTGGAGTCGGTTTTCTTCTTTCATCTTTACACGAGTTCCAGGGATTGAACTCAGGTTGTCGGGCTTACATAGAAAGCACCTTCACTCGCTAAACTATCTCACAAGCCCCTACTTTTTAAACTTTAAAATTGGAATCTACTTCTTCTCTAAGAAACTCTTTCTTCTAGCCATGTTTATAAGATTACTGGAGATTGGGGAGAAAAAAATATAGGAAGCCTAAAAAAGCCTTGGATGAAAAGGTTAAAGTCACTGGCTGTGGTGGTGCCTGTCTTTAATCCCAGCACTCAAGAAGCAGAGCCAGGAGGATTCTGTGAGATTGAGGGCAGCCTGGTCTACATAGTGAATTCCAGGCCAGCTGTGGCTACAGGGAGACCCTGTCTCAAAAAGATAGAAAAAGAAAGAGGAGGAAGAGGAGAAGTTGTTGAAGTCGTCCCTCAAAGCCCTCTTGAAACCATCCACTCCTTTTCCATCTGCAGTCTGCCCATGTATGCTAACAGCTAGAGTCCTTTACGAATGGCGGGATGCACTGTATAGTGCTTGGGGGAGGCTGGGCAGATGGTTCTATCTGCCTGCCAGGCTTGCCTGAGGACTGAATTTAGATGCCCAGCACCCATGTGAAAGGTAAGTACCCTGGGCCTCTGTGCCACCAGTGCTGAGGAGCTGAGGGCAGGAACCAGTAGATCTCTGGCCTCGAAGGCCGACCAGGCTAACCAAATCAATGAGTTCAAGTTTCAGAGAGAGATTCTGCCTCAAAAATAAGGTGGAGAGAATTCATTGATGCCTGGTTTCTACACATGCACACATACATGTGCACATATACTCCCGTACACACATACTCATACAGGAACAGGTCTAAACATCACAGACATACACATGCACACCACACAAATTTACTGGTATGCTGCACAGTTGTGTCTTCTCTCTAACCGACTTACTGTGTAGTTCTAGCTGTTTCAAAATCCAACATAGAAAAACTGTGGAGGGCAGAGATATACAAGCCTTACATTAATAATATGTGTTAGGAAATGTAAATAGGAAGCTGTACACAGAAAATAACTTTTGTGTGTAATACTATCTTCACTACTAGCTAAATACTCTGTTTATTTAAATATAAATGTCAATCAGGCTTGAGAAACTCAGTGGTTAAGAGCACTGGCTGCTCTTGCAGAGGACCCAGGTTCAGTTCCCAGAACCAACATGGTAGCTCACAGCCATCTGTAACTCCAGTTCCAGGGGATCCAGCACCCACTGTTGTCCCCAGCAGGCACCAAGCACACATGTCGTGCATTTACCTACATGCTGGCAAAACACTCATTGACATAATGTTCTTTTTAGATATATATGCCATTAATGTAGTAAGGGTAGATTATAGGCTCAACAGACTACAGGAATTTTATCAGACCCGACATTGTCTCTAAGATGTCCAAAATGCTTTCACACTTCAAATGATTTCACCTCTGTCTGCTTCTCTGAGATTGTGTCCTAACTTTCTCTGGAATATTTTGTGGTATAGCCGATTTGTCAGGCCCCAACGATATGCATTTATCCCATCTTCTTTCCCACCTGTCCAATCCTGTCAACAAAGTGTTGATCTCTGGGAAGCTATTTCTGGTGGCTTTGAATTCACCCTCAGTGTACTTTTTTACTTATCTTTAAAATGCCTACTGCAGCAGTTATCTCTTTGTATTTCATGTTAGTTTCCTATTCAAAATTCTGATGGATTATAACTGTCTTCTTCAACTATTCAGAGTCAACTATGAATCTGTGCTTCGAACTCACTAGACCCTAAATCTAGACAGCAAAAAGCCATATTTTATTATGGCTTTTCTCCCCTCGGGGCCAAGTGTCCTGCATGTTGATCTGAACCTATTGGCTTTGTTTTTCAAGCAGTGGGAAGCTGTTTTCCCAGGCAGGCTGCTTTTTGGGTAGTGTTAGTGGTCGCTGCTGAGCAAAGCTGGGAATTTACATCTAATTTCCTTGCTTCTTACTGGCCTAACACCAAGTATTATTTTCTTAATGTAACTGTTTGCTAAAGTCAGCCAAAGACCAAGCTGACAGGTATGACATGAGACTGCGGCTGACAGTGTCCCCTTTCCTCCCACTGACTGGATCCTTCTCCTCAGCCACCCAGACTTAAAAGGCAACAAATGAGCCAAGTAAGTAAGCATTTTCCGCAGTCTATTATTCTGCCATCTCAGCCTGAAATTGGAGAGATGTGATACTGTACAACAGTAACAAGAATACTATATTCTTTAAAAAAAAATTCCAGGGCTTTGTGGGATGCTCAGAGGGTAAAAGCTCTTGCTGCACCAGCCTGATGTCCTGAGTTCAATCCACAGAACCCATAGTAGAAGGAGGAAACCCACATTTCAGAGTTGTCCTCTGACCTGCACACTTGTGCTGTGGTATGTGCATGCTCATATTCACAGGTAAGCACATTACACACACACACACACACACACACACACACACACACACACACACACTTTTTAAAAAGTGCAAATTCAGGGGCTAGAGGGATGGCTCAGTGGTTAAAAGCACTGGTTGCTCTTGAAGAAGACCTGGCTGGGTTCGATTCCCAGCGCCCACATGGCGGTTAACAACCATCCGTAACTCCAGTTCCAGGGGATCTGACGCACTCTTTTGACCTCCGTGGGCACTGCACAACATGGGTGCACTTGCATAGAAGCAATACACTCATACACATAACATAAAAATAATAAAATAGTTTTTAAAAGAGTTCAGAAAGCAGATCACAGGATTCTAAGATAATTTGGACAGCTCATTTTGAAACTGGGCTCAAAGTACCAGACCTCTGAAAAGTGGCATATTGAGGGTTACAAGTGAAAAGGCCATTAGCCTCTTGTATGAAATATTCTGAAAGAAAATGAACAAATTTTACTTGAGATAGCTCTTTTCCTTCCTGACCTATTTATCTATTGTGGAAGGAAAAAAGGTTCTTTTTATACTCACTTAATTATTAAGTGGTGGTAGAGAAAGGAGTCAAATTTATCCATTTGGCTGATTCAAGTGCAAGTCAAAAGGCCCACTGCATGTCAATTATCGGCACTACTTGAAGTCATGAAATTGGAACTGTGCACTGTTCATCCTTTCCAGAACTAATCAGAAATGTTTATTATAGATTTGTTTCTGAGTTAGTGGGTACTAGCTGAGATCAAACTGGCCATGTACTCAATAAGAGGGGAACATTGTGTTAGAACTGTATTTCGGTTATAAAGTTATAAAGGTAGTTGTTCTGCCTTGGAGTGACAGGTGGAAAGGAGCCTCAGCACAAGGTTAAGGTCTGATACAACCAGGTGCTAAGTACTTCTTTGCTATCAGCAGTTAAGTTCAAAGGGCATCGTAGTAGAGGATCACAGGCACGGCACCATCAGCAGATGGCATGAACTAGCCACCGGCCATGAATCTGTCCTTAATTCCACATGCCTGCTGTGGGGTGAACAACTGACCTGAACATTTTGGATCTGAAGCACAACTTCAACTTTTTTTTTTGGGGGGGGGGCAAGGTCTTCCTGTAGCACCAGCTGGCCTGGTGCAGACCAGGCTGGCCTTGATATCTGCCTTCTGAGTGCTGGATTAAAGGTGTGCACCACCATGCTCAGCACAACTTCAACTCTTGACTGACAGTAATTCATGATCTCAGGTAATCAGCTTTTTTTTAATTTAGCTATTATAAAATAATGTATTTTTATATGTATGAGTGTATTGACTACATGTATATAAGTGTACCCGTGTCATGCAACGGCCACAGAGGTCAGAACAGGGCGTTAGAACCCCTAGACCTGGAGTTAGGGATGGTTGTTAGCTGCCATGTGGGTGCTTGGATCCAAACCCAGGTCCTCTGCAAGAGCAGCCAGTGCTCTTAATTGCTGAGTGATCACTCCAGTCACACAGGTAATCAGTTTTTAATATATGCCCTTTGCTCATGAAATCCCAAAGGTCTTTATATGAGGGAGGGAGAGAGGGGAGGAGAGAGAGAAAGAGAGAGAGAGAGAGAGAGAGAGAGAGAGAGAGAGAGAGAGAGAAAGGTAATATAGGACATAAGTCCAAAGGGGCTGAAATTATCAAAGGACTTTGAGCGGTTCCTCTCCCTTCAACAACATCCTCTTTCTGCTCCCTGGGACTGTTAAGGGCAGTGAACTGAACACTGGCTGCACCTAGCTTTTCAGCTCAGACAGCGTTCCACCCTCCCACCAGTCATGGGGCAGTGATCTGGGCACATGGCATATAAAAGGGAAATGTCAAGAATGGCCTTTTGGGCTGGCAACACTGGTAAAGGACCTTGCTCCCAAGCCTAATGTCCTGATCTCAATCCTGGGGACCCACATCATGGAAGGAAAGAAATGAGCTGCTCTCTGACTTTCACGTGTATACACACAAACATACATATGCACACACTAAATAAAGAAATGTTTATAAATGTTTTTAAAAAGAATGACCTGTGGTTGGCAAGAAGTTAATCTCCACATTTCCTTTTTCTATTTATAGTTCTGGGGATGGAACCCAGAGTCTGACACAGGCTGGGCAACTGCTCTGCCACCAACCTGCAACTGCAACCCCGTGTGTGTGCAATGAAGACCTCCCTTATTGTAAACTCTTTGGCTAGAATCTGTCCCGAGGTATATCCACCTATAAAATTCCTGATATTTGGCATGGGGAAGATTATGCAAAGACTTTGTTCCCTGACTGTTTTGGGGCTTTATGGTCAAGAATTTTTGTCTATAACTGTGTATGATAATAAAACAAATGAAAAGATTTTACCTAAAAGACACCAACAACTTGATTCTTCACCTATGTTAATTCATTCTTTATATGTAATTTCATACATACAATGTACTTAAATCATATCTGCTCCCAGCTTTTGTCAACCATGCCATTCTACCATGATGTTCGGCCTCACCATTGGCCCAAAAAGGATGGAGCCAAGTGACCATGGCCTGAAACCCAAAGTGAAATTTTCTCCTTTAAATTATCTTACATTTTTTTTTCGCAGCAATGGGAAGATTAACTCACAGATACGTCATCTGAGCCAGTATCTATAAATTTGTTTGGGGGCATTAATTGTTTCTTCTAGCCACATAGTTGTGAATATAATTCTTGAGGCTGAGACAGGAGAATTGTCATTTGAATCCCCATGGGCTGAACAGCAAGTTCTGGCCAGCCTGGAGTATATAATGAGGCCCTGACTTAAACAAACAAACAAACAAACAAATACGTAAATACATGAGGTACCATCTTGAATCAAAACAGATTTAAAATAGGCTAGCACTGAAGATAAATATATTTAATCTTTCTTAGCAAAGAATGTGTCTAGTGTTCTTTTATTCAGGTTTCTCTTGCAAACCCAAACTTGAACACATAAAGTCAAGGTCAGGGCTAGGGAGATGGCTCAGTAGATAAAGTGCTTGCCTTGAAAGCATGAGGACCAGAGCTCAGATATCTAACACTCGCATAAAAAGTCAGGTGGGTGTGGCAGGCCTGCCTGTAAGCTCGGGGCTCAGAAGATGGAGACCAAACCCTAAGGCCCAGCTGGCCATCTTGGCAAGCCAGACTAGCTGAGCTTCTGGTTCAGCAAGAGATGCTGCCTCAGTAAATAGTGAATGACTGAGGAAAACACCAAACACCAACCTCTGGCCTGCCCACACCCAGACATGTACACCTATGCCACCCCCAGAACACACACACACACACACACACACACACGCACGCACGCACGCACGCACGCACGCACACACATTGCACACAAGCAAAGTCTGGCTCTTCAATAGAATTGTCAAGATTATTTCTCAATTAGACTGGAGCTCGACTGTCTACAAGCACATTGATTCTGTCTCACTGGCTATTTTCCAGTCCAAGTTTCAAGAGAATGATTCCTAACAAGGACAAGGACACAGGATTTCAATTTTCTTCATGAGTCAGCAGGGAGTGGAGAACCAGGTGACTTTATTAAGTCTGCTGCTCCTGGTACGTGTTCAGACGCAAGGTCTCATGATGCTGCAGAAATGAAAATGAGAACTTTTTTTTAGAAAAAGCCAAGTGAGAATGAACAAAGCATGACTTTTGTCTAAAAAAAAAAAAAAAAAGTGAAATGGTTTTTTTGGAAAAAAAAAAAAAAAAGATGTATATCTTTGTTTCTTCCCCAGAAACTACTTACTTCCATTAAAAAAACTAGGCTGATTCCTCTAGGGCTTAAGGGAGATGAGGTCAAGCTTTTAACTTTCAGCTGAGAAATAACACTACATGTATTATAATCTGACTCCAATTTTAGGAAACCATTGAGGAGACAGAACATTTCAAAGATAAGATGTGGCTGTTTCCTTAAAAATTCAAAGACTTTTAAAACAGCAAAGTCTTTCCATATGCTCCTACATGCTATAAAAGTATTTTCAGGTCCTTCCAGAACTTCAGGAGCCAAAGTATACAGAAATGAGTATTAGTTTTCTTTATTCATTGTGTTAAGAAATACAGGGGTGGTTTATTTATGGGTGATTTTTATTTTCTACTAGTAAGCGATAAACTAAAAGGAAAAATCTATCATTTTTACAGTAAAAAAGGAGCAAAGTTTCGTACGTGCAACAGCAAAAAGACACAAAAGAATCAGAGCCTACTGAGACAAATTAATTTGGCCCCAGAGATGATCTTGAAAAATGTCAGGTCCTGGAGAGGGGCAGAGTGATAAAAAAGACAGCAAAGTTTGGAATTCCCACTACAGTAAGTAACTGCCCCATTATCCATGGGCTATCTATTCCAAGACCCCCAATGACACCTAAAACAACGGGTACAGAACTTTATATGGTGTTTAGCTATACATGCATACATATCTGTAACATTCAATTTATAAATTAGGCACAGTGAGGGATGAATTGTAACAATAACAGAACCATGGCAGTAACTTACTGTGACATGAATGCCAGCTCTCCCATACTCCTTTGCCACTCTTAAGAGAAACAAGCAGAGGTGTTGTGCTGTCATGATGGGGAAAGCAGCTGGGGAAGCCTGGAGTGTGGGAGGCTCATCACGTGATTCCAAAGGGCACACAATTTAATTATTTCTAGAACTTCTTATTTATATTTTGGACTGTGGCTGACAGTGGGTAACTGAAACCATGGGGAATTCAAACTGCGGAAAGTGAAATCATGAACAATGGGAGGACAACTGCACTGGTAATCTAGCTCAGGTTTGCCCCTCCCTACACACACCAGAGTGATGATCAGAAGGCCTCCTGAGGGGTATATATGTGGAGGTGGTTATGGGAAACTGGGTGATGATTTCCTTTTGGCTTCTAACCTGTCTTGCAGGGCTATTGAAAGAGTTAAAGAGGATCTGGCGGTATCAGTCTTCTAACATGTTTTTTTAAACAATATTATTATTATTATTATTATTGTCAGTTCCTATCTTTTTATGAACTCATACACAATTATTTGTCTCTGGTTTGTTGAAGCAGTAAGTCAGACAACACTTGCCACAGTAATGTCTGTCAAGGTGGCTGGCCACAAAAACTCCAGCCCCACACTCACCAGAGGGCACTCGCAACTAAGGCGACTGATTTTGCCATTTTCATCCACCATATAGTATTTCAGGACGGCCAACTTCCCCTTCTTTCTCTTATGCTTATTCTTCTTGGGAGTGGTGTAAGACTTCTTTCTTTTCTTAGCACCATCACGAAGTCTCAACACAAGATGAAGGGTGGACTCCTTTTGATGTTGCAGTCAGACAAAGTTCACCCATCCTCCAACTGCTTACCAGCAAAGAGCAGCCTTTGCTGATCAGGCAGAATTCCTTCCTTACCATGGATCTTGGCTTTTACATTTTCTATAGTGTACGAGGGTTCAATCTGGAGCATGATGGTCTTCCCCGTAAGGGTCTTTATGAAAATCTGCATCCTGGCTGTGGTTCCACCGCAGATGGCGGATCAGAAAGGAAGCTTATTTATTTTTATTTTATGTGTATGAATGTAATGCCTGCATGCAGGTAGGTGCACCCACGTCGTGCAATGCCCATGGAGGTCAGAAGAGAGTGTCGGATCCCCTGGAACTAGAATTATGGATGATTGTCAACTGCCATGTGGGTGCTGGAAATCGAACCCGAGTCTCTGCAAGAGCAGTCAATGCTCTTAACCGCTGAGCCATCTCTCCAGTCCCCAGTCTTCTAATATGTTACATGTATGTTCATGGTTATGGTAGGGAGCCTCTGGCGGGACAGCTGTGTGTGCATGTGTATCTGCCTGTCCCTACCTCCCAGTGCTGGGATTACAAGCACACACTACCATGCCTGCTTTTACATGGGTGCTAGGGATCTACCGCAAACATGTTTGCTTGGCAAGTTCTCAGAAAATGAGTTATCTCTCCAGCCCATGTTCATGCTATGTTTTCTAAGCATCTTCAGTATTTCTAAAAATGGCCCACTGCCCACTTGCACAAGAATCTCCCTGGATACCTGTGAAGAACAGAGGTCCTTCCTTCCAGACCTTCTAATCTAGAATGCCATAAAAATCCACACTGATATGTGAGTCTTAGGAGACTCTTAGGTTTAAGCTCAAACCACCATTTCATGGCCATCAAGAATAGCTAGCTTCGTATCTTTAGTTATCCCAACCCAATCTAGACTCTGATTTCAATCAAAATTGCTTATATCCTAGAATAAAACTGAACATTTCTAGCAAATACCATCTGTACTAAAACAAAAACTAATGCATTAAAATGAACAGTCTTTTAAAGAAGAGACAAACAGAAAGCAAGACAGAGTAGATGCCCATTTCCTACATTGGAGGACACAGGCTCCATCACTGCCATGCTCACATGCCAGAAAAGGTGAGCAGCCTCTCATCCAGCCCCTACATCGCCTCATATGTGAGAGTCTCACAAAACATTAATCTGAGAGTCCTTACTGTTTTCAAACAGAAAACCCAAACCTAGGAAGAACATTTCTCTTCGTAAATAATGAGCTACATGAGAGGAATTATACAGTCTTCCAGGAATCACTTTAAGGTGACAATTTAGTCTGATGACAGAGCTCAAAGGGATTTTTTTGCTCCTAACTAAAAATTTTACAAAGCCTTTTGGTTTATGGTGCACAATTTTCGTAACTATTACCTCTTATAGCAGGTAGAGTTATGATTCATTTATTCTTTCATAGAGAATTCAACAAATACTTCTTAAGGGCTAACTAAATACTGGGCACTGAGAACACTTAGAAGCAGACACATTCCCTGCCCCTGCCCAGAGAGGCTTTCAAGTCTCTGGGAGGAAAATAGAAAAAGCAAATGGAAAAGTGAGCAAACGGATCATTAGGAGACATACGAAGTGCCACAAACAGGTCTTGTCAGGTCTTAGAAGGCTTTCCGCAGAAATGTTCTGTGGATGAATATCTGGCAAAGGAAGACAGCTGTCAAAGCCCAGGGGAGTGTGGTCCAACATGCTGAGGAATGTCAGCGCTTAACTCTCAGCTCCAAAGAGTGAGAGAGTGCTGTCTAGGACCTATTTGAAGCAGGATGAGAACTCCTACAACCGAGCTGTTTGTTCTTCATCTAAGCCAGGGGAAGCCACAGGCGGTTCTGAATGAAACAAAAGCCAGAGCTTGGGGAAGGCTTACAGGTGTGACTGAGGAGTCAGAAAACAGCCCGGCCTGGAGCTGAGGCTAAGGCAGACATCATGTGCAGTGTGGCTACTAGAAATTCCCGGGTCAGCACACCAGCAGGGAGTCATGGCAGAGGATTGGGGTGAATGTCTCACAGGTGTGGATGGGTGTATGAAGCTCAGCAGGTGCTTTCAGTGTCACTGGACACTCGTCAGTCAGTGAGCACTGGGCGCATGGTCAAGTCTGATATTTCCTCGTTTAGTTTTAGTGCTTATTCTGTTTCGAATATGAAATTATGGTCCTCCCATCATGGGCTAATGGTGTCAATTTCAGGATTAAGAAAACTGTTTCCAACCAACAAGACAGAAATCCCTCAGCAACCTGGAAATAAGTTTTGGATAACAAAAGGTAAATATGAGACTAGAGAGCAAAATACCCCACTCAGGACCTCAAATACAGCACAAGCTTTCCACACGTTGTCAGCACCTTCCTTTATGGAACAGGAAAAGTATTGTAAATGTTTCTTTAGACACTGTATAAAATAATTTGAAAACATTGGGGGAGGTTTCCTCTTTAAGGGAAAGTTAATGACTGACTCCTTGTGAAGATCAAATATTACTGTGCTCTGTATTTACTCAGGGAGGCACAACTATGCTGGCTCGCTCTCTCTCTCTCTCTCTCTCTCTCTCTCTCTCTCTCCTTGCCAGATTAACAATGTTGTTCCCTAGTGTCATCTCCTAGAGACCTCTTGAATCTTTCCAGAGCTGCCACACAGGATAGATGACATATTCTGTGGTGTTTCCCACAAGATACCCTGTGAGAGGAACCCTAGTGCCACTGAGCTGGCTCTCCACAAGCTCTCCATCTTGGCTGTTCGACTTGTATCCACAATCCTGTTTCTCCCTGCTTCTCTTTCTAGTGACAATCTAGGAATGGCCAAATGATGGAGTTGTGATGATGTCTACTTAGGTAAGGGGCTCACTTCTGAGAAAGTATTTGGATAGGACCTGGCTGGCATGTCCTTTGTGAAGTCTGATTCCTTTGCTCTTCTCTTTTCTCCCTCATCACAGACCTGTGTTGGCAATAGTCACCTTATACCCACAAGCCAACACATGTGAGACAGAGGGCGTGAGAGGCAAAGGAACTTAATCTGCTTCTACCAATGAACTGCTTTTCCAGCTCTGGACTGCATTCTCTAGACGTCTACTGAGTGAAACAAGGAACTCCTCACATGTAATCAAGGTCTGGCTTGTTGGTTTTTACATTCCTTCGTCCTAACACATCTTAATATGCTACTCAAACTTCTTTAACTGTAAAATACTAAGTTCTGTTGCTATTGACAGTATACAGAATTCTGTAGCAGTTTAATAACACAAATAAGAAACAGCAAGTTATTTTTTTGCTACACACACACACACACACACACACACACACACACACACACACACACACACACACACACACACACACACACACACACACACACAGCGGGACATCTATACAGCCTCCTTCTATAAGGACATTGATCTGATCTGACCTAGAGAAAAGAGCAAGAAAACATAACCAAAAACTCTCCACACATTTCCTGGGCATTTTGAGTTTAATTATTCTTACTTGACAACTGAGCTCAGGATTCTAAGGTGTAAAGAAAAGTAACTTCCCAGTAAAAAATAAAAGGTTCTATGAAAACCTTTAGGAAAATTAAAGTAACACAGCACTAAGTAATACTCAAATCAAGCAACAATTCAGCCATCACCAACCCCACCCCGCCAGCCACTTTTAAGTAAAATGTTCACTTTAAGTAAAGTGTCATGTGGGCTGAATGAAAGTTGCGAACACCACAGGTATTTCGTCAAGCACAACCTGTCTGGTAAGCTCTGGAATTCTCAGATTGGTTTATAATGCACGTGACCTGAAATCATTTCAAGGTACCAAAGGCAGCAAAATACGCCCATGCATGAGTGTGTGAACATAAATAAGGGCAAGTATACATTTCCATTCAGAGATGGCATGCTAGTTTCAAAAAATACCACGATCTTTAGCAACTTAACTCCTACTCCTGAACAGAAGCCGTCTGAACAGTTTTGCCTTTGTTACTGTTCAATATAATAGAATCTTTTACACTTATGGAAGCTTCCGAACTCATTGACACTTACGTCTGGACACCGAAGGAAAAACAATGAGATCTGCCACAGCAACATTCCTGCTCCTGTGAGCTGCTTGGCGCTCTGCACGGTGATTCTAACGTGTGGCGCTCTGCACGGTGATTCTAACTTGTGTGGAGAGGAACTGAGTTCCAACAACATGACACAGCAGGTGCAGTGGTAGAGGAGTTTTTGTGTGGATTCATTTTAACTTGAACTATTCAAATTGTTCACGTTGATCAAAATGGACCCTGGGATTTCCAAATCCCCACCTCATTTCAGAACAGATAAGTGATCTTTTCTCTGAGAACTGCTTGTTTTAGAAACATGATTAAGCATTTTTAGAATTATCACTAGCAAATCTAAATTAATGTGTGTGTGAACATAACGATATGACGAATGCATCCGGCTGATTTACTTATTTATTCTAAAATGTTTATCAAATACCCTTTTAGTAAGTTACCTGGGAAGCCAGGTATGGTAGTACATGCCTGTCATCCTGGCATTGAGGAGGCAGAGGGAGGAGAATCAGGAGTTCAAGGTCAGCCTCTGTTTCACAAAACCTGGTCTCAAAAATATATACACAAATATTAAACAAACAAATAAATAAATGAAAAAAAATTATATGGTGAGTCTATTAAAAACAAGCAGAGAAATCCCAATTTTCTAGGTGCTGTGGGGGTCGGGGGAGGGTCTGAAAGTAATGACTGTTATCGAGAGCCAGAAGATTCTGGTATCTCCAGGAAGTCCTAGAGACCCTCTGTGAGGAACACTGGTTTATACTATTTCAGTTGCTGGAGATACAGATCAGACCACAAGTTACTTAGGGTATAGTGAGAAAGACAAAAAATTATCAGGTAATATTTGTATGTTTATATTCATAGGGCAGAGTGGTCACAGAATGCCCCTCATATGTTCAGTAGAATTATCTGAAACATCGGTATTTGAAACAGTAAATATTAATGTATGACTTCATAATTGATATCTGGTTCTGACCCTCAAGACAGAGTTCAAGGCTCCATCACTAAGACGCACCAGCTGCCAAGTACCATTCTATTTTATTTGTGTGTGTACGTGTATTGCCTGCATGTGTTGTAAATGCACCCAGTGTCGTGCAGTGTCCGTAGACGTCAGAAGAAGGTGTCAGATTCCCTGGAACTGGAGTTACTGGTGGTTGTTATCTGCCATGTGGGTGCTGGAAATCGAACCTGGGGCCTCTGCAAGAGCAGTCGGTGCTCTTAAACACTGAGCCATCTCTCCAGCCCTGCCAAGTACCATTTTAAATTTAGTAGGAAGAGAGAATCATCAAGCCCTTTCCAACTCTCGGGAGTAACTGTGACATAGGGAGACATAGGAGAACATGGTCTGGCAGAAGAAAAAAGTGTTCTCAGCAATGGTGGGATTCTCTCAAACTGTAAGAAATCAAGACTTTGCTAGGACAAGTACCCTGGTGAAGAAATAGAATATTCTAGAATGAAGAGGTATATGAAACAAGGGCTAAAGAATGTCTGTTCAGGGATGTATTTGATACCTGAAACTGATCCGGGAAAAGACAGAAAGGGGAACTTGAACAGAATAGGAAAGGACCTTGAATTCCAGGCTTTTTCTTTTATTTATATCAATAATAGACATGGAACACAGAACACAGACTATTCCTTTATAAAGTATGACTGGTTGGAGATGAGAGAATCAGCTGAGAGTTAAGAGAGAAGTCATGAAGCTGGGCAAGGTGGTGAACTTAGTTGATCCCAGTACTCAACAGGCCAGGGGATCTCTGTGAGTTCGAGGCTAGTCTGGTCTACACAGTGAGTTCCAGGCCACCAGCTCCTTTAGTCATGTATTCCATTCATCCAGAGGATGAAACAGTGAGTTGCACTACACAGTGAGTTGCCCGAGTTTGCACAACAGTAAGTGGTTGAGTTCTGGGGTCACACTGGTTTGTGTCTGGTTTGAAAGCCTAGGTCAGCAACTTGGAGGACAGAAATTATAAGTGAATCAGCAAATCTGACAAAGATCAGAGCTGTTATATGAAGCTTTACTGGTATTGCTGTTACTGAAACACTGAGCAGCCCAGCAAAGTAAGGCAGACACCAAAAATCCAACCTGGGCAAGAACAGCACCGGGTGGAGGACTCTGAGGAAGGAAAAGCACAAGGCCATGCTACCCAGCTGGCTCCCCCTCCCCATCTGTTTTTCCTGCTCCTCTTTACTTCTCTTCTCCTTCAACCTTGACCAAGGTTGTCCAGAGGAACATTATGTAATCCTCATCTCAGTACTGGTCTGATCCAGTGCTAGGCACCACTGACAATTCAGTGTTCAAAGCACATAGCACAGATGAACAACAGATCCAACCAGGATATATGGCTGGGCCTTTAATAATTAGGTCCGGGTTACTATAAAAGATCTCCATAGTGGCCCCGCGCCCCCGACAGAACACTCATCATGGAGACTGTACACTCACAAACTGTGATGTGCCTGCTGAGAAAGTTTGGTTCAATGCAGTCTTCTATTACAGTTTTTCTAGATACTTGAAATTATAGGTATTTGTTATTTTAGTCTCAGTTTTCTGGATAAGTTTCTCAAATTTCCATTTTACTGTCTTTATTAAATAAAAAAAAATTTATTATATTTATTTTATGTGTATGCGTGTATTGCCTGCATGTAGGTAAGTGCACCTGTGTTGTGCAATGCCCACGGAGGTCAGAAGAGGCTGTCGGATCCCCTGGGACTGGAGTTACAGACAGTTGTTAGCTGCCATGTGGGTGCTGGGATTCGAACCCGGGTCTTCTGCAAGAACAACTAGTGTTCTTAACTGTTGAGCCATCTCTCCAGCCCCTCTTTTTTAAATTTTTATTTATCATTTTTATTTTATGTGTATGAGTGTATTGCCTGCATGTATGTAAGTGCACCCATGTCATGTCCTAGAATGTCTGGAGAGGTCAGATGAGGGTGTCGAATTCTGCTGGAACTGGAGTTATGGACGGTTGTTAGCTGCCTTGTGGGTGCTGGGACTCGAACCCAGGTCCTGTGTAAGAGCAGCCTGTGCTCTTACCACTGTGCCATCTCTATAGCCCCCCCCCCATTGTTCTTTCTGACAAACATCTCTGATGTTTTCTTTGGGGCTAGCACTCACTCTACATATGGAATAGGGATATAAGTTAAATGCTTTGAGCTTCACAGTTAAGCTCAATCAATCATAAAGTTCGTACAGCTATGCTGACACCTCTTCTGAGTAGAATTCATATAACTCTAGGATTGTATTCAATAAAAAATCCATTCCTTATTGAATATTTTATTTAACACTTTGGAAACACGTAATGCTAATAAGAAAATTGTTCTCTTCTAACCAAGGCAGGACTAATCAAGATCAAGACAAAATTACCTGAACTAGCTGGGCATGGTGGGGCCTGCCTTTAATCCCAGCACTGGGGTGTGGCGGGGCAGAGGCAGGCGTATCTTTGTGAGTTCGAGGCCAGCTTGGTTTCCTAGCGAATCCAGGCCAGCTGCGGCTACAGGGAGACCTCGTCTCAAAAAGACCAAAAAAAAAAAAAAAAAAAAAAATTACCTGAACTATGAAAAGAATCAGCACTTCATGAAGAGCTGAAGATTGGACAGGCAGAGGCCTACAGTCTATAAATAGCGTTTACCTGGAGCAGATCTTTCTATAGGACCTGCCACTTCCCCTAATTACACTGGCTGCACCCAACGGCCATAAGAAACGTTACTCTCTGGATAGCTGGCTCAAGATCAGCCATGCTTTTCTGAGCTTTCTATTACCTTTGTGTTTCAAGTCCTCAAATGTTTACTTCTTTGTAAAATTATGTTTGAGGTCAAATCAACAAAATTAGCAGTAATTATTGGCCATATCATGTCCAACTGTAACAGTACAGAGCCCACAGGATGGTGGGAAAGCGAGAAGGTGGTAACCAGAGAAATAAATGCAGGCCTGGAAAGAAAACTGATCACAGAGGATCCCAGCGTTTTCTGGGACAGTCAGCTGAAGAGCGGTAGCATCATAACTGCAGAATGACTCCCTTTCCCTGTCTCCTTTGGAAGGCCAAGGGCACCATGACATTAATTACCACACAGCAAAGCTGGCAGGGAAATTAGCAGCTCTATAATTTCTTTTTTGTCTTTTTGAAGCAGTGTCTCCCTGTAGCCCCAGCTGTCCTGGAACTCACTATGTAGACCAGGCTGGCCTTGAACTCACAGAGATCCGCCTGCCTCTGCCTCCCAAGTGCTGGGACCACAGGTGTGCGCCACCACGCCCGGCAGCTCTGTAAATTTGGCTGCCGGCCTCTGCTAATCTTCCTTTGTGACTGTTTCACCATTATGGCTAACTGTCTCTGGGGCATACCTGGAAAAGTGAGGTCAAAGTCAATCAGAAATAGAGCAAATTCACCTTGTACCTAGTGAGGAGAAGCAGCTACTCAGATCAGAACATTAGCAACAGCCCAGGCTTTATGAGTGCTTCACTTCACTACTGCTCTTACGTACAGGTCAGTTAGGTTTGTTCTCCTAAATTAAAAGGGTAAATTTTTTTAAGAGCCAAGGATATTAACAGATATCTTATTGACAGAATCTATGTGACTTTAACTCATATAACAATGATAATAAAACATAAATCTGTATAGACTTTTAAGAAAGATTTTTTAAAATTTTATTATTATGAGTGTATGGCCTGCATGTGTGTAAGTGCACCCGTGTCATTACAGATGGTTGTTAGCTGCCTGTGGGTGCTGGAAATCGAGCGCAGGTCCTCTGTAAAAGCAGCTACTGCTCTTAACTGCTGAGCTCTCTCTCCAGTCCCAAGTATGGACTTCCATAATTCACAAAATACTTCCACTAACATTACACAAATTTCCCTGACAACACATTTCAAGGAAATAGCAATTCAAAAAAATAACAATAATATGACTGACCACAGGCTCACAGCTACCCAGAGCTCCCAGCCAGTTTTCTTCATGAGTTTACCTTCTCATGAATTTCAAAATGATCAAGAGTGAGTGAGCATAGTCACTCCAATGATGACAAAATTTAACTGCATCTCACGCATCACCTATATCATTTTTATCAGACGAACTTAATTCCTTCTGCAGCAAGAAAATGAAGGTTCACATAAAGACTTACTAATGAATGGCTAATGCATTACAGATCCAGGTTCAAAATGAGTTCAGTTCTTTCTTCTTTTTTACAGCTTCCGCATAAATCTCTACAGAAATGCATAGTGTTCCTCCCTCTTATGGCTTAGTTTTCTAAAGAGTAGTGATACATTTCTGCAACGTGACTTGTGGAACTCTGTCGTCCAGGCATGGCAGGGGCCACCTTAAAATCAGAGTAGCTCTGAGACCTCACAAGGTCCAGGCCACTGACATTTCCTTACCGAGAGGACAGAGGGCTCAAGGGATGAATGAGGCAGTATGCAAGTGCATGTGGCTTATGAGGGTTATGTACTGCACTAGCACATGACTTCCAGGGCTAATGGCTGCTGGGGCAGTAGAGAGGTATTTTTCTTCTGTGGTGTTGCAACCTGTAAGTTGGCCACACTCCTGTAAGTAAACCCCAATTAAGCTCATTGGTTCATTAAACTGAACCAATTCCACCACTGGGTGGAATTGCTTTTCAGTCTGTCACTGGTGCCTTGTCTGGGGTTTATTCACACCACTGCAAGAAAAGTTACTGCAACAGTAACACGTCTATCCTTTACCTCTGATCTCACTTCATTAAGGATTCATTTCTAACTTTAGTTAAGAAACTATCAAATAACCCCTTTCAAAAGAATTTAAGAGCCAGAAAGCGACAAGACACTTGCTACTAGTTAATAGATTCTAGAAACATGAAATCTTCAGAGATTGGTAGTTTAACAAGATCTGCATAATAACAAAAGCAGTTGACATACCAAGGTGGATTGATAAAGAGCTACAGGCAGTCAGTGGATACTGAAGAGGGGAGAATCAGTTTTCTCCAGGGACAAACTGCCTTAGAAGTTATCTAATCCCAAGTGGGCAGCTGTAACACAGGGACACAGAAGCTTCACTGAACGGGCTCAGTGCATCATATACACATATGTGTGTGCATGTGTGGGTGCACACGCATTTATAAATGTCTACATGTGTATGTAACAATAATAAAGAAGACAAGAAATTGAAAGAGAGTCAGGGATATGAGGAGTTGGTGGGGGTCCAGGACGGATGAAATTAATAGATATACAATACTTATGTATAAAATTCTCAAAATAAAATGCTTTTCTTCATGGCC
>NW_008330297.1:173337-193563 GCF_000622305.1 Nannospalax galili | reverse complement strand
AAAAATGAAGACATCTTTTATCATCTATAAAACCCTGGTCTCAAGAATTTTGGATATTTGAATTGGGCAATAACAACAAAAAAGTCAAATCCATGAATGTTCACTTGAGGGGAGCCCAATACATTTGTATTTGAGACCCAGATGCCTTTCTACTCATTTGGAGTTCTTATGTGTCAATATCTTACTTTTCAGAGAAAGCTAGATGTGTGTAGACAGAGAGTCATGTACAGATAGATAGCCATGCATAACAGTTAGCTGTAGATAAATAGCCATCTATACAAAGATAGCCAGGTGTGGATAGATAGCTATATGTAGACAGACAGCCATGTGTAAGTAGGCAGCCACGTGTAGGCAGCCAGACACATGTGGACAGACAGCCATGTGTAGATAGCCACGTGTAGGCAGACAGCCATGTGTAGACAGACAGCCACATGTAGACAGACAGCCATGTGTAGACAGATAGCCACGTGTAGGCAGCCAGCCACATGTGGACAGACAGCCATGTATAGACAGCCACGTGTAGGCAGATAGCCATGTGTAGACAGACAGCCATGTGTAGACAGCCACACACGTGTAGGCAGCCAGCCACATGTGGACAGACAGCCATGTATAGACAGCCACGTGTAGGCAGATAGCCATGTGTAGACAGACAGCCATGTGTAGACAGCCACATGTAGACAGCCACATGTAGACAGACAGCCACGTGTAGACAGACAGCCACCTGTAGGCAGACACGTGTAGACAGACAGCCACGTGTAGACAGATAGCCTAAGCTAACAAGAACCTAAGCAGTACCCCGTTTCTCGTCTAAATCTGTTTCATCTCCACAGTCCTTTTGTCTGTTATAGACGATCTCTGTTAAAGGCCTGTCTGTACTTTTCAAGAGAATAACCATGGACATCAAAAATTTTGCCCTTCCTCTGCTGTCTCAGATTTTCTCTTCTGGTCTACTCTGTCTTTTTTTGGAATTGGTTTGTAAACAAAGAAGAGGACTGTTATAAAGGGGGTGTTATTTTCACTACCAAGAGAATGTTTGGGCTTAGAATGTTAAATGTGTGTGAGTGTACATGTGTATTTCAAAGTCAGAGATCAATGTCAGATGTCTTCCTCGATGGCTCCCCATCCTTTTTAGGGGGACAGGGTCTCTCGCTGAACCTGGAGCTAGATCCAGCTAGACTGGCTAGCCAGCACACCCTTGGCACCTTTCTTTGTCCTTCTTTCGCAGTGCTGCGGCTACAGATGTGCCTGTCTTCTACGTGGATGCCGGGCCTCTCAGTTCGTGGCTTCATGTTGTACGGCAGGCATTTTATTGACAACCATCTTTCCAGCCCCCTGGCTTACAATTTTTAATCAGAAGTGAGCTTTGCTTGGCTAGGATTTTTTTGCAAGACTAATACTTAGCTCTACTTGCTTCTCAAGTCCATTTTAAGCAATGGTTCTCTCGGGAGGTGACAAGCTGTAACAGAACTGAAGTCATCCCCCTCTCAGCCTGCTTCATTCTCCTATTTAGTTATAAACTGTTTTGCAGTATCCAGGTGTTTGATGGCTCAGTGTCCTATCACACCTCCCTTGGCAGGGAACCTTACATAATCTGCACCTTCAATACCGGCTGTGTCAGGTCTGCTTGGCACTTTCCACCTTTCCACCATGTTGTCTTCTGGGCACTATGGGCCACTCAACTGCACAGCTCCCTGGTACACGCTGTCCTGACTTGTGTGCTTCTTCCCTGTTAGGGTTCCAAACAGCAGCAGCTTCCCCCCTCCCCAACAGGGACCTACAGACTTTGGAGCCCAAAAAAGGGAACTTAGCTGATAAGCACCTTGACCTTTGAAGTCAAGGGAAACAAACTCTGCTGAGAAGCAGCCTGCCTTTCCTCTGACCTCCAAAGATAGGATAAGCAGATTCTACCTGATAACCAGAGATTTTAGAAGCTGTTTTTATCTTAAGAGGGAAAAAGTAAACACTTCCAGACCCTAATCCCACCTGCTTTTCCTGCTTCCCCCTCCCTGATTTCTCCCCTAAATATTCCTCCCTTCTACACCCTAAAGCCCCCATATATAAAGTCCCAGCTCACAGCCCATGGGCTGACATCTTTCCCTTCCCTGACATCGTTCCCTTCCCCGAGGGAAAGGTGCCCCGTGCGAAATAAAGCTGTATCCCGCTGAGAATTCCATCTGTGCCTCGGTGCCTCCTCCATCCGCGCCGCTTTCTCTCTCCAACATTCCTACCTATCATTCCCTAGTTGGCCTTTACCGGTTTGTTCTCTTGGCCACCTGGGGGCAGACAGAGCTGGTACCTCTCTTCATCTTTCACAGAAAGGTGCAAAAAAGTGAGGGTCTTGTTTTCTTTCTTTCCACAAGACAAAGTGAGGGGAAGCTCATCCTTAGTCGATTTCTGAAGCTGAAGGCAGTTTTCTGCTCCTCCTTCCTAAGGGTTTTGCCCTTAAGTATCCAGTCCTACTAGTCGGCTTCATTTATTCTAAATGAAAATAGTACAATGATTCTGAGGCTCTAGTTCTTTTAATTTTCTGAATGGTTTTCTAAGCAATCCTTATTTGTAGCCAGTAAACTATTTTTTAATGAATTCTTAAAATCATGAACAGATTCTTAAAGTTGCACACTTAAAGGTACGTAAGCATTTGATATTGTAATATTAGTATTTTGTCAGTATAAAAGTTCTGAGTTATTTTGGAATTTTCAGCAAAAATTTAAAAATCTAAGAAAATCAGCTGATATTGGAAGATACACTTGAAATAGAGTAACACTGAAACAGCTTAACACTGCTTTTCAAGAGCTAGTTCTCTTCTTGTGAGCCTGTGCCCACTGTTGTTCATGCACTGCAACAAGTCCCTGGACCCCTAGAGTGACTTGGTGATTTGAATGGCAGCAACAGAGGGAGCTTGGGGAAGTGCCCTTAATAAAGGTAGTTGTTACTGAGCCTGTCTATCTACTTTTTATTGGTAGCACAGTGATCTCCTGGGAGTGCTTATCAAATGCTAATGCCCTTTGTGTCCCACAGCCCAGAGGGTTTGGCAGCCTGACAACCAAAAAGGAAACTTGATAAGATTAGAGAACTACTTTGCTTCCTGTCCAATTTCCTCATGAGTGAAATGGTTCCTTTTCTATTCAAATATAATGAAATTATCGATTCTAAAAAGAGCAGCTATTCTCTCTAACAGGCCATTTCCTGACTGAATCCCCCAAATGTTACATTCTAATACAAACACATTTTAAAATTTTTAAAATTTATTTTTCTTGCCCGGGCATGGTGGCGCATGCCTTTGATCCTAGCACTCTCTGTGAGTTCAAGACCAGTCTAGTCTATATAGGCGGGTTCCAGGCCAGCTGGGGCTACAGGGAGACACTGTCTCAAAAAGACCAAAAAGAAACAAACACTGGAACTTGATTGACAATGTATGCCAAAGCATGGGCGGGTCGAAGTCTGATTGCCAGGCTGATCTTGCACCTTTACCTCTGTTAAGTGTCATCTGTTTCTGGGGACTCTTCAGAACTATTAGGTGACATCCCAGGGTTATAGGAAATTTGCCCAGTATGTTTTAAGAAAATTAGTTTTGTTCCTGTCCTAAACAGAATTCACAGACCCAGCTTACACTCCCATCTATGCCTGTGGAGCTGCTGCCAATTGATGCAGTCAATTCAGTTCATCTACCTAAAGAATTTTTGGTAATACAGTTAGATGAATTAATAACCAGAAAGTTCAAATCCCCAATAAATAGTAAGGATGAACTCTTGCTCTCTTAAGTATGGTAGATCACAGCATTCATCCACAAATAAAGATAAGTAAATGACACGATCGCTGCCTCCCAGCTAATATCTTCTCCTGGTCCTTTAGTGCCCCATGACTGCGAGCTTTGTTGGCTGTTGGCTGTGTTGCTGTTCTTTTCACTTATTACCCATCCTACATCTATTGATTCTGCAGCACAATTTGCCTTTTAATTGTGGTTTCACATTTTCAAGCAGTTATTAATTACAAAGCACTAAGTCTTCTAAAACTACCATAAACGTGCTGACTAGCCCCATATGTATTCCCAACTTATTCCCCTCAGAGTAAGGCTCATCTCTTGGCCATGTTCCTTAGAATCTTAACTCTAATAATGAAAAGCTAATAATATGGTCTGCAGCAATTAAGAGTGCCCACTGCTGTTGTAGGGGCCTTGAGTTTGTCTCCCAGCATCCACAATGAGAGGCTCACAACCCCCTGAAACTCTAGCTCCAGGGGATCCGATGCCTCTAGCCATGGGCTTTACACTCATGTGTGTACACACGTGTGCATGTGTGTGTGTGTGTGCGTGCGCACACACACAATTAAAAAAATAAATTAAAAAAGAAAACCACCTAATAATATATCGCTCCACCATGTAGGAACTGTAAGCTGGAATAGCTGCTGATATTTAATTTTTCACGTGTGAGGAACATCAGGTTGAAAAGGAGCCATCATTAACAAACAGAAATGACCTCTTCTGGGTTGCTAGGTTTTAATGGCATTTCTCCTCAGTGTAGTGCCAATAAACAGGCTCTCTCCAATGTAAGTTCCACCACTGTTTCTTTTGCTAATCTTTACAGTAAACTTTTTTTCCTTTGATGAGTGTCTACGGTAGTGTCCTGCCTGTTCGCTTGCCTGTGAGCCTCTTGTTCTCCAGAAAGGTGGGAAATGGGGAGGATTGGAATCGCGTGGCCTACAACACAGATAAGCAAGAAACCAGTGATGAGCCTCCGGATCTCAGGAGCCTTGGCTCGGCTGAGTGGACTACATAGCGAGTTTCAGGCCAGCCAGTGCTACACAGTGAGACCCCGTATCAAAAAAAGGAATGACCCGAGGATTCTTCCACCCCAGAAATGAGTTGATTTGCAGCTGATACACAACTTTGTAAACAAATGGCATTTTAGTTTTTTCAATATTCCAATAAATGTCATCACAAAAGTGCCCAAAGTTTGTCCCCTCTTCCCCCCCATGGATCCTTAGAAGATTTTTTCCCCTTACTGTTTTGAGACAGGATCTCTTACAGTCCCAGCTGGCTTCAAAATTGCTATATAGCCAAGGATGACCCTGAACTTCTGGTCTTCCTGAGGATGATTCTGAACTTCTGATCCTCCTGTCTCCACATCCTGCTAGGATGACAGGTGTGTGCAACCATGCCCGTTTTATCAAACTCATGGATCCATGCAAGCTAGGCAAGCATTCTACCAAATGAGCCATATCCCCAGCCATTCTCTGGAGATTGATACATATTACAAATTTTTCACTCATTTCATTAGTCCAATCAATTTTTAAAATTTTGCATTTATGGATTAACTGCAAAACTGACTTAGAAGGGTTAGGAGAGATGGCTCAGTGGTTAAGAACACTAGGTGCTTTCAGGAGGACCTGGGCTCAGTTCCGAGCACCCACAGGGCAGTTAACACACCCACAGGGCAGTTAACAACCATTCTTTAACTTCAGGTCCAGGGGATCTAACACTTCTCTTCTGGCCTCCTTGGAGATTTTACTACATAGGTGTACTTACATACATGCAGGTAAAACATACATATAAAAACAAGTAAATCAAAAAAAATTTAATTGGCTTACAAGAGAAAATTAAATAAAAATAACTTATTCTAACAAACTTTTTTTTGTGGTCTTTTTGAGACAGGGTGTCCCTGTAGCCCAAGCTGTCCTGGAACTCACTATGTAGACCAGGCTGGCCTTGAACTCACAAAGATCCACCTGCCTTTGCTTCCCGAGTGCTGGGATCAAAGGCATGCGCCAGCCACGCCCGGCTCTCTAACAAACTTTTTTTTTTAAGTTAAGGATGATGATACAATATCAACATTATTTAAGAAGAATTTATACTATCTAGAGACTTCCTAAGAGTCTACATTTCACAGGATTCCCCAGAGATATTTAGATGCACAGTAAGTCTGATCAATACTGCATTAAAGAATAAGTTTTCCATCAAGAAACCACTAAAGAGCCAGGCACAGTGGCACACGCCTTTCGTCCCAGCACTGGGGCAGCAAAGGCAGGTGGATCTCTGTGAGTTCCAGGTCTACATAACGAGCTCCAGGTCTGTCTTGAAAAGAAAAGAAAAGAAAAGAAAAGAAAAGAAAAGAAAAGAAAAGAAAAGAAAAGAAAAGAAAAAAAATGGTACTAAGGAAACACTAAACAGGAGCACAAAACAAGTCACTTTCATAGGTCTTGAAAATTTTAAACCAAGGAGCTGACAATGCAATTTGAATGCCAAAATGTTGACTGACATGAGGACATTCTATGAGTCCCACCAGATAACAACAGTGCAGACCAGCTTGATTACAGTGGGAACAAACCATAAAACATATAGTTTCCTGCATTTTGCTTGCACCCCAATCAATAATTTTACAGATTCTTTCAAAAGAAATGGAGAGCCACAGGGAATAGCTATGAATATTTTATATACTGGAAAGGTTCTTGTCCACTGTGAATCAGTACATTTGGCCCAATGCTTACAGTATATTTATGTAACATACTACACACTGGCATTAAGAGCGGGTTTGCTTACCTCCATTCCCAGTTTTTTTGATGAGTATGAACATCTTATGGACATACAGTTTTCCCTAACAAAACATGGCTAATCACCAGTATGCTGGTGACTAATGAGGTCCTCTCCTGCCTCATAGTCCCGGCTATTTGAAGAAAGGATGCAGTGTATTGTACAGTAATTCTCCTGCTGTTATTGCCCAGGAATATAATTCATCACCAACTCTTTAAACAGACTCTGCTTGCTTTGAAGACCTGAACTAATCCCAGTATGGAACAACTGTATTACTGTGAAGGGGAGGTCTGTCAGAAGCACATTGTTCAATACAGAGATGCCAGCACTTCAAAATGTTGAATCTTAGAAGCCAGAACCCATGGGTTACTGAAAGCCTTCTTGTCTTGTCATAAAGCAACCACTCCTCCTCTCCTTCTGCCCTGTCTTGCTCAGTACAAGCTCCCACAAGTGTGTGCCACGAGACAATTGGAATTCAGCATGCTGCAACACAGCTGCACCCACGGCAGCTGGAAGAGAGATTTAGTTGGTCCAGTGTGGGGGAGAGTGGTCTGATGACAGGGAAGAAGACAAACTCGAGTACAGGGAAGAGAAGAGGAAAGGGGAGCAGGCAATGCAACACGGTTAGAAACCAGGAAGGAAGGTGTGATCTTGGTTGTCCACTTGAAACACCTGGGAAAAGGGAACCTCAACTGAGGAATGCCCTCCATCAGACTGGACTGTGGGCATGGCCAAAGATTGGTTTCTGAATTGCTAACAGATGTAGGAGGGCCCAGCCCATTGTGGGTGGTGCCACCTGGGCAGGTGGCCCTGAGCTGTACAGGAAAGGGAGCTGAGCAAGCCAAGGGGACAAGCCAGTAGGCAGGGCTCCTCCAGTAGGAACTGGTCTCTGCTTCAGTCCCTGCTCCAGCTGCCTGCCTTGAGCTCCTGCCCTGGCTTCCCTCAGTGATGGGCTGTTACCTCAAAATACAGGACGAAATAAACACCTTTTTCCCCAACTTGCTTTTGGTCATGGTGTTTATCACAGCAACAGAGAATTAAACTAGGGCAGAAGAGAAATGGGAGCTAGCCCCAGCTAACAGACTGACTGGAATAAAGAAGCAACCCGGCCAGCCTCCTGGAGCCTCTTGGCTCCCAGCCACACACACCCTCCAGTCCACAAGAGGAGACACCCGAATACACAAGATACCATGTCAGAAGCCTGCAGGCTAGCAGCTTTCTACCTAGAAAACTGCTGAGAAGGGCTTTACCAAGACCAGGCCCCAAATGAGTAGTTCCTCACAGTAAGGCTTCTAATTTGGTACTAGAAAAGACGTGAATCAACTATCCACATCTGAGTGATAGCAAATCAGAAAGATGAGTCAGCAAAACATTACTACGGTTTTAGGAATAAAATAGGTGTGGGTTCGAATTCTACCTCGACCATGTTTTAGCTCACTGGCCTTGGAGAATTTTCCCGTTTCTTCGTCTGTAAAACAGGTAACACCTCAAACCTGGCTGAGAAGCTTGTGGTATAGAGAAAATAATGAAGGAGAAAAGTATCAAACAAAACACTTGTCAATGTATCAATTCTTCTCTCATGGTTTCTTACACTATTTTGAACTCACTGCCATTTTCCTGTTGACACTTCTTTTCCTCCCTAAGATGTAGTAACTGCCCACCCAGAAGAAGGTATGCTTCAGCAAGCCAGAAATAATTGATACACGAATAAATTCTTGGTCAAAGACCGAATCCTATAGGCTTCAGAGAACTTAAGCTTTCTTTTCTTTAAAGCAAGCACCCGGAGAGGCACAGTGGGTGCCTACCTGCTGTGAGGAATGGGAGTCTGAACAGACTGCAGTCTCTTTGGCACTGCACACCATACATTCTGAAAGAAATCCAAATTCATGCAATAAGCCCTCGCCACAAATCTGCTACACTCAGGTTCATATGGAATTCTTATCACCCGACCTGCCAGACATGAACAAACAAGCAGCAAGAATTAAACTCTTCTAAGTTTGGGGTTCTTTGTATCAATTACTCTAGACTTGTTTGAGGTGGTTTTCAATACAGTAAATATCCAAATATACTGGTAACTTTAATATCACTGTATGTCAATACAATTTTCTAACGCAAACAGAAATCTTCAACTCAATACTATTCCTCTAACAGCCAATTTCTGAAACAATGATTTATCTACAATTAAGAAAATATCAAGGAAATAAAGAGTTTTCCAGAGAGCTGGTTATGGGAGAACTCACAGCCATGGTGGCAGACAGCATTCGCAAGACCCACACAAGCTCAAAGCAGACAAAATCCCAGCATAGATTCCAGGAAGTTGGTAAGAAACCCCAACCCTATCAGAGGAACCACCAGCAGCCGATGACTGTTGGGAGGGGGAAGGACAGTCTCTTTCAGGCATGGGACTGTCAGTAGGCTATCCAGGCTCCAGTGGATACAACCACACTGAAGGGCATTTGGGGACACAAATTAGACTCTATAGCCCCCCCATCTGTCTTTCTCTCCCTCCCCACCCCACCCCCTCTATATAAAATAGACATGAAATTGGGCAGGGGAAGGGGAGTAATAAGGGAGGTGCAGACAGGGGACGGGATTAAATACTTATCAAATTATATTGTTTGAAAAAAAAATCACAAAAATTCAATTAAAATGTTTTTTAAATATTCCAATTTGTATGTTTTGAAAAGTTCTTCAAAATTTAAAAACAAAGTATTTGAAATATTATTTCAACATTAATTAACTGATTTTGAATCCTTTTAAATTGTACGATCCTTTTATTCCCATCGTTTAATTTTATTATTTGGTGATAATACAATGGATATTTTAAAAAGTAAAAATATTGTTGAGTGTGGTGGCAAAAAGCAAACTATTTGAAATATTATTTTAACATTAAATGATTTTGAGTCCTCTTTTAAATTGTACGATCCTTTTATTCCCATTGTTTAATCTTATTATTTGGTGATAATATAAATGGATATTTTAAAATTAAAAATATTACTGAGTGTTGGTAGTGAATGTCTTTAATCCCAGCACTCAGGAGGCAGAGGCAGAGGCCAAGGCAGAGGCAGACAGATCCCTGTGAGATTGAGGCCAGCCTGGTCTACATAATGAGTTCCAGGCCAGCTGAGACTACAGGGAGGTCCTGTTTTAAAAAGACTGAAAAAAAAAATCTTTAATATTAAACTTTAAGATTCTTAGCTGGGGGAGGAGGAGGGGCTGGAGAGACAGCTCAGCAGTTAAGAGCACTGGCTGCTCTTGCAGAAGACCTGGGTTTGGTTCCCAGCACCTACATGATGGCTAACAACCGTCTGTAACCTCAGTTCCAGAGGACCTGATGTGCTTTTTTGACCTCTGCAGACACTGCACTTACATACATGCAGGAAAACACTCGTACAAATAAAATAAAAACAAATAAATTTAAAAAGATTCTTAACTGAGTATTTCACTCTGTCTTTCTCTGTGTGTGTGTATGTAAGTTTATGTGGGTGTATTCACAGGTGTGGAAACCAGAGGATATCTTTTAGTGTGCTCAGGAGTCATCCACCTAGGATTTTTTTGTTCTTTGTTTTACGAGACAGGGTCTCCCTGTAACCCCAGCTAGCCTAGAACTTGTTGTGTAGACCAGAATGACTTTGATCTCAGATACCTGCCTGCCTCTGCCTCCCAAGTGCTGGAATTGAAGGTCATGCCACCATGCCTGACATCCACTTTCTTTTTGAGATAGAGTCTCTCACTGGCTTGGAGATCTTCAGTTAAGCTAAAGTGGCTAGCTAAAGAGCTTCAAGAACACTCCTGTCTCTTCCTCCCGAGCACTGGGATTACAAGTGTGCACCACCATTCCCAAGTTCTTTGATTTGGGTTCTGGGGATCAACGTCAAGTCCTTATATTTGGAAAGCAAGAACTTTACCTACTGAGCTATCTCCCTTCCCAGCCCTGAAAGTTCATAACTCTAAAAGGAATAATTGCTAATGATTAAAGACTCTAAAGTGTTATATTATCACTGATTCATTAACAAATCCCCAGTGAGATCACTATTTGGGTGTGACCAAGAGCAAAGATAAATGGTGCATGGGTGTGTCAAACTTGTGTGTAATTATTGACCAAAAGAGTTCCAACTAATTAGAGCAACAATGATGTTAAGCTTTTACATGCTTATTCTTTAGGAGAACAGGGCTGCTGAACAGGGAAATCTAGATCTAGATGGCAATTTCGTGTGATAAATAAGAGATGGACTTGAAAGAGAATGAATGTGTTATTTCTATGCAAACTATCTTTTACTCTCCTAAGACAGTTCTGCATTTACTTTATGGGTACAGAGGTCTTACATTTACTTATTTTTTTAATTTTAAAATAGTATTCATCATTATTGAGAGAGAGAGAGAGAGAGAGAGAGAGAGAGAGAGAGAAATGAATGTGAGTGTGGACGTGCATGGCATTTGTGGAAGTCAGAGGCAACTTTTGGGAGCTGGTTCTCTCCTTCTACATGGGGTCCTGGGCTTGAACTTGGATCAACAGAATTGCATGGCAGGCACTTTTGCCTGTGAAGCCATCTTTCCAGCCTGAGATTTTTCACATAAACACCCACTTCTGCCTGACTAGCCATACAGTTTCAAGAAAATTATTTTGTCTCTTCTTTTCTCAATAAAAAGATCTTGAGAATTCCTTGTCGTCTATGAGAATTACTGTGAGGATTAACTTATGTGATGGATTGTGCAGGACATATTTAGTAATCAATCAATGGATAGCAATCTTGTTACAGAAGCTGTGACAATTTATAATAAGAAGTCACTACTTTTCTTTTTTAAGGTCTAAAATGGGTAGCAGAGAAGGGAGGTGTATCTAATCTAATATAGAGTAACAGGAAGATTATATTCCCATGAGGTGTGTTCAACTAAAATGGCTGGCTCTACTGACTTGATGCTTCGCAGTCTTACACCCAAGTATTTTCAAAGCCTAATAATGGTTGGGTTACCAGTAAGAAGAAACAATTTCCTGTGAGTGTAGAGGCACAGGACCTGTCATCCCACTACGCAGGAGGATGAGGTTGGGAGACTGTAGGCTCAAGGCAAGCTGGGAATACATAGACTCTGTCTCAAAAATAAATAAAAAGTAAAAAAATAGAGGCCTGGCATGAGTGTATACCTGTAACCCTAGCACTTAGGAGGTGGGGGCAGGAGAATTAGGCCTCAAGGTCAGCCTCCACCACATAGCAAATCTGAGGCTAGCCTGAGCTACATAAGACCCTGTATAAAAAACACTTAAAAAAAAAAAAAAGATTGGTCTGGAGAGGTGGCTCAGGGGTTAAGAACACTGGCTGTTCTTGCAGAAGACCTGGGTTCAAATCCTAGCACCCACGTGGCAGCTAACAACTGTCTGTAACTCCACTTCCAGGGGATCCAACAGCCTCTCTGTCTTCCTCGGACATTGCAGAACACAAATACATTTACCTACATGCAGGCAATACATGCATACACATGAAATAAAAATAATAAATTATGGGCCGGGCATGGTGGTGCATGCCTTTAATCCCAGCACTTGGGAGGCAGAGGCAGGCAGATCTTTGTGAGTTCGAGGCCAGCCTAGTCTACATAGTGAGTTCCAGGACAGCTGGGGCTACAAGGAGACCCTGTCTCAAAAAAAGGATAAATAAATAAGTAAAAATTTTAAAATTAAAAAAAAATTAATGAAAGACAAAAAAAAATAAAAAATAGAGCAGTTTCCATGTTTCCTGACTGCATATACAAAGGTTGCATCATCACCACATCTTTACCCCTTCTTGCAGACAATTTTCTGAACATACTATCAGAGAGCCAGAAAGAGTTCTGTAGCTTATGTTCCTGGTGTTCTAATTTTAGCTGTTGATCTGGTGCTGCAGCTGTAAAGCCTTCACCTGCCTACATCTTACCTGGCTGGCACCTGGTTCAGGGTCTCTTGCTTTAAAAGGAGTCCTATGTTGTCTCAGACAGTGAAAGAGAATGTCCGAGGAAAGTGCACCCCTCTCCCTAGAGATGACAGACCACAGGAGTCAACCGTGTCCTGTTAAAGTGCGTTTGCTGGTGGCTGACGTGGGACCTGCTGGCCTTGAGAATCTGCATTTCAGCAGGGCTTGCCCATACTGCTTTGCTGCGAACACATCAGGCTTCCAGGTAGTGAGAGGAAGACTAGTTCACCTGGTGTGACTATGTACATGTGAGAAGTCACATGCTCTAGCACACCCACCCACGTATGTTAGAGAGCTAAAAATATTTCAGAGGGTTTTAGCCCATGGAAGGGAGAGCCCCTTTCTGTATTGTCCCAGAAACCTTATTTTAAAATGGGAATTTGACTCTTAGAAAACTTTAAGGTTTTGAATTACCAAAGGCAATCTTTTTTTTCCTCTCAAAATGAGAACATGTGGCCCCTCTTGGAGTGAGGACACGGGTCTACTGGAGAACATCAAGGCACAATCCTTGATGAACAGCTTTGCCCTGGCTGGACAGCAGCAGCGACCAATAGACAGAAGGGGCTGACAGCCACTTCAGCTGTCAACTTGACACACCTGGGAGAAGGGGACCTCAAATGGGGAATTTCCTCCATCAAATGGGCCTGTGGGTGCGTCTGTGGGGCATTCTTTTGAAAGTTGAGTGATGTGGGAGGCCTAGCCCACTGTGGGCAGTCCCACCCATGGGACCTGGGTTGCATAAAAAAGCCAGCTGAGCTCAGGCCAGAGGAGCAAGCCTTACAGTAAGCAGAATTCCTCCACGGTCTGTGCCCTGGCTCCTGCCTCCAGGTTCCTGCCCAGAGTTCTGCCTGATTTCCCTCGAAGATGGATGTCACCTGGAAGTGTAAGACACAATAAACACTTTCTCTTCAAGTTATTTTTGGTCAGTGTTTCATAACAACAGTAGAAAGCACACTAGGACAGGAGACCAGGGCCATTTCCTGACTGTGGATAAAGCTTTCAGCTTAGTAATAAGAAGGATGAAAAGGAACTGCAGTTAGGGTACAGCCAGGGTGAGCAAGCACATCATTGTACAGACAGCAGAGATTAGTGTAACCTGGAGGCCTTACATGTGACTAATTTCGTGCTCAAAGTATTCACAAAGACAACATTTACCACCTACCCATCTCTTTTGACAGTCTGTTTTAGTCTGTTTGGTTTTGGTTTTGGTTTTTGGAGACTGGAGTCTTGCTCCAAAATAACTCTGGCTGCGCCAGAATGCACGATGTAGACCAGCCTAGCCTCAAACGAGGTTATTCACCTAACCTCTGCCTCCCAAATTCTGGCTTACAGGCAATGTACTGTCACACCCAGATCTTTTTGAGAACTTTTGACTTTAACAGATAATGTGAAAACTTAATAGACCATTATAGACTGTGGGGAAAACCTGGATTGACAGGAGAACAACTTGCCAGTTACAGAAGTTAAGAAATTCACTCACTGACAACGATGAGTAAATATGAAGTGCCATGTAAAGAAAGTAAAGTAAGATCAACGTTCTTTAAAACTGGGTTGCTAGCCTGCAGCCTCTAATCCCAGAACTTCTCAGACTGAAGCCTGAGATCTGAAGATCTCTAGGAAGGCTGTGTAGAACGTTCCAGGCTAGCCTAAGCTCACACTGAGACAACTGTCTCAAAACAAAAACAAAAGCAAAAACAAAAAAACAAAAACCTCAGGATTTATAGACACATTTCACCCTCATGTAAATCATCCATTAAGAAGTTTTTTAAAAGGCATCTTGAAAATTCACACTTTAGATTTCATGCTCTAGTGTAACTAGGATGCAATCAAGTATGATAATCTTAAATCTAAATCTTTAAGAAGTTAAATCTGGTTTTACAGATTTAAACAGAGCTGACATCTTTGTTTAAAGCAAGGCCCACTGAACTCTTCCCATGTCATTCCTGAAATAACTCTCGAATGGAATAATGGGCTGTTTCTTCCTTTAGCCCCTACTGCAAAGAGAAGCAGCTTTGGGGGACTCAGCTGTCCCCACTGATCTAACAGCATCTTGATCATATTTATAAGGAAACAAAACTGGATTTTCCACAATTTTCTACCGAAGTACGAACTTCATCTAATAAAAACATCAATACGACTCCCAGCTCTTGGGAAACTGAGGCAAGAGGATGATAAGCTTGAGGACAGCCTGAGCTACATTAAGCTTGAGGGCAGCCTGGGGTACATAGATGGTCTCAAAAAATAAAAGTTTCCCTTATTTATTTAAGTTAGGAAATTTTAAAAGCTTTGGGCTTGCACTGGTCTAAAGTAATTTTCTTTAGAGACAGGACCATAATCACACATGATCACCACAAACAGAGAGCCTGGTGGTTTCAGGCTGGCCTTGAATTCCTGCCTCAGCCTCCCAAGTTGCTAGCATTACAGGCCTGCGTCACCACACCTGGCCAATCATAACTTCTTAATGCTAACTTTAGCATGCAACATAACTCACTCCCAAAGTTAGCCTGTAAATGTCTTAACTGCAAGCGAAAACAAACCCTTCCTCCCTTAAGTGGCTTGATGGGTGTCTGACCACAGCAACAAGAGAATAAGTAACACAGCAAGACACAGAACCGCTCTGCTGCATCGCTCTGACCATGACTCCACGGCTTAGACACTTCACAGGAGAAATGCCATGCTGGGTGCTGTAAAGCCAAACAAAGACGTGGTAGGAAGACTAAGAGCTTTCCAAACAACGCGTTGTGACGATCACGTCTGTGATCCCCGCCCCCAACTATGAAAGCATACCTTCCTTGCAGCATTACTATGAGCTTACTAAGTCAGTGTATTTGAAACATAAATTAAGCACTTGATACATTTTTGCTTAGCTCTAATACATTTCTTAGTAAATGTGGGGCACAACTAGATATACATAAAGTTCCATGAAAACATAATTTAGACGTATACATTAACCATGTTTACATAGGAAAAAACTATCTTTCATTTAAAAGTTTTCAGGTGATTATGTTTGCTTTTTCAGAATGAAATCATAATGACCATGGTTTTAAACATCCTCTTACAGGGGCTGGAGAGATGGCTCAGCAGTTAAGAGTACTGGCTGTTCTTGCAGAGGACCTGGGTTCAGTTCCCAGCACCCACATAGCATCTAACTGTCTGTAACTTCAGATCCAGGGGCACCAATGCTGCCATCTGCCCTCTGCGGGCACTGTGTGACACAGATGCATGTGTACATGCATGCAGGCAATACACTCATACGCCAATCTATCAAAAATGCTCAAATAGATCCTCCTGCAAATTGAGTATTCTGTGAGAGTAAAGCTAACAGTTTGTACCCCAAATGTCAGGATTGAAGTACGCTACTGATTTTTGTTGGAGTCCTTTTTTTTGAGAATTTCATATATGAATATTGCCATTGCATTATTTCTATCCCTTTCAGCCTCCCACCAACTCCTCCCATGTCCCCTCTCAATTTCTTGTCCTCTTTGATTATTGTTATGTATACAAACGTTTATATATGAACACACATACATATACATAGAAACATTTATATATGTTTGTATGTCTATGTAACAATAATAAATATTATATATATATTATGCACTGAGTCCATTTAGTGGTTCTAGTGTGTATCTGTATTCAGAGCTGCCTAGTTGGAATTAGATAATTTCTCAAATAGCTAGTCCCTGGAGAAAACTGATTCGCTTTCTCAGCATCCATTGACTGCCTGTAGCTCTTCATTAACTAGCATCAGATGTCTTGTCCCTCTGGCTCTTACATTCTTTCACTCCCTTCCAAAATGTCTCCTGAGCCTAAGGTGTAGAAGTTGCATTGTAGATGTGTCACTTAGGGCCGAACACCTCAGTCACTTATTCTCTTCATTTGACTAGTTGTAGAACTTTGTAATAACCTCCATTTGTTGCAGAAAGAAGCTTCTTTGATGAGTGGTGAGAGGTACAGAACACTTTTTTTTTAATTTTTTAAAAAATTTTTATTATTTTTATTTTATGTGTACACATGTATTGCCTGCATGTAGGTAAGTGCACCTGTGTCATGCAATGCTGCGGAGGTCAGAAGAGGCTGTCAGATCCCCTGGGACTGGAGTTATGGACAGTTGTTAGCTGCCATGTGGGTGATGGGATTCAAACCCAGGTCTTCTGCAAGAACAACCAGTGTTCTTAACCACTGAGCCATCTCTCCAGCCCCAAGAACACTTATTTTTATTAATGCAATTCTGCTCTTTCCAAATGTGACAGAGTCCCAAGTCACCTGGCTCATAATCTGTACTTTGACTCACAGAGAGCTCTGGATGCCATGACAGTATGGCTACAGATCAAAAGGGTATTTAAAACAACCACTTGAGGGTCTAGGTAAGAAGTAGGTCCCTGATTGCTAATATTTTCCTTAAGCACTGGTTCTCATCACATCTTCTAGGATTTCTACTTGAAGAGATTTCAAGACTTGGCCTTGGTGACTGGAAAAGCTTCCCAGGGAATTTCAGGTAGGAGGCACCAGTCATGAAAAGAACTATCCTAAGTTGGAGTTACTGCAAAGAACATAGGAATAATAAGGTACACAGCATTAAAAACCAACATTGTAAGGCCTGTGAGATAGCTTAGATGCTAAAGGAACTTGCTGCCAAGCCCGAGGACCTGAGTTCAATCTCCAGTAACCACCTGGTGGAAAGAGAGAACTGACTCCCACAAGCTGTCCTCTCACCTCCACACATTTAAGCCGGCATATGTGCGTGTGGGCACACACACGTAAACAAAGTTTTTTTAAGGATGTTGTACAAATATTCTTGTAGGAATAGCGCCTAAGCAGGCAGAACTTCAACTGTGACTAGTTTCCTTGCTTTGAGTGCTTGTTCAAGAGACAAGGAAGGCAGAATCAAAAGGGAAAGTCACACTCAGGAGTCTGATACAGAAGGGTCATAAATTTCAGGCTAGCCTGGGCCTCATAGCAAGACCCTGTGTCTTAAAAAACATGAACAAAAGGGAAGAGAAGGAAAAGCAACTCCTGCCCAAAAGCAAGGACTGGGCAGGGCCACCCTGACTGAAGAAGGGCTTGACCATAGTGCCGAGGAACCCAGCAGGGCTGGTAAGATCCAAATATTCGTGAAGTTAAAATGTTTTATAATGGAGTTTTGAAGCAAAGGATTAAGTAAAAGTAACTTACAATTAGAAAGTGAGTCTATCCCAAAGGACTGCTGTGTGCCCGTGAGAGGGTAAGGGCTTTCCCAGGGTGTTTCTGAGCTTGACTGACCTTCATCTGTGATCTGAGATCATGGGCACTAACTGATAAAAAAAGAGCTCTGGGTAGTAGAACACTGGGCTGCTTTTTCCAGGAACAGGAAAGATTTTTTTTTAAAGCAAATCATTTAGGATTTCCTTGGTTAATAAAATAAACATGATTAATCAATGTCTTCTGTGTAGCAAAATATCATGGATGTTTTAAAGTTCACAAAATTATTCCAAAACAACAACAACAAATATCTACATGGTAGCCTACGTCTGGATTGAAATAGTTGTGGCTAAAGGAAAAACTGGCAGCCAGGAGTGGTGGCGTACGCCTGTGGTCCCAGCACTTGGGAGGCAGAGGCAGGAGGATCTCTGTGAGTTCAAGGCCAGCCTGGTCTACAGGACAGCTGGGGCTACAGGGAGACCCCTGTCTCAAAAAAAAAAAATTCCTCAGACAGGAAAAACTGGCAATATGTGCCTTTCTAGGCCACTTACTGACCCGTAGCAATTGGTACAAACTGGCCAGTTATTATTGTAAACCCATCTCTGTACATATGCACACATGCACATGTGCACGTGGAGGCCAGAGGTTGATGTCAGGTATCTTCCGTGATTGCTGAAACCTTGTTCCTTGAGGTAATGTCTATCACTGAACCCAGAGCTCACCCATTGGCTTGCCTGGCCAACCAGTGAACCCCAGGTATCCTTCCTTCCCCTCGCCCCCTGCCCCTAGTGCTAAGGGTACAGACGCATGCCTCTGCTCCTGGCATTTGCATGGGTACTGGGATCTGAACTCAGATACTCATGATTTCAGGGCAAGCACTTTACTGACTAAGACATCTCCCCAACCCCTTGATCCACCTTTAGCATATATGCGTTCAATAGCAGGCTAGACCTTTGATGTCTTTAATCAAGGCCAAGGCCTAGCAAAAGTAGATGAGAAGGAAAGGTTCAAGAATCTCTTCGAGAGGCTGGAGATGGCTCAGCCGTTAACACTGGCTGCTCTTGCAGAGGACCCAGGTTCAAATCTCAGCACCCATATGGCAGCTAACCACCATCTATAACTCTAGTTCCAGGGAGTACAACACCTTCGTCTGCCTATGCAGGGCATTGTATGCATGTGGTGCACTTACATACATGCAGGCAAAACATTCATAAACATAAAATAAAAATAAACAAAAAATGAATTTGAAAGTTACTGCGGAAGTGTCTGCTATGGGAGTGCACTACACAAGCAGGTTGGTTCGATGACTGTAAAATAATCACAGGCTCCACTTGGTTTCTCCACAACTTACTGCTTAAAGTAGTAGAGACTAAGCATTCTCAGAAATTAATTTAATACATGAAATGAGGCTAAATAATATTACACAACAATGGGAGGACAGCAAAGAAAATGACCAAATACTCTGAAATAGTTAAGGTAGTTTTCTTAAGAACTGGCAGTCATTCAGTATCTGTTTTGAACACCAAATACTTCAAGGAATGAGAATTCCTGCTCTGGAGGTCACACATAACCACCTAATCATATGTTGAAATAGATAAAATGATACTTTGTTTCATTATACTAAATAAATTGTTACAAGAAAAGGAAATAGAAAATAAATATTCCTAAAGTTAAGAATGTACTGGAAAGCCTAGCTGGGCATGTGGCTCATGCCTAAAGTGTCCCAGCACTTGGGAGGCAGAGGCAGGTGGATCTCTTTGAGTTCAAGGCCAGCCTGGTCTACATAGTGAGTTCCAGGACAGCTGGGGCTACAGGGAGACCCGCTCTCAAAAAGACCAAAAAAAAGGAAAAGAAAAAGAAAAGAAAGAAGAAAAAGGATGTACTGGAAAAGCCTGGCATGGTGGCACAAGCCTAGTGGCACGTAATGTTTTGTTGTTTGTTTTTTTTTAAATAAATAATTTACTGAGAATTCCACACACATGCATACAAGGTGTTTGGATCAAATCCATGTCCACTCCCCACCCCAACTCCTCCCACACCTCCCCACCACTCCCCTCCCATAACTTCATGTACTCCCTCTTCCTCCCTGATCCATTTATTTTTATGGGGCCCTTGGCCACTCCAACATTCCATTCCCCGCTCTGAAGAGGCAACCCCAAAATCTTCCAAGGATTAGATACAAGCTCCCAAGTACTTTCAACACTTTTAGCCCTAGAGTCTGGAGGCAAAGGCTGGCAGATCTCCGTCAGTCTACATAGTGAATGGCAGGCCAGCTATGCATGCGTAGTGAGAGTTTAAAAAAAAAAAAAAAAAAAAAAAAAACAAAAAACAAAAGCTCTTTTTCTAGAACAGGAGGGATCAATCAGATACATTTAAATGATAATTAAATATGCAGTTACTTTATACATAAATACAAAATAAAGCAAAGTTCATGGATATAAGCGTAACCAAAAAAAAAAAAAAAAAAAAAAACACAACCAAAAACAAAATCCCCTCCAGTCAACTACACGCCTAAATGCATAGGTTAAGAACATTTGGGGCTGGAGAGATGCCTCAGTGGTTAAGAGCACTTACTGT
>NW_008330297.1:166002-173219 GCF_000622305.1 Nannospalax galili | reverse complement strand
GCGCTCTTACTTCTTTGTCCTTAGACTGAACTGACAGAATTAGCACATACACACACACATATATATGTGTGTGTGTGTGTGTGCGTGCTAATTCTGTTTATATTGCTTACAAAGCCAATCAGATTCTTCTACAGTCCACCTTCTACTACAGAACAGTCCATTTTCCCGAATCAGAACATATTTACTCATCTCTGCAGAAATAACTACCCAGATGACTGCAGAGCTCCACAGTGGATCCTCATATACATGGTTGAGAATTTGATAAGCACCATTCTGAATACCACACACAACAAAATACTTTAAACATGATGCAATTTGTTTCCACTGTAGGATCAATCTATACATTTCCTCTAGGTTTTTTGAGCTAGGAACACACCTTTTATGAAGAAAAACTCCATCATCATCATCAATAAGTTTTTATACCCCAGGAGCATCAATAAATCGAGAACCAGGGAAAAATGTTACAATCATTCTCAAAAGCAATGAGAAGGCAGAGTAATCTATAGCCGCCCCCCAAGTCAGGACTCACAGAATCTTTGCCTGCTTCAACTTCAACTGAACTCATTTGGTGCAGTTGTTTTCTTTATCAATTTTCATTACTTTTAGAATGACTTTGGGATAGAATGACTTTGGGATCTGTGGAGTATCTCCTCTCTTTTGCACAATAATTAAAAGTTATTAGATGTGTGACAAGCATAGTATGGAAGAGGTTGACATACTGAACAGCTGTTTCAAGGACTTTCCCACAGGGCCAGGGAGATAGCTAACGTCAGTCAGTGCTTGCTACACAAGCATAAGGAACTGAACTCACAGTCCCAGCAGCTAGTACACACCAAACCCAGTGGTATTGCATTCGCAGTGCTGCAGAAGGAGGGGGGCAAGTGAATCCGTAGAGCTCAAGACCAGCCAGCCTAGCTGAATCAATGGGCTCTGAATTCAGTGAAAGACTGTGCCTCAGAAACTAAGGTGGGGGATGATCAAGGTCAACACCCAAGATCAACTTCTAACCTCCACATACATGGACACACCCACAATAACACATACATACCACAGACACAGACACAAATAGACATAACCCACAACCCTGCCCCAACACCCATAGTACCCACACATACCATACCTACACCCCCGACACACATTCTTTTCTATTATGTAGTTAACAAACTTTCATAGCAGACCCCCCATATACCTATAACTAGGGCATAGCCAGGGGAGTAAGATCTAATTTCTTCTTGAAATAGATAAGGGTATTGTCAATCAGTGATACATGTGGGGACATTAAAAACAATTCTGTGACCTGTTACTTTGCTTAATCATGCCAAGTAGAAAAAAATGCTTTTCTCTTTCAATTAATGAGTCTTTAAAATTTCACTACAAAACCATATGCAGATACTTTCTTTTAAAAGTTAAGTAATATTGTAAAATAAAAGGTTGGTCTCTCTCTTGCATACTTGCACGCCTCTGACTTTTGCATATTACTTGTGTATGCCAATAGATAGGTACACATGCAAAATCAAATTTAAATTATTGTGAATCTTGCTATCTTTTACTCACCATGGTGTATATTTCTGAAATCTTTCTATATTACCAACACTTGAGACTTTGGTATTTTTAACAGTAGAAAATGCAAAAAAGCACTTGGAAAAAGTGAAGGACTTCACACTTCCACCAGCAGCACTCTCCTCAGCCCCGAGACTGCTCAAAAGTTTTAATGTCTCGAAACCTAAAATACTGCTCTTTTCTTGTGTTTCTTCAGTTATGGGTGTAGTTGAGCATTTTTTTTTTCCATGTCTGTGGAAAGAAATGGCTAAGAAATATTGTCTTTCATGTGACTTTCATATTCAGGCCTCTATTACCGAGTTATTTTCTTTTCCTTATGGATACTTAAGATCCCTCAACATCACAGGTAACTTATTTTAATGTGTCTTGCGGGGGGGGGGGTCTTTCCATAACACCTTGCACTTGACCTCACATATAGAGTCAACATAGTATTTCACAGCGTGGATGTGCCACACTTGAGTACATCAGTTCTCTACTGGGGGCATTTAATTGTCTGTATTTACCTTTACAGACTATGTTGCAAAGAAATCCTTTACACTTGTATGTTGTGGACATGTAGTAAGGAGACATTTAAGCAGATTGCTGCTGTCAGCTCTCTTGCCAACAGACATAAGTTGGTTGAGACAACTCCAAATACACTGACATCAATCAAACCTAAGACCTTTCCAAGTACTGAATGAACTGGCTCCTCATTCATCTGTTCCTGCCACCCTGGCCCCCTTGTCAGACATGCTTCCACACCAGGTCTTTAACAGGCCCCTTCCTCACCCTCCCCATGACTTTACCCAAGTTATTAACAGTCCTGAAAAACCAAACTTCCCTCCCAATTGCCCCCTCCCTTCCCATGTAGCTTTCCCCACTAGCAAGAACTACTATCAGACATTCTAGCCATATAAACTACAAATCATAATACTGTTTTTTTTTATTGACCTATCGTCTTGCTGCTTAAATGAAGGCTTCATGAAGCCAAGAATTCAATAATCTGCACAGCTCTGCATTTTATAAACTGCTAATACCAACTTCCTAGTAGTAAAGCTTCTATAGTAATCCTTTGAAATTATCCTCAAGGTTATTGTAACAAATGCTGAAAGCCTGTTACCTAAATGCTGTTGGGATGTGAACTAATTTTTGACATGCACCATTTTCTGTATTGTTTAGAAAAGGTAATGGCAGACTGCTCATGAAGGATGAGTACCTTCAACAGTGAAGTGCAGACTTCTAGAAGAGGTGATCAGAGAAAGGAAGCCAAGAGCTCCAGAACAAATGAGGAGAGAAAAGAAATCTAGAGCCTCATGATACATTTGGGGTTCTAACTATTGCTTTTCTATTTGGTGAATTCTTGCGCTTATTGATTCCTGACAGGGCAGATCAAAGGAACAAACAGAATTCAAGTCACCATTCACACAGCTAGCAATGGATGCTGCTACTGAAAAAAAACTAGCCCTCTCTGTAGGGGTGGTAGGAATCCACATATAATACACAGTAATTATGGAGGGCAATTTGACAATATCGTTAACATTTCCAGAGCAATACAATCTATGTTTATCTGTGTGTGTGTGTGTGTGTGTGTGTGTGTCTGAATAGATATGCATATACATTACCTGCCCGTCTAATGGAATACTCAACCTCAAGAACAAAATAGAATACAGAATTTCCCACTCTACTGACATGAATGTATATAATACACTTAAAATGTAGTGTTAAGTAGAGGCTGTAGGTATAGAGCACCACATGTTGAATGAAATCATTTTTTTCTGAAAAACAGGGGTGGGCATGGTGGTGCACACTTTAATCTAAGTACTTGGGAGGCAGAGGCAGGTATATCTCTGTGAGTTTGAGATCAGCCTGTTCTACATAGAAAGTTCCAGGCCAGCTGGGGCTACAAGGAGACCCTGTCTAAAAAAAAAATCACAAACAAACCCAACTATAACGGTTGGTCCTCATCATTAGTCACTGAGTTTTTTTTTTAAATATTTTATTCTTCTTTTTATTTTATGGGTGTGAGTGTTTTACCTGCATGTGTGTAAGTGCACCCATGTCGTGCAGTGTCTGCAGAGGTCAGAAAAGGGTATCAGATCCCCTGGAACTGGAGTTACAGATGGGTGTTAGCCACCATGTGGGTGTTGGGAATCAAACCCTGGTCCTTTGCAAGAGCAGCCACTGAACATCTCTCCAGCCCCTGTTATTCACCAATTTTGTATCTGCAAACTCTCCTACTTACTAAGCCCCAAACCCAATCAACACTCATCACTCATGGCCCTTTCATGGAGATTCTCAGCCATGCAGTGTTAAAAGCTGGAATCCTATGACATGCACACTATCAGCTGAGTAGAACAGGGAAGTATTCTGCCTCTTGTCCCAGAAGTCACATGGCAAACAAGTATCCTGTTCATGGTCTCATTTAGTGCTATGACTTTCCCTTTTGTATTTTTTAATTGGTAATTTACCACTTAAAATGTCCTCTAGGTTTAGTGCAGAAGAGCTGTCCTTCATTCCTTAGCACGAGGAGGCTGAGAGGTGCCTCATGGAGAAATCTGTATGATACAAGCATCTTCAGGCATGAGAACTTAATGCACATGAATCAACAATGCCTATTAAATAAGGGCATCTTTATACAGAAACCCAGAAAACAGGGTTATGTACCCATCGATTATTAAAATCTTGTGCCCAGAGGCTCTCAGAAACTTATTTCCCCTGAGCGACCTGAAGTCCTGAAGACCCTTGCAATGGCTTTATCTCTAGAATGTTCCACTGGTGATTCACATGGAAGGGCATTATGTGGCTCTGGAAAGGGTGTCAGCCTTTACATTGAACTCCTTTTCCTTGCATGCCCTTGCCCACGTTTAAAATTTTAAATACACGTCTAGCTTTCATTTTAAGAAATGAAACCGGGGCTGGAGAGATGGCTCAGCAGTTAAGAACACTGACTGTTCTTGCAGAAGACCTGGGTTCGATTCCCAGCACCCGGATGGCGACTAACTATCCTAACTCCAGTTCCAGGGGATCCGACAATCTCTTCTGACCTCCGTGGGCATTGCACGACATGGATGCACTTACCTACACGCAGGCAATACACACATACACGTAAAATACAAATAATAAAATATTTTTTTTAAAAAGAAAGAAATGAAAAGTTAAAATTTAAAAAGTGAGAATACTGAACAAAGACTCTTAAGACACTATCCAGGATTGAGTTAACTCGAAGGAAGGAGTCAACTAAAACCAAAATAGCCTCTTAATTTTAGTCAAACTCAGTAAAACTTTAATGTGGCTATTTCAAGGGGCTGTAATAAAAGAGTATTTTGCTGTTGCTTTAGGTGTATGATGACAAATTATATTGGGTGTGCAGGGAGGAGTAAAACTGATCGCATCCTTGTCAGGAAAGAGGCAAGAGGGGACCAGTGCCCTATAGTCCCACAGAGGGTAAACCGATAATGACCCAAAGAACTCCCACTAGGCT
The DNA here is from genome assembly GCF_000622305.1 of Nannospalax galili. NCBI lineage: Eukaryota > Metazoa > Chordata > Mammalia > Rodentia > Spalacidae > Nannospalax > Nannospalax galili. The sequence continues at coordinate 168,199 of NW_008330297.1, read as the reverse complement.
CTACCTGTTACAGTTTCTATTAACAAGCTGAGAAGAAACCCAGTGTCTCTCTCCACTTTTTTTCCAGCACACAGGAAAATGGTGGCTAATTGGACGCAGCAGGTCTACCAAAAGCATGTATCCATCTTTCAAAAAAAAGAGGGCTCTGCGGGGAGAAACTGGCAAAAAGAAAACTCCCTGAACAGTACAACTATATTTAGCTAGGTTTTGTAACACCCAAAAATAGTCACTGAGGGCACCTGCATTGACCAGAAATGCCCCTTCAGTGGTAATTTCTCCACTGATAGGGTAGATCCTATCTACTCTAGAGACCATGATGAAAATCCACAGGGTCACTGTCACCACAGGGACGATCTCCACTGTATCTGCACCACAACTGCTTGGATAAGTGCCCTAGAACACATCTGTGCACCCGTTCCTCGGCTTTAGAAGACGCAGGGGGGCAGTAGTGTCACAGTGAGCGAGTATACACCAAGTACCACCATGCCAAAGATCACAAAGGCCATCGGGACCAAGAAGCAGTTGCAGAAGTTTTGAGGCTGGATGCTTGGCCAGTCCTCAAAATGAGATTACAGTGGACTTTCCCATTAAAAAAGAAACTTCTACTATCTCTCAGTAGTGCCTTGCTGGGGATGCAGCCTTTAACCACATGGACTTTTGGGAGACACCCAAACACAGCACATGGCATAAAGGATTTATTGAACTGATACCACATTCCTGGCACTTGATACCCATCACTTAGATTCTCACTATGCCAACAAGTTCTCAATAGGCTCCTCATTCAAGACAGGACGCTTCAGTGATCGGGGTGAGTAATTTACTCAGTTCCATGTAGTGAGTAGGGTAGCCAGAATTTGAAATAAATGTTTTGTGTCTGAGAACATACAAGAAAAAAATCAGCTTCCTGTGAAGAAAACACAATCATTTAGATAAAAATAGTGCAGGCCCATCCTGAGAATACACAAACCTCAAACCATTAGGTCTGACTTAAACATGCACTCAGTATCTGATGGATGTTCCAAAACAAGAAAGCCATCCCCTGCACCGGCAGAGGCAGAGCTCAAGTGAGGAGGGCGCTGTGCCTGCTGTGTCTCTCGTGGATCTCCTCGCCCAAGTCCCTGAGGCTGCTAGTCTCCTCACAGCTCTCATCTCTGATGCCAGTCCTTCCGAGGCCTTTCTTGGCCTTTTGTGACACAGCAGTTACCGTTTCCGTTTCTCATTCACATGTTTAATATCTCTTTCCCAGTGGCATGTTTAGGCGACGACATCAGGGGTCTTATGCCTAGGACAGTGTCTGGCAACCACAATGCCTCCAATAAACACCCGTCATATCATGTCAATGAAATTTTGCGATAGTTAGTGAACTGACTGCATACTGGATGGATAGTGGCCAAGTCCTACCAGGAGTATAACAATGAATATAACCTATAAAGTACTAATTTTAAGAGATTTTTATCAGGAGAAAATCTACTAGTGTCAAACAGGAAACATAAATGGAAGAGTTAAGCATTCCAATGCCAATGTTCAAAACCAACAGAAAACCTTAAAAGATTTTGTGAAGGTGGTGTCAGAGTTAGTTTAGTTTCAAAACCAAGTCAAAGGGACTGATAATCTAACAGTTCAATTGGCTGCAGTACTAAGCTATACACAGGGAGAAAAGAAGCACTTCCTGTTTCCAGCCAAAATGATGAGCTGAGGGCAGACCACAACGAATCTTTCGTATCAGAAGAGGAAACTGGAATGAATATGGTAGGTCACTGGCAGCAGTGAAAGTCTTAGGCAGGGCGATGATGTGGCGTTCTAGAGGCTTTGGGAGAGATTAAAAAGCACTGCCCTTATATATAACTAAAAGTTACTTGACAAACAGCAAAGCCAGACAGGCGATAACTTCAGTCGAGTTCTTGGCCAGGATAGATAAAGGCTCTTCCAGACAGTAACCCAACATACTACTGGAAACGTGAACAGCAGACCCCAATTCTATCCAAAGGAATACTGACAATGGATTGCTGTAGATGAGGAACAGCTGATCCTCCTGGAACAGAGACCTCTGGCTGTCTAGACTTACCAGAAGGGCAGATAGGGGGGAATGGATGAGGGTGCTGACAGCACAGTGGACAGTGGCAGGGGTAGCAGAGGATGAAAACTCTAGTGGGAGAGGAAGGCTGTCTACCTGATGAGTTTGTATTCATGCTCAGAT
>NW_008330297.1:122743-165659 GCF_000622305.1 Nannospalax galili | reverse complement strand
AAGCACTGCCGACTAGGAACTGTGGCCCTGCTGGTAGCAAGGCAGTGTTACCTGGTCTTCGGCCTTCCTATCAGCAAAGCTATTGCTCAGAGAACCCATGAAGTGTCCGATAGGAGTAAGTCACCGACACACCTCAACCTGTGGTTCTTAACAGCCCCACCCGATGATTCCATTTTCACTCTCAGAAATGGAAAAACCATGCTCCATGGAAAACCATGCTCAAGTTGACTGAACTATTAGTGTCAAAAGGTAGGACAGCATCAGAGCCTACAGGTCCCATGCAAAGAGAACTCGCTTCAACTAGCTGGACAAGTAAAACAGCATCTGTGCTTGACGTCTGCAAAGAGAAGTCTACCGGGATAGCATCCTCTATGTTATCCTCCATGTAAAAGCAGAGGCGGCCTAAATGGGAAGAAAACCGTATCTGGAAACCTGTGTGTAGACACACCATTCCACAGGCCAAAAGAGTTAAGTAATGACAATTTTGTATGTCATCCTCTATACTTGGGTTTATAGAGGAGGAAGCCACTTAGACCATTATGTTCCTCCCCTGATTCACATGGTTCCTTCTTGTCTACCATATCTTCTCTGGTCTTAGACTGGTTTCAAGCTGCTGGCGCTACACTCACTTAGGTATCCAATTTTATTTCCCTCAATAAAGCCTCATAAACCTCAGGCAGGTCAGGCTGGTCTGACTCAGAGCTGCTGGCCCTTATCCCAAGAGCATTCTAATGATACTGCAAGAAACAGAACTGGCATGAATAAGGTAAGCATGTCCAGCTCACAGAGGCATGAGGAGGCAGCACATCATCTGTGTTCTTGTACACATGTGCTGCTGTGTAGGCAGGAAAAGCACGGACTCTCATTTTGGGAGCTGGGCAGCTCTGATCTCAATCGCATACCCTGTGTGGGGCAGAGGTGAACAAATCACCTCTTAGAAACTCTATCTGCTGGATTATAGAACAATAATAACAATACGTTCCTGCTAGGATTATCAGGATATATGAAATAAGGTATGTGGAAATCATCAGGTTAACACCTGCTTTGAAAAACAAGATATTTACCCATGAAAATCCAAGATTGATTTCCAAAGATGGCACCACACCCTCTGCTGACCAGCACAGTCTGTTCCCTAGGCACTGGAGCTGCCAGCTTACTATCAAGTGAGATATCTGGAAGGTTGTGCTAGCCCGTGTTCATTTAGCCTCTGGACTAGACGTTCTTTGACATTTCATCTCTAACTTGCTCTCAAGTCTTTGTCTAAGACCTTGGTTTGTCCTTAACTTGCTGCCTGTGAAAGCATCAGGCTCCTCTGAACAGTTGTGAGCTGTGGGGACCTAAAGGCCCCACCTTGCATAGGTCTGAAGGAAGTTACTGGGACACGGCCTGGCTTGCTTTGAAAGCCTGAAGAAAACTTCTGCACTGCTGAGGAGTGCATGATCAGCGCGTGACCATCCTTAAGATACACCCTTGGGGGGTAGGGGGGATTTCCAAGTGCCTTTATAAGCTCTGTAACACCTGCAATAAATGAGTCCCTGCATGACTAGACTCCCTGTTGCATCTGAGTGTCCCCGGTACTGGAGGCGGCATGGGCTGGCAAATGGCGTGCTTACTCATCCCCAATTATCACTGCCCAGGGGTCACTGGTTCAAAACCCCAGCAATTAGCTATCACTCTTCTTTTTGGATAATGAAACCGACCTCAAATTCTGTGGGTCTACTTACCACACCACTGAAGCGCTGTGCTTTAGCAGATGGCATGCATATGCAATTGTTACTGCCATGAAAATACCCCCACATTGTTAATCCAACTCTAAATTCAAATCTCTGCCCTTCATCTGAGTGGCTCAGGACCCAGCCTTTTCCTTTTGGAGCGGCTGCAGTTGCTTATAACTTCCTGTAGTTGCTTATAACTTCCTATCTGCATGTTACACATACATTTCCCTTCCTAAATGGAATGTACTTCAACCAAGTTGAAATATTTGGGGGCATCTTCTTAGCTACCTCCTGTAACAGCAGGCTATTCCAATCATTTGGGGTCACCAGCTGGCTGACCAAGGGTCAGAGTGCACAGCCTGGCTCCACACAGCTGCTGCAGGCCAAAGCCCTGAATGTTCTCCGCTAGCAAAAGTATTTGGTGCACTGAGACTCACTTTTAGTTCCCTGACATAGAAGCCTTATCCTATCTTCAAGAGATAATCATAGTTATGATTTGGGTGTAAATACAGAAGTATTCGTGCTTGGGAAGACACACTATATAAATCCCAGTCTTATATACTAAGTATAAGATTGTTTGTATACATGTGTATACATGTGTGCTTCTATTATGCATGCTGTTTTTAGAGATTTTTCTCATCATATTGTAAATTTTCTGTCAAACTATATTCTTCTGTAATAAGATTTTAATTGTTACAGCTGCATGTGGTGGTGCACAATCTTAGTCCCAGCACTCAGAAGGAGAGGCAGACAGATCTCTGAGATCAAGAATAGCCTGGTCTACACAGCAAGTTCCAAGCCAGCTAGGGCTAGGGGGAGACTGAGACACTGTTTTTTTTTTTTCTTTTTAAGGTTTTAATGGTTACATTAGAGTTAATTAAAGGATTGCAGGTTGGGGGACAGAAAGGGGGATTTCCATCAGCATGCATGTTACTATAGCCAATCTCTGTCAAAAATACACAAATAGGTCTCATGACATTTAACAAAATATGTGGAGATCTCTTGCTTTGTTATAGAGGGAAAAGAATGAAATGTGAGTTATTCTCATGAATAACCCCTCTGGGGGTAGACAAGTATCCGACCATTTAAGAAGGTTTTTCTTGTGGTTTAGGGATGATATTTTAGATTTAGTGAAAGGCCTACTTAGAGAGTATTTGTTATGCATAATTAATGCTTTAGTACAAATTTTGCTTTCATGTTGCTTCATGAGTACAACCAGAATTTAAGTGACATAAAGAGGATTAGTCAAAGGAAAACATTAAAATTCAAGGCTGAATTAGCATTTTCAGCTATACTTTAACTCATGTGTTACGTTGCCATAAATTAATAGAATAATGGTCCAGTTTACTAGATACTGTGAGCTTGCAAAAACTGGTATGTCCACTGGACTGAGCCTGTTTCTGTTATGTTTCAAGTAGGCCAAAGAGGGATGAGATGGAGTGCAACAGCAGTCTGTGGACCCCATCAGGCTGGGTTTGAAGCCTGGCTAGCTGATTAGCAAATGCAGGAGCATTTGCAAGTTATTTAATCTCAGTGCAGGAGACTGGCACAACCACACGGGCTGACTTCATAAACCGTAAAGTTGAGTTAGTGTTCACAAGACCCTCAGGAGGCACAGGGTAAGTTCTCCAAAGTACGCAGTATCCTTGGCAAATGTTCAATACAAGTCCCTCTGTATCACTCATAATTTCCAGCAAGCACAGTTCAATCTTCTACCATGTTCATAAAACAGCAAAAACTCACTGTGTGTGTCTGGAACTCTCTCCCTTCTCTGGATTATATTTGAGAAAACAATAACAAATGTTTTTACCTCCATCTTGCCTCCTTTAATAAAAGTTTCTGATCTGCAGCTTTACAAGCATGCTTTGTGATTTAAATTTGAAAGGACAGGTTCTCTGCCTAACAAGAAGTTGTCTTCTCAGTGTTCTATGGAAGAGTATTTTAGGTGAGCGCTGCTATTATAATTTCAGGTTGTCTGACTAGATGAAGACTTAACTTTGGCTGTGTTTTTTGCAATGCTAGAGATGGACTGAAACCAGGACCTTGAGTGTGGCAATGGCAGGCAAGAGCTCTGTCACTGTGGTCTAGTTCCAACCCCACAGAATTTGAACTCTGAATGTTACTTCCTACAAGTAGTCAAGTCTCATTAAGAATTAACCCACTTATGAAAACTTACTTAAAAATTCATAGCTCTGGGTAGGTACAAAGATACATTGTTGTGTATTCATTTTAGGCTGGGCGTGGTAGCACATATCTTTAACCCCAGCACTCAGGAGGCAGAGGCAAAGGCAGGTGAATCTCTGTGGGATTAAGTCCAGCCTGATCTACATAGTGAGTTCCAGGCCAGCTGGGGCTACAGAGAAACCATCTCAAAGACCAAAAAATTTTTTTTAAATCCATAGTTCTATTCATGTGTGTGCTTATGTTCACTTGCAGTCATGTCCAAGGCAGGAAAAACTTTGAGCTGCTGGATCTGCACAATCCCACTGAGGGTTTGTCCTCTTACTTTAACTCTTATACTATAAACAAGTATCTTTTCTTAATTTTCTTAGTCACAAGATTCTGGCATTCTTGTGCTTTTTTTTTTTTTTTTTTTTTTTTGGTATTTTTTGCCCTTAAAATGGCCCCTAGTGCTAAGATGCTGTCTAGTATTCTAAAGAACAATGTGTTAATAAGCTGCTTAGACATGAAGTACAGTGCTGCAGACTAGGAGTTTGGCATTAGTGAACTGATAATATGTATTAAGTAATATGTATTAAGTAAAACAGAAGTACACATGCAATAAGGTTATGTATTGATCAGTTGTCAAAAGTACACTGATGAGCGACTTACAGAAAACTAACGCAGTATCTCCTCTGGGAGTAACAGTTCAGCATGCACCGATGACAGCATGTTCTAGCAACTCTCTAGCCCACAATGACTGCAAGAACTCCAAATGGTCTGTACCCCTACCAAGTGTGTACAGGGTTAGAAGCAGATAGTAATAATCCATCCACAGGATATGAAAGGAAGAGCCTCCGGGAATTTAACCCGATTTGATTCGGGTTGTTTCTTGAGAAATGTGATCTGTGTATGTTTGGTTTAAAAGAAATGCTTACAGATGAACAAATACATTTGCCTCAAGTGCTTAAACATCTGTGCTGCTTTTAGTTTTTTACTGTGGACTCTTAGAAGAGTTTTGAGTCTTGTTATAAGTGAGCTAAGAGACAAAAATGTTCCCTGGAAAGCAGGAACTTTTCACCTGAGTCCCATGCTGTACAATGGCAGGAGAAAGACAAGAGACCAAGTATATTCCCCAGGTTTCCCAAATGTGCTTTGTCATCAGGTCTTAAGTCTAAGGGAAAAGCAAAACTCAGAGCTGCATCACTCTTAACAGGTACATGTATTGAATGATACCTTGATTGTATCCTGTGCTGAGCAAACCTATAGGTTTAGTAAGAAAGACCAAAGGTATACCTACATACCCGTGTACTGAACCAGCACCTCTGACCTGCTTCTCCACCTAGACAAAACAGACTGCTGGGTGTGGCTTAGGGAGGCCGGAGAACCCACAGAGACTCGAGCATCGGGCTGTGAAGTACAGTACAGGCAGTTGAAGGAAGCAGGCCCACATGGCGTCTGCAGACAATCTTAACTGTTTGAAATCCTGCTGGTGTCCCTAATACCACCCACGGCATCCATGTCTGATCCATCCTGAAAGACTCCAGACCATCACAGCAAACTTTATTAGATCTGACGAGACTAGAGGCTTGATCTAATTTTGTGATCTATAGCAGGCCACCAGTAATACAATTCCCCCTGTAATTAACCAGCCCATGTCACTCAGCCATGACTGCACTCTGCCACAAACAACTTCTGAACTGTAGAGGAACTTTCCTGATTAACTGGTTGGCCTTTCTAGTAGATGCTTTGGTAGAGGGGAGCGGATATTGGAAAGATAAGTTGAGTGTGGTGGCATTAGCCTGAAATCCCTGAACCTTAGGAGGCTGAGGTAGGAGATGATGAGTTTAAGGTCAGCCTGGGCTACAGTGTGAAACTCTGTATCAAAACTGTAAAATAAACAAATAAAAACAAACTAGAATTATCTGCAATGTGATTGTTTTAAAGACTTATAATAAGGGGAATGCAAAGTCATTCAGTCATTTGAATATATATTTTTATAATAACAAATGTTCCTTTTGAACATGAATCAAATAAAAGAAATTCAACTGATTTTTGCCTTCGGTTCTGCTGAATAGACCTGACTGCCATGTCTCCTGTTGGTCTTAAGTTTGCTGATGCACTGAGCATCACGTTCCCAGCATAGCAAGGCATCCTCACCAGATAAACTTGCTCTTCTTCCATTAGCCCATCGGATACACATGCAAAATGCATGGGTACAGGATAGGCTTGCTTGCAGGACAGTGCCACATGTGATACCACCATCTTCACCTTGACTTCTAGTCTTCCCCTAAATTGGAATTAAAACCACACCAAAATGCAATGCAGTGAACGAACAGTGCAATTATTCTCACAGAGTACAATTAACTGTGAGGATATTTGTTACATAGTAACTAATTGTTCCTTTCACTTCTTAATGCTGTATTTACAGACCATGTAATATAAGATTAAATTCTACAAACAATTCCTGCTTATACTATAAATAAAATTTATAATTAAAGAACTAAAAAGAAAGGAGTGGAGGAGATGGATTCATCAGTAAAGTGCTTGCAGCACAAACACGAAGACCTAAATTTGATCCCTGGAACCCACATTAAAAAAAAATGGTGACACACACTTGTAATCCCAGCTCTAGGGAGGCAGAGACAGATCCCTGGGACTTGCTGGCCAAGTTCCAGGCCACTGAGAGACCCTGTTTCAAAAAAACAAGATGAGGGCTGGAGGGATTCAGGGATTAAGAGCAAATTGCTGCTCTTCCAGAGGGCCTGAGTTTGCTTGCCAGGACCCAAACTGGACAGCTCACAACCGTACCTAACTCTAGCTCCAGGGGATCAAAAGCCTTCTTCTAGCCTCCACAGACAGGTACACATGTGTGGATACTTTAACAAAGACACATACAGATAAATAAAAATAATAAAAATAAATCTTAAAAAAAAACAGGGTAGAAAGCTTCTTAAAAATGATACTTGAGATTAACCTCTGGCAGAAAAAAAAAAAAAAAGACAAATTCAATCTCAGGATATAAAATTACTATGTGCTCCCTTACAAAGCTGTGGTGAAAATTCTTACTTTTCCATGAGATAATGTGAAGGTACTGGTAAAACGTTAAAGACTTGTATATTTAAAACCAGCGTTAATGTAACTATAGCTTATACATAGCACTAGTGATATAGCAACTTTATTGGGTTAATACCATCTCATTTTAGGGATGAGGACCAAGGTTCGGAGAAAACATGGCATCTACCTTAGAACTAATAATGTCTGGACAAGAATTAGAAGCCACACAGTGTGCCCTAGAGTTGCACTCCATCCATGGTGTATGATACAAAACACACTAACACACAATCAGTCTATGCGGTACCCTGCTTTAGACAGCAAAACAGATCTTTACTGAGCTCATGTACTGAATAACTTGAAGCTGAAAGATACAAGTTAGGCATGGTGGCCCACGCCTTTGGTCCCAGCACTTGGGAGGCAGAGGCAGGTAGATCTCTGTGAGTTCGAGGCCAGCCTGGTCTACAAAGCAAGTCCCAGGTCAGCTGGGGCTACAGGGAGACCCTGTCTCAAAGAGGTGGAAAAAAAAAGAAGAAAAGAAAGAAAAAAACATTGTGCCTTAGTGGCCCCAGTGCCCTGTCAACGTTGGGTCAAGTTTGAAGGCTCTCATCAGAAGTCTCCTCAGAGTCCCCACCACACTGCGGTCTAGCTGTCCAGGTGTCTGTAACTCTTCTTTAAACACCACGTCCCTAACAACCCATCTCAGTGTTCCCTGAACTTAAGACTTGTCAGTAACTATTCACTTGCACTTTGCCTTTGTAAAAGCATACATTATGTTGTCACTCAAGTTCTCTCTGGGTCTCCTGCACTATCAAGCAAACCGTATAACATATCTTTATGTGCATTTATTAACTTACAAAGGAATGAGTACCCAGTGCCTAGCCCCGCACTTCGGCTCAGAGCCAGCCATATCACACTGTGCCATGCCGATACTCACTACTAGCATTCACTCATGCCTCTGGGGCCAGCCCCAGGTCCATAAGAGTCAGGCCATACTGTCCTGGAGCTGCTGCGAGGTGCGTTCCCCACACCATGCCATGCACATGCTGCCATGCGTGCTACCCACATCCCAAGATGGCTCCCAGCAGTCCCTCAGTAGTCCATGCTGGGGGGGGGGGGCAGGCCCTGCCCCTTGGAGGAACTAGCCAATTGGGAGACAGTTATATACAGCAACACAATTTACACACTAAATAACACTATAGGAGAATAATTTGATAGTTTTAAACAAAAAACAGAAAGAAATTTTCAGATTATAAAATCCCTCCCCTCAAACAATTTTAATCACTTTTTGTAAATGAGTCAATGCAACAAATAACTAGTCATAACTAATTCTTATTGTACTGATAGGCAATGGTACTAAAAAGAAAGCCCAGTTTTCACAATCACTGCCTCAAAGGAAAAACACAAAGAATTCCTTTGGAATGCAAAAAATGGTTCTGATATTTCAATACAGAAAGTTGAATTCTTCTACTGTCACAAAGGCAGTACTTGAAGCTCTACCTTTAGAAGTTAAAGAGTGATTTACATTTTACATCATTAATAGCCTAATTTTTCAGATCATTCTGCTTGTGAGGAGTTGTAAAGTGCCAAGATGAGTAGATTTTTTATTTTTTTTTTTCCAGTCTTATGCCTTTTCTCAGAGTGGATGTTTTTACACCAGCATGCTCATCTACAGCTAACCCACTGGTTTTCCTGTGCCAGCACAAAAGCATTACTCTGGTAGTAGACAATAAAAAAGTGGGCACAGAAAGCCCAGTCCTCTGTGCACTGAAAGTTCTGAGAGTGAGGACTGCAGCCGAGAATGACAGTGATGACAGAGTTTAGTAATAAGCGCAAACCCTTGGGAGCAGGCAAGATGGCTCAGCAGTAAAAGTTCCTGCCATCAAGCCTGATGACCTGCGTTTGGTCCCAGAGACCCATATGGTAGGCAGAAAGACAGAACTGACTCTGACAGATGGTCCTCTGACCACTACAAAGTTGCCATGACTTGTGCACACATGCATGCATACACACAACAAACAAATTATGTGTTGGGTTGGAAGTTTCTCCTCGAAAAGGAAGAGAATTAAGAGAAGCCATTTTCTCACTTCTTTCTTTCTGCTTGGAAGCTGGTGGGAAGCCTGGTGATAAGTTGTACAGCCATCTTGTGACCATAGGAAAAACTGCCTAGACATTAAAGTTGATAAGACAGAAATTCAGCTAGAACCTAGATCTCTGACATGATTAAACCACTGAAAAATGAGTGAAACAGTTAAATGTCTTTATGTTTTGAGGCTTAGTCAAGTTCTGTTACTTGCTGCTGAAAGTATCTCAACCTAAGCTGGGCATGGTGGCGCATGCCTTTAATCGCAGCATTTGGGAGGCAGAGGCAGGCAGATCTCTGTATGTTCGAGGCCAGCCTGGTCTACATAGAAAGTTCTAAGTCAACCATAGCTACATAGTGAGACCCTGTCTCAGAAAACATAAACGACAGTATCTCAACTGATTAGCAAATGCACTCTGCACAGAAAACTGGAGTTTTAACCAAAGAGGACATAATCCATGGCAGAATAAACTGAAATTGAGGCAAGATAAAAAGATAGAAAATTATGGAGATATGGGAAAGTCACTCTCCCTGGGGTCTGGTTAAAGTCTCACAGCTCAATAAGAGTCAAGAATTTTGACAACTAACAAAATTCACTGGGAAGATTGCCTATATATAGGTAATACTCCTTTCTTTATAGAGATACTGCAAATAAAAATGTCAAAATAGCAATGAACCGAGCTTATGGCCTCAGTGTACAGAACTTTGGAGTTTAACCATATTTCTTTCCCAGCTGTAAACCTGTAATTTTGTGAAAATCTCACAAACCAGATCAGGAACTTTGGTTATAGTCAAAACATATCTTAACTTCCTTGTGGTCTACATAGTCAGGATTCCTTGGACCCTTATGACCTCTCTTTTGACTTTAAACCTGTCCAGTGTGCCTCAGAAACCATCCTAGGACCTCATTTACCAAAAAAAAAAAGGAGGAGGAGGAGGGTAGACAGGTTGGCTGCCAAGCCTGACAACTGAGTCATGTGAGCCTGTGTTCAGGGGCGTACACACACACACACACACACACACACACACACACACCTCCTTTGAACAATGTAATTTCAGAAGTCACTACAATCGTATATATAGTAATTGAAATGTGAACTCTCAACACTTTTGCAGCAAAATCCAGAATTGCACCTGCGTGTAGGTCTCTGAAGAACTTGCCCCAGGTCACCACAGTCAACAACACAGAGCTGTGCCCCCTCTCCCACTGCTCTGACAAAATGATTGCATTTTGTACTTGAGAGTTAATTTTTTTTTTTTTTAGAGACAGGGCTTGGCCTTGGACTCACTACATAGGTGAGGATGACCCTGAATTTTGGATGTTCCTTTTCCACCCAGCTGCAGAGATTACAGGCCACTCCTGCCTTATGTGGTGCTAGGGACTGAACCCAGGGCTCTGTTCATTCGAGGCAAGCTACATCTACAGCCCAGAGTGAAAACCATTCTAATGCTAGCATCCAAACTATCCTTTTAAAACTGCTAGCTTTGCTTTTCCTATCTTTTAGGGATAATGGAAAAAGAATACATTGATTTACAACAGTAATACTCACCTTTTCAAGTTTTCGTGTGTCAGCTAGAACATTAAAAAAACACTTTCATTTACAGTTTGGTGCACAAAATATCCATCCAATTTTAAGAAAAAAACATCAGTAGCTGGGCATGGTGGTGCACACTTGTAATCCCAGCACCTGGGAAGATAGGGCAGGAGAACTGCAGTAAGTTTGAGGCTGGTCTGGTCTATATAGTGAATACCATACCTGCTGGGGCTACACAGCAAAACCCTGTCTCAAAACACAAAATCAGGGGCAAACAAACAAAGTCAGGCTATAGAAAAGATAGGATGATAAACACTGAAAACATCCGTGTTAAAAACATGAAGACAAGCCAGGCATGGTGGCACACACCTTTAGTCCCAGCACTCGGGAGGCAGAGGCAGGCAGATCTCTGTGAGTCTAAGGCCAGCCTGGTCTACAAAGTGAGTTCCAGGACAGGTGGGAATAACAGGGAGACCCTGTCTCAAAAAGACCAAAAACAAAATCCGTAAAGCCTGAGAGCTGGAGCTATGGCTCAGCGGTTAGTACTCACTGTGTGCTCTTCCAGGGGACCTGGGTTCAGTTCCCAGCACCCACGTGGTAGCTAAAAACTGTTTACACCTCCAGTCAGTTCCAGGAGATTCAACTCTCCCTCCTGACTGCCATGGGCATTGCATACATGCTGACAACACACACATAAAATAAAAATAAATAAATAAAAACATAAAGATAGAATATTTTAAAACATTTATGTCCAAATGTTAAGACTGTTTTGGGGGTAACATTTAATTTTTTATTAGCTATATTTCCTAAATTTCCTACAATGTATTACAGTTCTTGTTCCAGGCCAATTCATAGTAAGTAAAACTATTAATTGATAGACATTTGTTCCTTTAAAAAACAATTCTGGGCTAACGCACATCTCTGTTTTATCAAATTAAATCCAAGTACTCCTTTACATTAAAATAGGAAAAAATATTCATAATTCTAGTTCCCCAGGTACACATAATTTAACTGATGAAGCAAAAAATAATACATTTATGAAAGTTGGGTAGAGGCATCACACTGTTAAGCCCAGGGAAACTCAGGAAAACAGAAGTGATATATATCATTTTCACATGAAATTTTGAAAAAGATAATATAACTATTGATAAAAAACTAGCAAACTACTGATGGTCTGGACTAAGATCAATGAAAATATAACTTATAACTACGCTTTAGAAAACTGCTACATTCCAAATGTCCCGGTTACTGCACATCAACAAGACATACAGAGCTGTTACGCTGTTAACTACCTAAAGAAAACACAGTGTTACAGCTCACCCACACTATAAATACAGAAGAGCCCGTGTCTGCCACTGAATCCAAACTCTGTCCTGAGGCAGGCAGCCCCTTCCATACACCTGTTATTTTTCGTAGGCCATGGGGAGGCAGTGGGAAACACACTATTCCATTGTTTCCCAGTCCCTTCAACACTGGTGGGGGCAATGGAGTTTGTGTGGAAGAAATATTCCCCACCAAAGCTTTATTGTCAGATGATTAAACTCATGGGTCTAAGGCTGAGCTTTCTGTTCCTTCTCCACAGTGATTCTCAAAAACTTGGTGGAATCTTTTGTTTGATCCCTGTAGTTCTCCATACTGGGTTTGTTATTTCATCCTTGCCATGCAAATTTAAAACAACCAAAACCTTGAGCTTGTCTGAATTATCCACATGAAATAACACCCAAATCTAAGCCCAGAAACAGGCACAAGGTACAGATCTCTTCTCTCTGTGACAGCCAAACTGAAGGTTAGGGTCCACATTTGTTGGATTCAAAAATAAGCCCAACCATTAGTGAAGGTTTATTTTTATTACAATTGTCATCTCATACTGTATTAATATTGTAGTCTATTTTCAAAATGAAATAAGCTTAATTAGATGTGGAAATTGTGAATTTAAGGTTTTTTTCTTAATCCATAAAGATAATATACATTTGAAGTAATTCAATTTGTAAATATGGTATCTAGACCGCTTCAAAAATATTTCAGAAATGGTATATAAAAAGAAAAAATATTGCAAATGAATTAAGAAAAGCGCGCTCTTCTGAAGAAATTCAATGGTGGGCTCTTTTCCATGATGAAGGATGACCTTCGGATTTAAAGTTTTAAAGAGTCAAATACATAACACATAGCCTTTCTTTTCTAATGGGATCTGTGTTTATATAGTCAAAGATTGTTCTAGTCAGAATACTTTAAACTTAAGAAGTAAGTGGTAGTTTTATTTATTTATTATTATTTATATTTGTGTTGTTGTTGTTGTGGTTGTTGTTTGAGTCAGGGTCTCCCAGTAGCCCCAGCTGGCCAGGAACTCCCTACATAGACCAGGCTCACTTCAATCTCACAGAGATTCACCTGCTTCTGCCTCCAGAGTGCTGGGTTTAAAGGTGTCACCACCATACCCAGTATACCTGCC
Source organism: Nannospalax galili (assembly GCF_000622305.1). Lineage (NCBI taxonomy): Eukaryota > Metazoa > Chordata > Mammalia > Rodentia > Spalacidae > Nannospalax > Nannospalax galili. The sequence goes on along the minus strand of NW_008330297.1, from coordinate 152,663 downwards.
TTTTTTTCTAATACAGAAGAAAATCATAATGTTGAACAGATTAAATGATTAAAATACTATAGGAAAAATTATCTTGTGAGGAAGTAGTATTTTAACGCTGTTCAAGAAGGGTCAAATACATCTAAAACATTAATTATCTTAATTCAACTTTTATATGAGTTATCAGCTTACTAATTAGCCTTAATACCAATTCTCTGCAGCATTTACTTAAGATAGACAATAAATCTTTCTTAAAACAGCATATTATTTTCTAACACATAGTTTGGCTCTTTGCATGCAGAAATAAGACAAGTTTAACTCAGTCTGTAATTTAATAATGGTATTTCATCTAACTTTAGAAAAACGGCAGAACCAAGATTATCATTGACTCGTTTATTGAGGTTTTTAAAAACTGAATCTCTCATGGTTTTCAACAGTCTTCTATCTATAACATCCCTTTTCTCTCCTGACTAGTTCCTTAGCATGGACAAGGTAGGCCCGAGACTAAATAGAACTTCCTGGAGCCTGGCTAAGCTGGCCAACTACAGGATAGCTGCAGTGTAAAATAGCATCAAAACCCCTACTTTCTGTATACTCATCTCTCTCTAAGACAAAGTTTAGAGGAAGCAAGAGTCCAAAGCAATGCCCAGAATCATCAGATTTGCTCCCCAAAGCAGTCCTGTGGAGAGGTTGGCCACACTGCCCAACCCTGACTTCCCACAGCAGCTCCCAGGATCCATACATACCCTGGGACTTACACTGACTCTTTTCAACCCTTATTCCAGCAAGGAGTCCCTTCTAGCTCCCTTCACTGGATCCCAGCTACCCTGCAGTGTGGGGTCTACTTGCTAATGAGGTACCCCAGGGAAGCATGCAGCATCTGCTCCAGGTGCAACAAGGTCCCTGAGCCAATTACGCTGTTCATTCTTTCTCTTTCTCTCTTGGGACAGGTTTATGCTTAATCTTTCATCTCTATTAGATTAGATAACTACCATCCCTACGGAACCTTTGCCCCATTAAATATATTCCTGAGCCCATGCATAAAAATTGTGTTAAAGTTAAGCTAATGTCTTTTATCATTCTACTTTAAAGAATATAAACCTTTCCCTCTTAAAAAAAATTAAGACTACATAATTTATTACTGGAAAAAGAGAACTTCACTGTAAAATCAAACTATGTTCACCTCTATCTTAACCCGAGAAAGCACATTCATTTGGGGTAGGAATGTACAATTCAGTCTCCTCTCAAATTGCTTTTCCACTTAACTGTACTCTGACCTTAATGAATTTTAAAATATTCACTTAAAAACATATTTTGTCACCTGACACTACATGATACATATACCCTTGAAAATTGCAATTTATCTTTCATTATAAAAACAATAAGCATAACAGTGAAAGTGAGACCATGGATCACACTCACACATGCCCCAAATGTAATACAAAGTATAGAAAACAGAAACAGCAGAGAAAGAAGTGACATTTAACCACCTCTATACAACTACTTTTAGTATTTTCATATTATTTTCTTCTAGTCTTTCCACCAACCCTCCCCTACCCCAGGCACTTCTACCCTACATCCAATTTCAGGAAAATTCTTATTTTAAATGCTACTTCTTCCTGAGTAGACTATATGGTTTGAGACTTTAGAAAAGGACTAACAAATTCCAACGATTAGCAAATACTCACTAAGTCGTGCTAAATTGATGCCTTTTTCCTCTTAAAATTAAGACTGGGTGAAGACAATCAAACTGTGAATTTTCAGGAGCTGGTGGTTAAGAGCATTTGCTGCTCTTGTAGATGACCTGAGTTCCATTCCCAGCACCTACATGGCGGCTCACAACCATCTGTAACTCCAGTTCCAGGGGATCTGGCACCCTTCTGGTCTCCATGGGCACATACGTAAATGCAAGTAAGACACTCATGCACATAAAATAAAAATTTTTTGAAATCTTTAAAATAAAGAAATAAAATATGAACCCCCAAGGCACTTACAGTCCTGCATAACTCACTAAGGAAATAAAAAGATAAACATGTACACAAGCAGACACTTTTGAACATGAATCAAAGTCCCAGGCATTGATACATATATTCATTCTTCTGTTCAACACACATTCATGTAACTATTGGCAAATACTGTGGTAACTTCTGACATACACACTGGGAAAGAAAACAGTAATCTTCTTCCTAGGAACCAAGGGAGAGCAAACCACAAGGAAGGAACGAGTTTTATTAAATGGAAAAGAGAAAGTCTGACAGGCAGGTTGGGAGGAGGGCCGCTGCAACAGATAACTCTAGGAAGGTCACAGAGCCAGCCAGGTGTTGAAGAACTGGGCAACATTTCAAAAGTATTTGATTGTTCCCGGAAAAACAAAGGGAAACCACAGAAAGTTTTTAACCTCAGGAGTGATATGATCAGACTTGAGACTTAGATAGCGCTAAAGACTGAAGAAGAGAAAAAGGCAGGACAGTAGTGGGGGCGATGAGGGTAGCAGGAGAATGAATTCAGAGAAAGGACTGAAGCCAGATCACCAGAGACTTGGTTGTGATCTCCAGGTGGGAAAGGAGTGAGGCTACATGTGTCTTTCTGGGTGCTGCGTTACATCCTGGTCCCTGTAAATGACGCAGCAGAGCAGGATGGCTGAAGGTGAGCAGCTGAGTCTGTGAAATCAATGGCTTAGGCAGGCTGCCCCAAAGGATGCAGGACAGAACCAAGCCACAAGGACTTGATTCATTCCCCAGACCCACCAATCTGCTCCCTGAGGGGATGCCTGCCTTATTTCAGGGGGAAACAAATTCCAGCTGAGTAAGGCCCAGATACCTGGTTAAACATAAAAAAAAATATACGGTCTTTTTCTATTAGTGGAAAAAGATGAGTAATTACAGAGACCTAGAGAGAAACCTGGTACAGACAAAGCAGTGTAATCTCAGTCAGAAATCACAAAATACAGATTAAGACAGTATTTCTGAAAATATAAATGAAAGAACACTAATTACAGCTGGGCGTGCTGGTGCACCCCTTTGATCCCAGCACTGGGGAGGCAGAGGCAGGAGGCTGTCTGTGAGATCCAGGCCAGCCTGGATCCAAGCCTTAAAAAACAAACAAAACCCAAAAAAACTGACTACAACTCAAGACAACCCTGCTGGTTCAGTACTAACAGTATCCTTAACATTTTCTAGAATCCCATATACAGTGAGTCTTCTAAAGTCCCAAAGCACACAACTCCACTCCTTCCCCAGGCCAATCTTCAGTACGGTCTCACTCATTTCAACGAACTAGTATCAAATTAGTAAGCTTTAATAAATTTCTTAGTGTCCTGGCATTGGTGTTTAATTGTTCAAACCCAAAGATGCCTTACTATATTTTTCAGAAGTGTCTATGGGGACTACCAGTGGACTGCAAATGACATTTGAAGAATGGATTAGAAAAAGTTCAGAGAGGTCAGAATAGGCATTTTTGAAGATGTACTTAGTCTTACAAAAGTGAGAGTCCCATACAGCTACAGTCACAACGCTGGAAGACAGGCAGCTCTCTGGACATCATGGAGCAGAATCCTTAGGAGGGATGCAGCCTAAGGCAGTCTAGACAAGAACCTCAAGCAATGAGAGGCACTTCTAGTATGGACTAAAAGTGACTTCTTACAGAAGTGCTCAGGTTTTGAATATGGACACCAGGTCAAGAATAAAACATTGCTGGGAGTGTAGTTCAGAGGCAAAGCACTTGCCTCGTGCTCACCCATGATGCTCAGGGGAAGGGGAGGGTGAAGAATTACTTCACCAGGTATTGAAACCAGAAATCGCAAGGATATCAAACAGTAAGTCTGAAAAAAATTCACTGCGTAGCTGGTAAAGGCCCTCAGGGACAGTCCACCGATGACCTAAGAATTAGTAAATTGAAGGTAAATAAGGACACAACTCTGAAAACACCCACTTCACCCAAGCTGCCGCTGCCAGCTCCAGGCTCCACAGACTACAGAGGCCTTACCCCAGTAAGCAGGTGGAAGAGGTTCCCTCCTCCTCTTTCCCTGGCTAGTAGTAAATCAAACTAAGATGGGTTAGTGTCATATTTTAGCTTTAATAAGTAAACAGTACAGCCAAGCCTCTGTCACCAAAACAAATGGTTCTTTGAGCAATGACCAAACACTATTAAAACATGAACTTATAGGCTTATATACACCAAAGTCAGAGCAATTCTGTCTTTGGTGTGTGTAACATATATAGAAACTACTTGTGTTTGATGAATAAATTACTGAGGTAATTAATCTCAGGTCTTTTATAGAAAATACATCAGCAGTTGATGCCTATGGCTGGGCTAGCTGTTCTTCATGCTGTTCATGTGGGATTGAAGATACAGCATAAATTCTGAAAATGTTTCAAAATGTGCACAGTAAAGGCTTTTGGTGAAACCATATTGATACTGACAATGTTTCTCTTGCCTAGATCTTTCCAGGTGGATTATAGCTGTCTTCCAGGTGGAGTTGAATCCATATTCCTCCCAACCCTTGGGACCCACCCACTACCACTTGTCATGAGTTTGCTGGGTTGACACGGAGCCATTTGGAGTTGCCTCAGGAATTTAGTTATGATGTCATAGAGTCTTCCCTCTTCTCTCCTGAACCCACAGGGCCTATGGTGTGGGGGACTATAATGCTGTAACAAAAATGCACATACTAGGCACTGCGCTAAAGACTGAACACACGATTTTAATTTTCACAGACTGCTAAAGTAGGTAGGCTGACTTCATTATCATTACCTTTACCATTCTGAAAAGTAGTACTATAACACCTCCACCCAGGAAATGAGAGAACCAAACCAGAGAGAAGCTACTCAACGTGCTGAAGAGCACTCAGCTCTACAACAGGGAACAAGAACGTGAACCCAGCCACCCCCAAATCCACAGCCCAGAAGCTTCACTATTGCACTACATTACCACAGAAAGCACGTGCATCGCCGCACTTGAGAAAACCTGAAAAATAAGCGCCACCAATACAATAAGAGAGTCCAAAATTAGCAGGAAGTCAAAGAAAGCAATAACCTCTATGTGTACACTATGCCAGATGAATCCAACACCCTTTGCTCCCAAGGCAGAAGGCTTATAGGTTCCTGATAAAGACAAACCCACAATTGTTTCCATCAATTTGATATAAAACACATCTCTACTTCATATACTAAACTAGTTTCTAATCTGCAGAGTTACAGAGTTAGCATAGTTGAGGCCACAGAGATCATCCTGGAAGAGAAATTATGCAGTCATGCTAGACAAAATGCTAATACCCTTAATACACCTAGAGTATGAAAATAGCCAAGCGAGAAAGGACAGGGTGATCATTTGTAAGAACAAATGGAGAGCCGGGCATGGCGGCGCACACCTTTGATACCAGCACTTGGGAAGCAGAGGCAGGAGGATCTCTGTGAGTTCGAGACCATCCTGGTCTACATAGTGAATTCCAGGCCAGCTGGGGCTACAGGGGGACCCTGTCTCAAAAAGACCAAAAAACAAAAGTATTCTCCTCAAAATTAGAATTTATATTTCTCCAATGGAAATCACCAGATAGGTGAAAGATTAACATAAAGGTGATCATCAGAGGATTATACTTAATAACAAAATAATAGAAATATACTGTCCAAAATACTGAGAATGGCTGCCAAATGAAGAGGGACGAGAAAAAGTAGCCTCTGGGGTTAAAGATTTAATGATACACACAAAAAAAATATCTATCATGTAAAGACAAGAACAGTCACATAGAAAGGTTTGAAGGGATAGTACGTTTATGTCAAGTGCCGAGGACGATCCCTGCCACCCGCCTCATTATGGACCAAATGGGCCTATAGAAAACCCTTGGAAAGAGGCCTCATAAAAACGTGTGGGCAGAACAGTGGTTCCTTCTGCATAAGAATTAAAGGTGTGTCTTCTTTTCCGATCTTTATTTTTATGATTTCACTTATTTTTCCTGTAACAAGAATTTTCTACTTTAGAACTAGGGAAAGAGCTAAATCTTCTTGTTTGTTCGATTTGTTTTTCTTTGGTTTTTTGTTTGTCTGTTTTGTTTTTTGAGACAAGGTCTCCCAGTAGACCCAGATAGTCTGGAACTGGCTATGTAGACCAGGCTGGCCTTGATCTCACAGAGATTCACCTGCTTCTCCCTCCCGAGTGCTGGGATTAAAGGCCTGTGCTGCCATGCCCAGCTAGGGAAAAGGAGTTGTTTTTTTTTTTTTTTTTTAATTCTCTTTATTTATTTATACTTATTTATTTATTTTATTTTTTTATTTTTTATTTTTTGAGACAGGGTCTCCCTGTAGACCCTGCTGCCCTGGAACTCACTATGTAGACCAGGCTGGCCTTGAAATCACAAAGATCCGCCAGATCTGACCTCCAAGAGCAGGGTGATTCCCAGCCAGTCAGCGGGTGACAGTTAGCAGTGACTACTGAAGCCTCCCCACTGGTCAGCCCCACCACAGGCATCACCAGCTGGAGACAAACTCCCAGGTCTAGAGCTGTGCTACATTCAGACACCACCATGACAAGGGCACACAGAGAGCTTAAGGAATGTTCTCAGTCTATGTGGCACAGCTCGCTTTAGCTGACACTGTGCCTATCTCACAATACAAATATCACTAAAGGTGTCACCCCTTTCTGTGATTACAAGTGTTGAAAGGTAGGGAACAGCAATATTCAGAAAGTAGCATTTCTTAATGATGAAGTGTTTATAGTTTAATGTTCATTATACCCAGCAGGGCTAACGGGGCCTTTCTGCAGTTATTCTGGCTTTAAGTGTTCAGGAGCCACTTAAGGAAAATTACATGACAAGAGACACTTGGAAGATCAGTGACTAAAACCACAGGAAGGTTTGGGGCAGTCAACTTTTCAAGTGCTTTGTTATACTGACAATGTATTTATTAACATTCAAATGATGACAAGATTTGGTCAGTGTGAATCCTTCCCCCACCCAAGTTTTAGGAAGGCCTAGAGCCCATTTTTCCACTTGTCCCTACAGGCAAATCCCAGACAGCATCTTTCTGAGTAAGAATAAAACAGCAAAAGGTTGTTGTGGGATTAACAGCTAATACAACTAAAATATCTTAAAAGAACGCTTTTACGATCAGAAACTATGCAACTTATAGCCCTTAGTATCTATCCTTTCCCCACAGTGAATAGAATCTACACTACGTTCCTAGATCTTTAATTCTATACCAAAAGTCATAAAGTTGAAAGGAAATTGCAGAAGTTGGTGTATAGGGTGCTTTTCCTTGTAAAACGCCTTTTCTTGAGCTTCCTGCCCTCTTAGAACAATGACAACCTAATTCAGCTCCTCTGTGTGGAAGGTACTCAGGGCCTTCAAAAGTCTCAAAAAAGAAAAAAAAAAAGGTTTCAGTAACAAATCTTTTCATCAGATCTTTTACTCTGTTTTCATTGTTTCCAAAAGAAGACCCTGAAATTCCAACTTGAAACCATTCAATGCAGCAGAGCCACTTTCACCTGTAAGTCTAAACCCCAGTCAGGGTGGGGCTCACAGCTAAAACCTCTCACATTCCATTCAACATCCCTGTAGGGGAGCTAAATAAAACTGGGCCTAAAGGAAAAACTTGAGGATTTTAGCAGTTACCAACCTCACCTAAGATTCTCTTTTTTTCTTTTTTAAATTCACCCATAGTTGGGGCAAATCCAAGAGTCAATGTTCAATTTTTGTAGTCCTAAATGCTTATTAAAATCACAGTACTTAGCTTTTTTAAAAAAAAGGCCTATGGTAAATTTTATTAGGACCTACTTTACTGCAAATTTTGGAAAAGTCTGTTTAGCTCATCAGGTTCTTATAGTAAAGAAAGGATCTTTTGTGGGTATCAGTTTTCATTATTTTTAAAGTCACATTAACCTCTGCAATACACATGTGTACATGTGTAAGCACTAACATGTACAGAGACTTCTAGGTAAGTTCTGTACTCTCCTAATAAAGATAAATGGCAAACATGCACTTCATTGATCTTTTTAGTCTTCAAAGAATATCATTTATACTCTCCAAGAATTAACAAAGAGTCAGTTCAGAAATTCTGCCTTAACCAGCACTCTGGAGGCAGAGGCAGGTGAATTGTTGTGTGATCAAGGCCAGCCTGGTCTACATAGCAAGTTCCAGGCCAGCTGAGGCTACAGGGAGACCCTGTCTCAAAAAGACCAAAACCAAACAAACAAAACAACAGCAACAACAGAAATTCAGTCTTGAAATTCACATAAAACAAATTTCAAGGACAGGTGTTAATAAATTTATCTTTAAGAAATATCTTGGGGGTTGGAGAGATGGCTCAGCAGTTAATCACACTGGACACTCTTGCAGAAAACCCACATCAGGCAGCTCACAAATGCTCTGATACCATTTCTGGCCTCTGAGGGCACCTGCACCCACATGGTGCACAGACAAGCAAACACATACACATACACATACATACACACACATAAAAGTAATAACTATATTTTGAGAAAAGAGTTGCGTTTCACTTAAAATGTAATCATAAACATCATATACAAAATATATTATACAAATGATACTCTTCCTACCGTACTGAAATTCACTTTTCTCCAAAGTTTCAGAAATAACCTCAAGTATGAAATCTTGAAAGTAACAGAATGAAAACATTAGAAAGCCACACGTGACCATCCAGCAAAACCGCTGCAATCAGCAAACTGATGTGATGCACCTCGTATGTTCTCACTTCCTTCACTTGTAATTTTTTTAAAAAAACAAAGTAAAGGCTTAAAGGTAAATTTCCAATGTTAACAGTGAAGGGCTAGCTAAACAGAAGATTTCCTAAAAGAACTAGCCACTACAATCTCCTGGGAATCAAGAACCTGAGAAGTAGTTGGGGGACGGAAAGATGGGGGCACACACCAGCACTGACTGAGGCAGAAGGACTTCAAGTTCTAGATCAGCCTGGGTCTCAAAAACTAAACCCTGAAAACTAAAACTCACAAGTGCTCAACATCGAAGTTAATTGTAAATACATAGACCTAAATGTAGACGACTTTCCATGGTCCTGAGCTTTGAGATGTTCTTGCACAATACATTTACAAATTCATAATTTGTTATGGTAATATTTTTTTTGAAAGAACTACTCTCTATATAAAATATATTACTGGAGATAAAATACAACTTGAGATTCTTTAAAAAAAGTTCTGAGTAGTTGTGACATCGCACATTTATATATATATTATAGGTGAAGAAATGAAGTCATGGACCAAAACATGGTGTTACTCAGCTTTCCCAGGATTATCTACAGGTATAATATGAGTGATATAGCTAACTATCCTAAGTAGGTCCCTGAGTTCACCTGACAAAGGTACAAGAAAGCAAACCAGAGTCGGGAAGCTCTGAACGCAGACAAGGAAGGTGGGATGGAAACAAGTTTTACGGATGGGTGTCAGATCCCTATTAAAAAAAGAGCAACATCGTTCACCTCTGTCTCTGTGGGAGACAGTAAGTAAATCATCTCAAGTTGTTGTGGATAACTAACTTCAGAAAGTACTTGGACCTAAAATATTCCAGATCACTGATAAAAAGAACAAATTCTTGAACAGCCATAATATTGTTAGACTCTTAATTTTACTTTCTTAGCCAATGTTAATTGGTTATTTTAGGTCTTTCTAAGTATGTGAAAGTCTTCATTCTCTCAGAGCTTTTCCACTGTCTTAGGCTGAAAGATTCTCCTTTCAAGAGAGTACATAAAGCAACTGGTGGACAAGGAGTGGGTTGGCTATAGAGTAAAATTCTAATTATACCTTGACACCTTTAGAATCAGCAATGTAAAGGTAACCAGCAATTTTCCAGAAACAATACAATTCAGATTCCAATTTAAGAGACCTTATCAAAAAAAAAAAAAAAAAAAGACAGAAAAAGATTAAAAAGAACCCTTTATTCCATATATTAACTAAAACAAATAAGTAGATTAACAGAACAGCAAAATAATTTACATTAAGCTGGCTTTTGTCCTTGGGCCCTGAACAAGGAATGAATACATGAATACTCACAATTTCCTGAAAGATACCTGGAAGTCCAGGCCAAAGTTGTGCCACCAGGCCTGGCATGCCTTATCTCTTAACATACATACCTGTACCCCAGTGCACAGAAGATCACCAAGATCCTCTTACTCATGACTTTTCAATCCTAATGCTAACATGAGGCATGATTCTCCAAAATAAATGGCAACTGTATAACGAATTCAATATAGACACAACATTTTCCTACACAACTGACCCAAATCACATCTGTTATCGTGCTAATAATCACCCACGAAACTCTGGCCTGATCTGCTCCATGTCCAAAGGCGCCCCAGCACTTTTCTCAGACACAGGTAACAGGCTCCAAGAAAATTTCTGGAGCAATTCAAAGCAGTTCTCCAGACAAGGAAAACAACCTAGATCTCATTTGAAAAGCTCCATCAACCTTACACTACTATATTTTGAGCAAAACACAGATTTATAACGCCGTTGTGTTCTAAAACTGACATGACACGCCACACTGCCTTCTAAAACGCACATATAAAAAAGAACATATAGACTTGCAACTTCTTTTAAAGCCTGTTTTTTTCCCTTCTGTAAAAATATATTTGTGAATAAAAAGCTTTCCTCTGCTGGACAATAAAAATTCTGTCTCATAACCCCAGAATGCAAAACTCAAAATGTAAAATAAAATAAAAGCCTTATAGAAAACACCACAGGGGGAGAGGAAAAAAGTCAGGAAAAATATACAAAGCACTGAAAGCTGGGTGTGTGGAGGATGCCAGGAGAGGGGGAGGGTTTCATGAGGTTCTAGGCAAGCCCTTTGATGACGTCACCTCACATACAGACTGTTACAGCAGTCAGCACAGGCCTCCTGTTTTCCTATTGGCGAACACCGTGTCAGCCGACATCAGAAGATAATCATCATTGGCCAGGCAGTTACAACCAGAGCAGCGAACACCCACTGTTGTTAGCACAAACCTGGAGGGGTTGCTGATAGGGAGAAAGCACAGCCTGCTTTCCCTCTCACTCAATGAATTTGATGTCGCCTTTGCAATCGCTAGGTGATTCTGCTCCCTTGATAGCAACACTTAGGAATCAAGTCAGCTATTAGTGAGCACAGCAGGTAAAGGCCAGGCATCTCATAAAAGAACAAAGGGTCTCTATTTTAATGTTGTCAAATCACAAGAGCCTTTCAGTATGAAACTGGAACTGAAAAATGTTACTTGGAGTTAGAAGAAGGCATTTTCCTCTAGTTTGTCTTAGAAACTCCCCAGATTATTACCCAGGCTATTTTTAACTGGACATATAGTTTCAACATATAATTCAGGGTGATTTTTCCAAGAGAATACACTTACTACTTTACATTTTAACTGTTACTACAGTCTATCCTGTACGAAAGTAACTGCTACAAAAATTGTTTATAATATTTCATATATAAGCCAATGTATCAGACTAAACATTAAAACAGTAATAAACTTCATGAACTTGTCTCAGTCTAATCCTTAAGAGTTACACCAGTCCAAACCTGGAGCCCCATTTTGTGATGGGTGCCAAGGTAGCTAAGGAATGCATTATGGGATGGGTTTAACGAACTCCTTGAGTCCTAAACCACGATCACCAGCACATTCTAGCACATTCAGCCTACTCTAAGCCACCACTCTTGGCTCTCCTCACAATCTTCAAACAAATACTCATAAAAGCATTTCTTGGGATACATTGTAATTCTCGAAAGTAGCAAATTGTTTATGGTTTGTGTCAGATTATTAAGGACAATGACAAATAAATTCTCAAAAGACTGGGCAGAAGCTACTTTAAACCCTTCTAAGTGAATAGATCAGGTTAATTCTTCACAGTCCCCAAGCCCCCCATTCCTCTCTCAAGGGCGTCTATAAGCCTTTATTATGGCATTCCCTTCTAGTGACACGAGGAGAAAAACCTTCAGTTTCTCATAATACCTACTTCAAGACATTTTGGCTGTTGGGGTTTTTTCTCGGGGGAAGGGATGGAATTCTAAACTTCCAGAATACTAGAAGAAATGCTGTCAGGTAAAAACAGGAAAGCAACAGGGTTAAGGAACAGGAGACTCAGGAGGTAGATTCTTTCACTGCATATACAAACCAAGAACAGAAAGCCTACACAGCCCAGGAAGGCAGGAAGGGCACACATCCAGTGCGCCTGAAGCCAGCATGCTTATCTTGGAGCATGCGTACAAGTAGGTAGTGCTGGCAAGAAAACCAGCTTTTCATCACCCGGCTTTCCAAGCATTTGCATTAAGAAAGTACTGTACTAGGTCCTTTGCAGAACCAAAAATGCGATGAAACTGGGACCATGCCTTTAAGAGCCACAGGCGCGTGTGTAAATAGGTACAGAAAAGAAAGCTACGGAAAGATTTTGCCAGTAATTTTAGGTAGAGTTAAAGAGTTAAGGAGAAATCGTGTTCAGGGTGCATTTGGGTTATTTTGAGTCACAGGAGGACCAGGAACTGTCTGGCTCTGAGAGCGGCTCTGTCACTAAGGGACTGGCGAGATGAGGAAAATGATTCAGCATGCACAGGAAGTGGTCTTAGAGGAAAGGTAACAAATAAAGAGGCAGTACCGACCACGGCGGTGCATGGAAGGGCCAAGGGCGAGTGCCACGCGCCTATGCCTGGTCCCGAAAGGCAGGCCCGACAGGGATGCGAGGGAGTAGACACCAAGCCTTAGCAAACGCAGACAGAGGGCTACTGGCGGGATGGGAGCGGGCTAGAATGGGGCGCCAAGGGATGGAGACACGCGGCTGCGGAGACGCTCCGGCCCGGGACCGGCTGCGGGGTCCCCGCCCTCCCCGCCTTCGGCACCCTCCGCTCGGCGGGAGGAGGAAGTGCACCACGGGGACTGGGCTTCCCGCAGCGCGCGGGCCTCTCCACCGCCGCCCAACCTGAAGTGCAAGGCCCTCCGGCCCCAGCCCGCGAGGACACCCGGATGCCGCCCCCAGTCCACCCACCCTGCAGCAGCGCGCGCCCCGGGCCAGGCTCCGCCCCGTAGATGCCCACGGGCCCGGCGGGAAGCTGCAGGCCGAGGGGGGGCTCGGGGCGGCCGGGAAGGGGCGGGAGCGCGAGTCCGGGGCCAGGCAGAGGAAGGGGAGCCCGCGCCCCTGGCGCCCGCACCTCCCGCCCCGCACGCCGGTGGCTCCGGCTCCCCATCGCTGAATGGAGGGAAGGCAGGTCGCCACCGCCCTCCGGCCCGCGGCCGAACCTCCCCGACCCGGGAGCCCCGCCGCCCCCAGCAGCCCCTCCGGGGCGGGCCGCCGGCGCTGGGCTTGCGCTCTGCGGAGAGCCAGAGCCGGGTAAAGGCGAGGAGCGCAGGGTCTCCACGGCTTTTAGTGTACGAGGAAGGCGCGAGCTCCCCGGTTAAATAGTGCAAGGTGACACTGGATCGCCTCCCACCCAGGGATTTTCCAACACAGTAAACAAGAAAGGTGTTCTTCCAGATCAAAAGTTCTGAAGAACCCCAAGGACTCTGCCCGGCTCTCCGGAGCTTTCTGGTCTGTGCCTGAACTGCAGGCGCCGGGCGTGGAGAAGCGTGTCCAAAAGGCGTTTCCTTAAACAGAAACTTAATAATGGCGTGGCTCCACTTGCTCCGGTTCATTCATTTTTATTGCAGTTTTCGTTGTCCCCTCCACTCCGCCCCTCCACCCCCCGATGTCTTCATGAAACCTCAAAGGAATCTGCGGGGGAAAGGGGGGCCCTGAACCCCGGCATCCACTGGGGGCGGCAGTCAGGAGGGCGATGAGATGGGAGAACCACAAGGAGAAAGGAAGGACATGAGGGATGGGGAGAGGGCGAGGACCAGAGGCGGCGGGCTGGAGAGGGTTAAAGGGAGAGACGACCCGGTCTTCCCTCCGCTGCCTCGCACGCTCCAGTTGCAGGAGGCCAAGCCAAAAACCCCAAATCTAAACGCGAGCCGGGAGGCAGCACAGGTGGGTTATCTGAACTCTGGCACGTCTCCTGCCTCTCCAGGCTCGCAGATCTGCTTCCAGGCACACATATATGTTCTACGTTATATAATCTACATGAGGATGTCCGTGTGGCCGCGGCTCACACAGGGCACCCAGATCGCACGCTTCATGCACAGAGACCCGGGAACTCCGCGGTCGGCTGGCTGCAGCCGGCGGTTTACCGCCGCACTAACGCTCAGATGGGGAAGACCGACGCACACTCCGCGGAAACGCGCCTGGCTCCAGAACAGTACCGAGGCGGAAGCATCACCTACCAGTTTTCCTGCATCCATTGGATGGCTTCGTTCTCGTTGAACTGCTTTTCGAATTCATATTCTTGTAAAGTCAACACTGACATGTTCATTGGGGCTGATCTTCGGAGTCGCTACGTGCTCTCTATACAAAATAAAATAATCTGTGAAGAGCCTTTTATTTGGAGTACGCTCCTGTCTGCTTCCCCTCCCGCCCCCCGAGGTCTTCCCCGGCCGTCAGCTCTCTCCCAGCCTCAGCTACATCCAGGGTTAAGCATTGCCTGCGCCGCGGCTCCCGGCTCCTCGCTCAGGGGCTCTCCTCCGCATCCACCGAAGGAGGAAATGAATGCCTTGCGGTCTTAGTGCCCGCACGTTTGTCCATCACGCTTTTTACTCGTCTACAGGGAAATCTCCTCCCCCTCGAGCGATCGGGAAAATTAACCCTTTGCGAGAGAGGGCGCAAAAGAGCAGGACCTCTTCTCGCCCAGGGGGACAGTTTTGTTTACGAAAAGGTGGCTGGGGGCGAGGACCCAGGGCTCCGAGAGGGAGGAAGTGGACTGGAGGTCATCCTCTCGCCCCATTCGCTACCTCGTGGGCCGCCCTGTCTGGCATTTGAATGAAGTTTCAGCGGGCGGGGAGCAGCCGGGAGGCGCGTGGACCTGAAGGCTTGGCAAGTAAACAATTGGGAAATAGGAAGACCTGCCAGCTTTCTCGCCGGAGAACTCCATGCAAATCTGCGTGAGGATTACACGTCAGGCGAGCGCGCCTCCCACCCCACCGACCCTGCAGGACCCTCCGAGACCACCCCCACCCTGGAGCTCCTGCTGGGACTCACGTTTACCCGGGGCCAGGTGGCCGGCTGAGCGTTCTCATCACCCGCAGATCACCCGGGATGCTGAAGACCAGGGCTGTGGAAAGTCGAGAGTGACCAGGAGGCGGAAGTGGAAGGGCAAAGAGAGAGGGGTTAGGTGGAGGGCTTGGGTACCAGCGGGGGGAGGGGTTCATTAGCGAACAGAGACAAAGGAGGAAAGTAATTTAGTATAAAGAACTTTATGCTTGGATAATTGTGCCCTATTTATTGTGCAGTAGGAGAATAGGGCAGTGTAGGAGAGGGATGGAAGTAATGCCTACCCCCTGAACTCTCAGCACAGCGTTCTCACCTCCAACTTCCCCACACATTCGCCTTATCTTCCCAGGGGAACGTTGTTTTCTCCTTAGCCATCCTGAAACTCATTCTTCCTAAAAGAGGAAATGAAATATGAGACATGATGGTACCTGATAATCTTATATATGGAAATAATCATAAACAAAAGGTAGTAATAATCAGCTACCTGTTGGTTTATAGGTGCGCATTAGGACCAGGAAGAAGATGCCCTGCATTTCCCCACCTACCAAGAAGTGCAGTGCAGAGAGAGGGCACTTCATTCAAACTCAGCCAACTCCAGGCTCTGAAAGTGGGAACTGGGAGAAAAATCTCTATAAATGAGATCGGTTTAAAGAGCTGTCCTGTCCTGTCCTGTCCTGTAATCCCAGCAGGCATCTGAGGCTAAAGCAAAATTACCAGAAGTTCAAGGTCAGCCTGGGCTACACAGTGAGACAGAGTCTCAAAATGCAGAGCACCATGGTGGCTTGTGCTTGTGACGCCAGTCCTGGGACAGGGAGATAGAAAAGATCCTGGTGCTCCCTGGCTAGCCATTCTAACCCAAACTGGGAGCTTCAGGTTCAGTAAGAGGTCCTGGCTCTCAAAAGAAAGTGGAAGCCACTGAGGAAAGACATCAACCTCCGTCGTCAAAGACCTACACAGTTGAGCACAAGCCCCCACCCCACAAGCACACTCCACACCACACACACACAGAGAGAGAGAGAGAGAGAGAGAGAGAGAGAGAGAGAGAGAAGCTTGCATAACAGCATACACCTATAGTTCCAAATTTGGGAGGTGAGAGCAGGAGGATTAGGAGTTCAAGGTCATCTTTGGCCAAGTAGCAAGTTCCAGGCTGGTCTCGACTACATGCGACCCTGTCCCCCCAAACTTAAATAAATAATAAAAAGAGTTAAATCCAGTACAGAATTACATAAACCAGAGGGGCTAGAACAGTTGATGATTAACAAATTGATATGTAAGTCAACACTCCTAAAAATGCCTAAAGACTGCTTATCTCTACTGGTAGGGTTGTCATTCTAGCAACTTAAAAAGTCTGACTTTGAAGCTAAGTTCCAAGCCAAAATATTCTGCAAAATTAGGCTGGAAGATGGGTGTAGCCGGATCAAAGAAAAATTTTAGCGGAGTGCCTGGGCCTGTGAGCAATCAATAAATGTTTGTAAAGTAAATGAATGATTGAGCGGTGGAAAAGGAATCAAGTCTGTAACAGTTCAGAGCCAGACAAACAAAACAACAAAGACTCAAGTGAGTGAATCTACTATTCTTTGGATTTTAATTCACATCATTTCTATTTACTCTTTATTCAGTGATCTAAGTTATAATAATATTTTGTTTCTGTCTCTTTAGGACAGAGTCTCACTGTATACCCCAGGCTGCCCAGAACTCATGGCTGTTTTTCAGGTAACCTCTCAAGTTGTCTGATAACATGCATGAGCCACCATGCTTGAATCTAAATGTTTATCTAAATCTATATCATTCCTTCATGTTTTGTCTTTGATGCACCAAGATGACCTCAGGAAAAGGTCATTTGGAATGCAGTTGCCAGCCCCAGTTTCACTCTGGTTTTACCTGACACATGCTGATGATACTGGTACCATACATATCTGGCTCTTCTTACCACTGAACTTTGCCTCCCACCTAACTGAGTTCAACCCAAGAAAAGAACTTTTTATTCTGTTTTGTTTATTATTTTTATTTTATGTGTATGTGTGTATTGTTTGCATGTAAGTAAGTGCACCCATGTCATGCAATGCCCACGGAGGACAGAAGAGGCTGCTGGATCCCCCGGAACTGGAGTTATGGACAGTTGTTAGCTTCCATGTTGGTGCTGAGATTCGAACCTGGGTCTTTTGCAAGAACAACCAGTGTTCTTAACCACTGAGCCATCTCTCCAGCTCCCAAGAGCTGACTTTTGTTAAGTTGTATCCTGACCTCCACACATGCCATGGCACTTGTATACCACACACACACACACACACACACACACACACACACACACTAAATAAATGTAAAAAGAAATTTGTAGTTTTAAAAACTTACTAGAAACCAAAAAACAGTCATCATTTAATGATAGAGGAGCCAGTTCATCAGTTTGATTAATATGTATATATATGCATTCAAAATTGGAGCACCTGGGGACTAGAGAGATGGCTCAATGATTAAGAGCACTGGCTGCTCTTATAGAGTGTTTGGTTCCCAGCACCCACATGGCGGCCAACAACTGTCTGTAACTCTAGTTCTAGGGAATTTGATGCCTTTTTCTGGCCTCCATGGGCATTGCATGACATACATGAACTTACATACATACAGGCAAAATACTATTACACATAAAATAAAATAAATACATTAAAAATAAATAAAAATTGGCACACCTAAGCATATGAAGCAAATAAGGAAGGGCATGAAAGGGTGTGGGAGATAGGCTTGAGCCTAGGGTGAAAGTCTTATTTACAGCCATACAGCAGGCCTGAGGTAACGGCCTGACCACTGGAGCCACAAGGAACGCCTTGTGTCATTTGCTCCCATTGGCAGATCATGAGACTGATTCCTAGAGCTTGCCACTCCCTAATCACCACCCTTGGAATTCCAAATTGTAACACTTAGATATTACAACAGTCAGGGTCACATGGTTTCCAGGAATCCATGCTCTGTAATCTGAAACCCAGTATGCTAATGAGGCATCCTACCTGCTATTCTGTGATAGGATGCTAAACCTTTTATGCTAATGAGGTATCCTACTTGCTATGCTGTGATTGGACCACTATCCCTATATAAGCTTGTGCCTTCCTGCAATAAAGCAGATTTGTGTCACTGAACCTGGTCTCCTGTGTCTAAATATGGCGAAGCTGGCGTAGACTCCTCACCAGCCCTGGGGTCTGGCGCAGACTCCTCACCAGCCCTGGGGTCTGGGCTGGACGACTGATTGGAGGAACTGAGAGAGCAGGAGAGCGGCCATAGCTGGAGGAGAGTGGCCATAGCTGGAGGAGAGCAGCCACAGCAGGCGACCACAAAGGGGGAACAGCAAAACAGGAATTGTGGTGACTCAGTACCCTACTTCCAACAGTGGTTAGATAATTCAGACCACAAATAAATGAGAAAGTGCTGGATTTGAACCTCCCTTTAGACCGACTTCTACAGCTTACATAGAATTTCCCACGGTTCTAGCAGTCTCAAGGACAGACCTTGTGTTAGCCCACAAAACAAGAATCAACAAACTCAATCAGGAAAATTGAAATCATGCCAATGCCAAGTATCGTTTCTGACCACAGAATATGAAATCAATGAGAGGAAGAATCTTGGAAGATTCACAAATAGTGCATATGTATGTATGTATGTATGTATGTATGTATGTATGTGTTAGACTATTGCTCCTAAGGTGGTGATGAATGAAAGAACTTGAGGTAAAATTAAGCACAGGGGGAAACCCTGCAGTCAGGAGCTGTGGAGGTGTGGGCTGAGAGAGGCTGCTGAGGCCTGGCATAGCATACTTACAGTAGACTTTATAAGCAGTACTCTCTGAAGTAGCTATAAAAACCAGAGTAAGCTGGGTGTGGTGGTGCATGCCTTTAATCCCAGAACTTGGGAGGCAGAGGCAGGCAGATCTCTGTGAGTTCAAGGCTAGCCTGGTCTACATAGTGCGTTCCAGGACAGCTGGGGCTACAGGGAGACCTTGTCTCAAAAAGACCAAAAAAAAAACAGAGTAGTAAATACATAATCCAGCAATAGTTGTTTATGCTACACATAATTGTATGTGCTGTAATCTCACATGGCTGCCAGCACGGCAGGCCTGTTTACACCAGCATCACCTCACACACATGAGCAATGCTGGGTGTGTTGCTAGACTATACACCACAGAAGGTTAGGACTTCTAGGTTGCATTTTGGACATCCTCAGCTACCATGAACCTTTAAGAGATATGGCCTTGTGGGAGGGCTTTGGTCACTGGGATGGGGGTGGAGTGTGCCCTTGAAGGTGACTCTGTGACTCTGGCCCTTCCCCACACTCTGTTTATTTCCATGAAATGAGATGAACAGCCTTTGCTTTGTGGTGCACTCTCCACAGCTCACTCACCACAGCCTACAGCATGGACCAACCAATCACTAACAGTGACCTATGAAAACTATCAGCCCGAAGTCAGCCCTTTTCTTCCTAAGTTTATTGTCTCAGGTACTTTTTGTAGCGTCAGAGAGTTAACATTAACACAAGCTTCACTATTAACATTAGGTTTATTTATCTATCTTGAGACAGAATCTCCCTATATAGCCCAGGCTAGCCTTAAGTTTACATCCTCCTGCCTTGGCCTCCTGAGTGCTGAGATTACAGGCATGTGCCACCATGCCCAGCTTCCATTATAATCTTACAAGACAATCCTTATGTATGCAGTCCACCATTGTTGAAGACATCATGATGTTTCCATGTGCTGTATATAAAAGGTCTGACACATTCTCTGAATCTAATGATGGTTAACGTACTTTAAAAATCAACAAAAGGGCTGGAGAGATGGCTCAGTAGTTAGGAGCACATACTGCTCTTCAGGAGGATCCAAGGTGGCTTATAATAGCTTGTAACTCCTGCTCCATGGGATCTGACACCTTCTTCTGGACTCCAAAGGCATCTGCATTCACACACACACACACACACACACACACACACACACACACGAACTCACATACATATACACATAATTTAAAACAAATGTTTAAAAAATTGTATTTGCTTGTGTTTCTGTGTATGTTTTACTTATATAAGTGCATCACATGTGTGTAATGCTTGCAGAGATCAGAAAAGAGCATTGGATCCTTTGGAATTGGAGTTACAGGCTGTTGTTAGCCACCTTGTAAGTGCTGTGACTTGAACTTGGGTTCTCTGCAAGAGCAGCCACTGCACTTAAGCACTGAGCCATCTCTCCAGCCCCAAAACAAATCTTTATAAAACAAAGTCAACATAAAAGAGAAAAATTTATTTTGGCTTGTAGTTTCAGAGTTTTTAGTCTATGGTCATTTGACTCTGTTGCTTCCAGGCCTGTAGTAAGACAGAGCATCATGGTGAGAAGGGTGTGAGGCACGAGGCTGCTCACCTTGTCACATCTAGGAAGCAGACAGAGCAAGAAAGGAAGGAGCAGTGGACAAAATACAGTCTTCAAGGCACACCCACACTGACTGCTTCTTGTAGCTAGGTCCTACTGCCCAACACTACCGCTACTTCCTAGTAGCACAACTGGTTAGGAACCAAACCTTCAGTGCATGAATCTTGGGCGGGGGCGGGGGGGGCACACTTTTCAAATCCAAACTCTAACAGTTCTCGTTATTATGTCTTTGAAGGTGCTGGGTTTGGGGTTTTTTTTTTTCCATTTAGAAAAATTTCTTTCCCCCCAGTCCACAAACTGAATTCCTTCCAATCTCAGCTCAATGTCTTACCTGCTGTATCACAGAATTGGTTGGGTTTGATTTTCTGGGTCCAGTGACCCTTTCATCTCAGCCTTCTCAGTAGCTGCAATTATGGCACATGCCACTGTGCCTAGGTAGAGTTGATGTCTTAAGGTTTTTTCCCCCTTTACTTAAAAATAAAAGTACATAATATTACTGGTGCAGGTCTAAGTATTTTCACAAATACTAGCTTGTTTAATTATTTTAGCTCTTATGAGGTAGATGCTGTTATTGAGGCCCAGAGAGAAAAATATTTTATCCACATCACCCTGCTAGTGAGTGTAGACTGTGAGTGTAGGTAGACACAGGTAGTTTATGAGCCAGGAGAATATGAATGGTCCTCTCCTTATTCCTTAAAAACACACACACTCACACAAAGGCCAGGTCTGGTACATGGGTTCATAATCCTCAATCACTCTAGAGGCTGAGGCCGGAAGATCAAAAGTTCAAAGCCTGAGACTGAAGGTGTAGCTCAGTCACAGAGTGTCTGTCTAGCATGCACGAAGCCCTGGGTTCAGTCCCAGCATTGTACCGAATAGAATGGGACAGGCTTTTACTCAGGAGGTAAGCGCAGAAGGATCTGAAGTTCAAGGTCACCGTTCAGTATAGAGCAAGTTTTAGGCCAGCCTGGACTACATGAGACCACTTCTGAAAAGCAAGCAAACAAACAAATGACTAACGTGTGCAACTCAGTGAGACCCTGGCTCAAAATAAGAAGTCAAACCATGGCTGGGGATATAGGTCAGCGATGGAGCTCTTGCCTAGCAAGCACGAGGCCCTAGGTTCAATTTGCCAGGACAGAAGGGAAGAAAATCCTTTAATAGTGTTCTGTTAGTTTACAATAAAAATATGGGTTTTATTAGAATGTTATATTTGTGAAGCTCATGGATCTAATGACCCCAAATAATCTCCAAGGTCAGGAAGATTGACGGGTGGCAGCTGCTATCTGGAACTATGTCTGACACTTGACTTCCTGTTCTCTTGATGAAAATTTTAGGGCCAACTTCTTTGAGTTAGCAGCATCAGTGATCTCTAAATGGGAGGCTTTGCATGTCAGCTTACATCTCCTGGGTCACAGTTCATTAGGGAGCCCAAGGTAGGAACTCAGGGCAGGAACTTGGAGGCAGAAGCCAGAGCACAGGCCATGGATGAACACTGCTTACAGGCTTGCTCCCCTGGCCCCTTGCTCAGCCTGGTTTCTTATGCAACACAGGCCCACCTGCCCAGGGGTGGTACCACCCACAGTGGGCTGGGCCCTCCCACATCACTCATCAAGAAGATGCCCCTCAGACATGGCCACAGGCCAGTCCAATAGAGGCAATTCCCCAACTGAGGCTCCCTCAACCCAGGTGTGTCAAGTTGACATTGAAGCTCTCCAGCACACTGAGCCATCTCACCATCCTCTGTTGTGGATATTAAATAAGACAATGTCTGTAAGGTGCTAAATGCAACTTTGAAAGACAGTAAACTGATTGTTTTTGAAGTTGTATAAAGAATCATTATCAAAAAGAGGGGCCATCAGGATGGTTCAGTGGGTGAAGTTGCTTGCGGTCAAACCTAATGACCTGAGTTTGATTCCCAGGAAACACATGGTGGAAGGAGAGAAGTAACTCCTGTGGGTTGTCCTCTGACCGCCACACATGCACCATAACACATGTGTGTCCACAGACTGACACACACAAAAATAACATAATTTGTACTGAATTTTTGCAAATTTCATACAACATATTTTATCATATTTAGACCCCCTCCACTATGTGCACCAGTTTTTAAATTTTTTTATTATTTTTTATTTTATGTGTATGTATGCATTGCCTGCATGTGTGTAAATGCACCCGTGCCGTGCAATGGCCACAGAGGACCGAAGAAGTTGTCAGATCCCCTGGAACTGGAGTTACAGACAGTTGTTAGCTGCTATGTGGGTGCTGGGATTTGAACCTGGGTCTTCTGCAAGAGCAGTCAGTGTTCTTAACCACTGAGCCATCTCTCCAGCCCCAATCTTCACCTTATAGTCCCCGCTCCCCTGTCAGATTTTGTGTACTCTGTCATACATATTAAGGTCTATTCAGTTAAGTTTGTGTCTCCAAATGTCCTTCAGTGTGAATCCATTCTCTAAAGCTTGGTTAACCTATCTCATGTCACACCCTTAAAGAAAACCAACTCTTCTTTTCCCAACTGTTACTGGTTGCCAGTAGTTCCTCAACTAAGGCTAAGGCTTCATACTCACTTCTCCACTTCTATACCGGGGTTTTGTCTGGCTTGAACTTGTGTAGGTCTTGTGCATGAGGTCACCACTGCTGTGAATTCATATGAGTAACTTCTCAGCTGTCTGGAAAACTGTTTTCTTGTGGTCATCTACCTCCTCTGGCTCTTACAGTCTTTCCATCCCCTCTTCTACAGTGGTCCCTGAGCCTTGGGAGGCAGAGGCTTAATTAAAGTTTAGGGATAAGCCCTCAGTAGTGGCTCTCTGGGTTAACAATATAAATGTAATTTTTAAAAAGGAAAGAAGGCTGGAGAGATGGCACAGTGGTTAACATGTACTGCTCTTCCAGAGGACCAAAATTCAGTTCCCAGCAAGCACGTCAGACAGCTCACAACTGCCAGTAACTCCAGCTCCTGGGAAATCATAGGCCTCTGGCTTCCAAGGGAGCCTGCACTCATGTTCACATACCTACACATAGACATACACATATACACATAAAAAATTTTAAAATACATTAAATAAATTATTATAAAATAAAAATAAAATAAAAAAGAAAGAGGACTACCAGGGTTAACTGTGAAGACCAAGATCAGGTTTTTAATACAGTTCCTTTGCAAGGGATGCTGAGCCATAGGTCTCACCTTTACTTCAAAGCTTAGCTCATGCCACTTCCTCTGGGACCCTCACCAAAACCTCACGTTCTGTTGTGTGGCATCCCTAGCTGAATATACCTGGATAATTAGCCTAACTCATTTAGTTTTTAAGAATGGGCCTAAACTCGAAGGTCACTCATTTCCCTAGATCTCTCCTGGAACCGTCTGTCTCCAGGAGCTGTGCTGGTGGAACTGTCTGCTGGAATTTTGTCCCTGGAACTCAGTCCAGAGTCTGCCCCTCCCATAATTTTATTCAAAATGGTTTCTCCAGCTTCAGTTGGGGAACTATATCAAAAACATTATCTTGGCCTTTAGACTTAAACCCTCGTCCCAGAGACTGAATTCCAGTCATCAGGTTTGGCAGCAGGCCCCTCTACCCACTGAGCTATATCGCTGACCCTAAATTTTCTTTAATATCTTCAAATCTTTCTAACTCTATTCTTATCTGGTAAATACGTTTTACACCCACACCTTTGACTTGCCACCATCTCTTGGCATGACATCTTGGTGACTAAAACGTGGAGTGCTTGCCTTGCCTCTCTTGGTCTCTTTTTCACTCTGATCCTTACAATAAACAGCTGATCAGCCTCTGATCAGTTAAAGTCTCTGGTTGGGCCTCTGGCTCTTCATTGTGACTGAAGTCCTCCTGGTTGTGACCATGGACCACTGTTGCTTGTCAAAGTACAAGCTAAGGAGTTCTTCTCAGCCCTTTGGGGAAAGCCTGACTTCTCATTCGACCCTCACCGAGGCTACTCTTTGGTGGGGGCTGAAAGCAGTGGAAGGCCAGCCTGCTCTAATCTGCAAGGAGGAGGAGGAGGAGCTCTGCCTTCCTTCCAGGAGCCTCTTTCCCAAACGTGGTGGTGCTAGCAGAGGCCGCTTGCGATGGGTACTGCCACACAGATTTGGAGGTCTCCCTCCTCCCTTTCCCTTTTCACTTCTTTGCTCCACCCCCACACCTGGCATTTGTCACCACTCTTCAGAGCTAGAGGGAGTAGAAGGTGTGGCCGGTGCTCTGTATGCCCACTGTTCCACCTCACAGCCAGAGTTCTTGATCTGAGACAACTATGGCTAACCTGGCTCTTGCTTTCTCTAGGACAGAGCTCCCTTTTCCTCATGACTGGTTAATGATCATTTTTGGTTAGAGAGCTTTGTTTTTGAGGTTGGTCTGGCCTGACTAATCGAACAGGTTTGGTTCCAGAGTGGAAGCAGATTGCACCTCCATGAAGGAGTGTGTGCCAAAGGCAAGTCAGTGTGATGAGAACAGGCCTCATCCCTGACCATGGGAGTGGCTCTGAAAGGATGCCTTCTGGGTGAACAGCACATCTTTGGTAGGATTCTATGGGGTGTAGTCTCAAAAGTTGCTCTAAATTTGATCCTCACAGTCTCAAAAAGAAAGCACTTATTTTTATTTGTAACGAACTTGCGTCTTTGTATCCTCTCCCTGAGCAAAAATGTTGTCTTTCTCACTGTACTGTAAACTAGAATTACATCCTGTGATTAAGTCTCTTTTGTCATAATTTAGGAAAGCACTCATAGATCCCTTATAGCCAAGCCTTCATGGCCTTGTCCAGGACCCTCAGCTGTATGTACCTCACTAGATTCTTGCACTGGCCGTTCTCCCCTAAACTCATTCCCCACAACATCCTTAATGACTCCTCTGTGTACACTCAAGCCCTTGCTCAACCTGTAGGCTCTCATCTACCATCTACCCCTCTACCCGGCAACTCTGCTTCCACCGTCTCCAACTTTTCCTCCCCTTCCTCCTCTTTTCTGTCTGTGGTGCTCCCCTTCCCCTCATCCAGATACTCTCACACATTAACTCAGAAACTTCATATAGGGAACGCTGACAATAATCAGAAACCTGTCACCTCTTTCAGAGAGCATCTTTTCCCTTTTCGAGATGGAAGTAGCAAATGGGCAAGACTAACTTGCATGTCCGTTCCATCCCAAATATAATCTAAACTAGGGTCATTTAGCTAGGGTCCCTCAGCCTCCAATAAGGAATTTGAAGAGCTCACTGTGACTTTTGGTCTAGACTGGCAAGACCTCTCTATTCTAATAACTTGCTGAAGTATAAGGGATGTCAGGTCTTCAGCATGTACCTAGGTTGATAAAGTTTACACTCATAACCCAGTTACAGCCAGGCCAGGATCCCTGCCGTGCCCAATATGAAGCTCAGCTGGTCACGGCAGGCCACAGACATAAGAAACCATGAGGGAATAATCTACTAGGAGTGTATGATTGCCTGTCTATTAAAGGGGATGAAAATGGTCATTATCAAACCCATTAACTATAACAAATTATGGGAGATAACAGGAGCTTCCAAGAACTCTGCTCTCCTTCTGTCTTGACTAGCTAAAACCATGTACAAATATACTAATTTGTACCCTGAGAGTCATGAAGGCCAACCATCCTGACTATCCATTTTATAAACCAACTACTAGATGCTAGATACAAAAGCTTCAAAAACCTATATTCCATTCCCACCTTTTTAGATATGTTCTTCAAGGTTTTTAATAACCAGGGAAAGACGAGAGTGAGAAAGGTCAAACTGAAGAAGGAAAGAGACACATGTCAAGCTCAGTACATGGTTATAGCAATTGCTTGTCCCCTCCTTGAGGAAATCCTAGAGCACCACCTAGCAGCTGCCTGCTTCAGGCAAAAGGAACTAGCCCAAGCCTGGGTGGGCCAAAGCACTCTTTCTTGTTATAATTGTGGTCAGCCAGGATACCTCAGCCTGGAGGTCCCAAAGCTATTGGACTATGTAAGTCTCTGCCAGGGCCATGTCTAGTCTGCAAAGTGGGGCCCCATGGGAAGCAGGAATGCCTCTCCCTTTCTGGTGAGGTAAGACCAACCTCTACCCAAGTCAAACCTGAAAAATGACAAGTTGCCCTGATGTTGTTTCTGGACTATGAGAAACCCAGCAAGGTAAGAGTTTCCTCTCCCTTTGAAAACTGATGGGATCCTGAAACTATTCAGGGTCCACAGCCTTCCACTCTATAGATGACAGTTAAGTAACCCTAGATGTGGAAGGACCAAAATTCCATTTATTTTATCAACACGGCAGCTACTTTTTGTACCGCAATCACTTTCTGTGCTTTAACCCTCCTGCTCCTGGCCCTTCTCACTCATATTGATATGAAGCTCCAATCCATTCTTTATACCCCCTTTACCTGTATGGCAGACAGACGTCTTTTCATTCACTCCTTTTTAGAGTGATAGCTAGTTGCTCCATTCTTATCCCAGGTAAGGGCATCACGTCTAAACTTCAGACCCACTGTCTTAGTTTGTTTCTTCATTACTGTGACAAAATACTCTGACCTCTACCAACTTGGGGAGGAAAGGGTTTATTTAGCTTATGTATCCCGGGTCACAGTTCATCCGGGAGCCCAAGGAAGGAAGGAACTCAGGGCAGGAACTTGGAGGCAGGAGCTGGAGCACAGGCCATGGAGGAATGTTGCTTACTGGCTTGCTCCCCTGGCCCCCCCCCCCGCCTTATGCCAACCCATGCTCAACCTGCTTTCTTATACAGCATAAGCCCACCTGCCCAGGAGTGGCACCACCCACAGTGGGCTGGGCCCTCCCACATCACTCAACAATCAAGAAGGTGCCCCATGGACATGGCTACAGGCCAGTCCAATGAAGGCAATTCCCCGATTGAGGCTCCCTCAACCCAGGGGTGTTAAGTTGACACTAAAGCTATCCAGCACACCCACTTAAAACTTCTGGAAACTCTGGAGGCTTTTACGGGCATGAATGGCTTGCAATGGTGCAGAACTGTCTGGGGCTCCGCCTTGGGCTCTACTATGGACTCTTAGATCACCCAATGAAGTCTAGGATATCTCCATTCCTGGATGTTCACTAACAGCCACTTCTGTCATGGTTGCCTTTAAGATCCTAATAAGTTTCCCACAAGGCTACAATAGCCTTTAAAACCTGAAGCTTGGAATATTATAAACTGTCACTGATAAACTTCTGGCTGCTGGGCATCTATGCCCATGTAACTCTCTGTGCTGTAACCTTTGGTAGTAAAGAAGTCAGATGGATTTCTTCTATGAAATTGTCTGGCACCCTGAGGATGATCAGTGAGGATATGGTCCTGATTTTCCCCACAGTCCCCAATCCTTACACCCTCTTGGGGCAGATACCTTCAATATCTCCTGGTTCACATTGTTAGACTTTAAGGATGCTTTTTCTTATATTCCCACCCACCCAGACACTTAATTTCTTCTTTGCCTTTAAATGGTAAACAGCTTACCTGGACTGTCTTTCCTCAGGGATTCCAAGATAGCACTCCCCTCATGGGCAGGCCTTAGTCAAAACGCAAGTCCTCAATTTCTCCCTGGGAATAGCTTTCTTTAGTGTATAGATGATTTGTTAATCTATAAGCCAGACAAACACAGTTCAGATCAAAACAGCTTCCTAACTCTTCAAAAACTTGCCCTCACGTGGATACAGTGTTTCTCCTTCACAGGCCCCATACTCCCTGTGAAATGAACAGAGGCACAAGAAGCCTTTGCCTTTACTATATATCTCATTTTAACTATCAGGATCTTAGATACATAACAAGGAAGGTTTTCTTTGGTATGACAGGATTTTTCAAAATCTGGATTTTCCGGTTCATCCCCTTTATGTCTTGAGAGCAGAGGAAACGCCATCAGACCAGACCCTTGAGGTGATATGGTCCCTGGATCTCTAAAAACAGACACTTTTCACCTCTGCATTAGCGTTCTCTGATCTTACTAAATCCTTTTCTCGCTATGTACATGAGCAAAAAGGAATAGCCCTAGGAGTTTTAACCCAGATTTGGGGGCCTTTCAAATACTCAGGTTGCTTATCTTTCCAGGTCATTAGCCCTATGGCATAGGGATAGCCCCTTTGCCTCAGGGCACTGGCAGCTGTGGCTCTCTTAGACTCAGGAGACCGCTAAACCAACTCTGGGGTACAGTATGATGGCTTACGTGCCCCAGCAGGTCCTGGCAGCACTCAGCTTCCACTGTCTCAGGCCCTTCTCTTATGAACTCTAGAGGTTACCATAAAACCTTGCCAAACTTTAAATCAGCTCCTAATCCTGAGGCCTCTCTACAGCATTCCTGCGTGGAGACAATTGTCTTCACCTCCAGTGCTAAACCAGATTTACAAGATTCCCCACTTTCCCAATCTGAAACTTTCTGGCTCATAGATGCTATTAGGCTCATGCAGGCAGGACTTGGACTTTAAGAGTTTGCCATAGTGAACTTAATAGGGATCATAGAATCTGGGCCCTTCCTGGGCAATTTCATTTCAGCATCCAAAGCAGATCTAATTGCTCCCAATAGGGTTCTCCAGCTGAGGCAGGAATGAGACTTAATATTACACAGATTGTTTTGAACTTTGCTTTCCTTGTGACCATACCCATGCATCTATGTGGAGAGAATGGAGTCTCCTCACTGTCCATAATACCTGACCAAGCCCCTGAGATTTTGGCACTAGCAGAAGCCATCTGGGTTCCAACTCAGGTAACCATCAAAAAGACCATCTTACTCAGGAATGACCAAGCAGATGAACAGACTGAATGGGTAGTGTGGCTTCCACTCCAGTTGCCTTAGTCCCCAGTCCCATGCTCTATTCTACAATGTGCTCCTCAGGAAACCCCAAAGACTTTAGGCCAGGGTTCTACCATTACCTCAGAAGAATAGAAACAAAGCCCAGAGAACAAGTATTGCTTCCTTAATCTTCCCATGGAAGGTCCTTAATAATTTTCATCAACCATACATTTGAGAGCCCAAAAGTCCCAGATTCTACTTGTTCTAGTTGAGCCTCTTCACAAGCATAGGGATTCTTGGAGTCCTGTAGTCCTTGACTCAATGATTCAAATTCTCGACCTTGTCTTCTGGTCTTCATGGAGAGGCTTTCCACTGAGCTTTTCATTTGACTTGTAGCATCTCTTCAGGGTTTTTTTTTTTAATTTTGTTTATTATTTTTATTTTATGTGTATGCGTGTATTGCCTGCATGTAGGTAAGTGAACTTGTGTTGTGCAATGCCCAGGGAGAACAGAAGAAGCTGTCAGATCCCCTGGAACTGTAGTTATGAATGGTTGTTAGCCACCATGTGGGTGCTGGGATTTGAACTTGGGTCTTCTGCAAGAACAGTCAGTGTTCTTAACTGCTAAGCCATCTCTCCAGCCCCCTAAAGATTATTTTACTTATTTTTAATTATGTGAATGCTTGTGTGCCTCTGTGTGCATATGTTCATGGGAGTGCAGGTGTCCTTGGAGGCCAGAGGCATCAGATCCCCTAGAGGTAGT
>NW_008330297.1:104949-120437 GCF_000622305.1 Nannospalax galili | reverse complement strand
TCCTGCGTGGAGACAATTGTCTTCACCTCCAGTGCTAAACCAGATTTACAAGATTCCCCACTTTCCCAATCTGAAACTTTCTGGCTCATAGATGCTATTAGGCTCATGCAGGCAGGACTTGGACTTTAAGAGTTTGCCATAGTGAACTTAATAGGGATCATAGAATCTGGGCCCTTCCTGGGCAATTTCATTTCAGCATCCAAAGCAGATCTAATTGCTCCCAATAGGGTTCTCCAGCTGAGGCAGGAATGAGACTTAATATTACACAGATTGTTTTGAACTTTGCTTTCCTTGTGACCATACCCATGCATCTATGTGGAGAGAATGGAGTCTCCTCACTGTCCAT
The DNA here is from genome assembly GCF_000622305.1 of Nannospalax galili. Classification (NCBI taxonomy): domain Eukaryota; kingdom Metazoa; phylum Chordata; class Mammalia; order Rodentia; family Spalacidae; genus Nannospalax; species Nannospalax galili. The sequence goes on along the minus strand of NW_008330297.1, from coordinate 120,091 downwards.
AATACCTGACCAAGCCCCTGAGATTTTGGCACTAGCAGAAGCCATCTGGGTTCCAACTCAGGTAACCATCAAAAAGACCATCTTACTCAGGAATGACCAAGCAGATGAACAGACTGAATGGGTAGTGTGGCTTCCACTCCAGTTGCCTTAGTCCCCAGTCCCATGCTCTATTCTACAATGTGCTCCTCAGGAAACCCCAAAGACTTTAGGCCAGGGTTCTACCATTACCTCAGAAGAATAGAAACAAAGCCCAGAGAACAAGTATTGCTTCCTTAATCTTCCCATGGAAGGTCCTTAATAATTTTCATCAACCATACATTTGAGAGCCCAAAAGTCCCAGATTCTACTTGTTCTAGTTGAGCCTCTTCACAAGCATAGGGATTCTTGGAGTCCTGTAGTCCTTGACTCAATGATTCAAATTCTCGACCTTGTCTTCTGGTCTTCATGGAGAGGCTTTCCACTGAGCTTTTCATTTGACTTGTAGCATCTCTTCAGGGTTTTTTTTTTTAATTTTGTTTATTATTTTTATTTTATGTGTATGCGTGTATTGCCTGCATGTAGGTAAGTGAACTTGTGTTGTGCAATGCCCTCAGAGGTCAGAAGAGGCTGTGGGATCCCCTGGGACTGGAGTTACAGACAGTTATTAGCTGCCATGTGGGTGCTGGGATGCGAATTCGGGTCTTCTGCAAGAACCATGTTCTTAACTGCTGAGCCATCTCTCCAGCCCCTATTTCTATCTATCTCTTTACTAGTCAAATTGTGAATCAATATAAAGCTTTCCTTTTTTTTTTTTTTTTTTTTGGTCTTTTTGAGACAGGGTCTCCCTGTAGCCCCAGCTGGCCTGGAACTCACTTTGTAGACCAGGCTGGCCTTGAACTCACAGAGATCTGCCTGCCTCTGCCTCCCTAGTGCTGGGATCACAGGCGAACGCCACCACGCCCCAGCACTAAAACTCTCCTTTGTAAAGTGGTTTTTATCAGGCATTTGGCACAGCAATGAGAAAAGTAACTAATACACTCACCTAATTCCCACTGAAACTCACCAGTTTTGGCATGCTTTCTTGCCAATTATGCTTTTAAGATCCTCCACTATTCCTGAGTCTGCCACTCATATTAGCCCTTTTAAACTCCTCTATAGTAGGTCCTTCCTCCAGGCAGACCTCTGGAGAGACCCAGAGGCTGACCACCTGTCTCAGCATGTTGTACCACTAGGACAGGTGACAAGGACATCGTTGACTCCCAGGATACACACACACACACACACACACACACACACACACACATGCATGCACGCACGCACGCACATATATATGTATATCTATATGCCACCCCTGATGGCACCTTTTCATTTTTTACAAAAAGATTTATTTATTTTTATTGTTTGTATATATTTTGCCTACATGTATGTTAAGTACACCCATGCCATACAGTGTCTGTCAGAAGAGGGTATTGGAGCCCGTGGAACTGGAGTGTTGGATAGGTGTTAGCTGCCATGTGGATGCTGGAAACTGAACCCAGGTCCTCTGCAAAAACAGCCTGTGCTCTTAACACTGAGCCATGTCTCTAGTCCTGAATGTAGCCTTTAATGGAATAGAATAGGGGCTCAGATGCAAGCCCACACTGCTACCTACACCTGTTTTTAAAATCATCTTCATTGAATTTGTTCATTTGCTGCTTGGCAATTTCCTATTCTATATAATGCACTTGCTTACTCACACTTCTTCTTATCTCACTCCCACTCCTGTAAACACTTGAATTTTTTTAACACTTGAATTTTTTTAAACAAGATGACAAAAATGTATATTGGAGAAAAGAAAGCCACCTCAACAAACTGTGCTGAAAAAAACCAGATATTTATATGTAGAAGAATGAAGCTAGATCCTTATCTCTCATCCTGTACAAAAATAAACTCTAAATGGATCAACAGTCTCAATGCAAGATCCCAAACTATGAAACTGCTAGAAAAAAAGTAGGGAATAAACGTCAAGATATAAGAAAGTACTTTTTGAATAGGGCTCCAAGAAAAAGACCAATAGAATGGGAACTCATGAAATGAAAAGGCAAAGGAAACAGTTAATCCAATGAAGAGGCAGTCTACAAAATGGAGGAAAATATTAGTCAGGTATAAATATGACAGAGAAATCCTGAACAGAGTCTTCGAAGAACTGAAAACTGCACAATAAGAAAATCAAATAAAATGGACCAAGGAACTGAGCTGAGCAGAGAATTCTCAAAAGAATAAATACAAATGAATAAATACAAATAAATACAAATGCTGAACACTTTTAAAAGTAAAACCATCATGTGACCTAACTGCACCGCTCTTGGGTATGTACTCTATATCCTACTGCCGACATATTTGCTAAGCCATGTTTATTGCTGCTTTCTAATACCAAGGAAATGGAATTTTATCCATCTGCAAAGAAGACTGAAATAAAATTTTCAGGAAGATGAATGGAACTGGAAAATATTAAGTTAGGAAACCCCGGGCCAGAAAGCACACCACTGCTTCTTCTCTCCCATATGTAGATCCTAGCTGCTAACTTTTATATGTGTTTATTCAGGTGAGAATAGCTGTGCAAGGCTTGTAACTAGAGAGGAGAAAAATAGGGGTTTTGGAGGGATGGGGGGCAGTAGAAATGTGATATAAAAATGGATGAGGGAATATTGGGGTGGGCAGTTTAATTAGGGAGGGAGCAGGGAGATGGGGGGAGCAGGGTGTGTGGAGGGGATCACCCCCAAGTTAATGCTGTATGAGAAGGTCAAAAGGAAACCTGATAATGGGTAAATTGTTCAAAAAGTAAAACTAATGCTGGACAAATGGCTCAGCAGGTAAAGTGCTTACAGTGCAAGCCCATCAGTCTGCGTTCAGATCTTCAGAACCTAGGTAAAAGCCAAAGTCGGTTTGTCTACCGATCTCCACATACATGCATGTCTACACATGTACACAAAACAAATACATGTTAAAAATAAATTTAAAACAAGAGAGTTTACATGGAAGTCCCTGTATGGGTGGATAAAGCTGCTCGGAGAACCAATGGTTATTAAATGAAAATTCCAGGGCCTGGAGAGATGGCTCAGTGGTTAAGAATACTGGCTGCTCTTGCAGAGGACCTGGGTTTGAGTCCCAGCACCCACATGGTGGCTAACAACTGTCCGTGACTCCAGTTCCAGGGGATCCGACATTCTCTTCTTGCCTCTGAGGACACTGTATGACACAGATGCACTTACATACCTGCAGGGAAAGCATTCATACACATTTTAAAAAAACACCAAAAAACTTGAAAAAATGAAAGCAAACCAAAAAATCCTAGTACAAGGTGGATGACTTCCCTATGGCTAGTTAGGAAAGCCTCAGGGCCCCCCAAAATAGTACAGGCATTTTCCATGGCTGTCAGATGGTAAGACTTTGCTGCTGAAGTCTTGGTTGTAAGATAAAGTGATCAAGTGGGAATTGAATAGGAAGCTCCCTTCCTGCTGGAGGCTGCTGTGGGAGAATTGCCATAAAAATCTTACTTAGCTGTGGACCCTGCATGCTACACTGGCCAAGCAAGAAGTGTCCTCTGATACGAGTGGCAAGTCGGTAATGAGGGTAGCCAACACTCTCTGATCAGAATTGAGGCCTACTCCACAGGAGGAAATCTACAGCTGGTGCTGTAAAACTTCCCCAAATCCCTGATCTGAGGTGGTCATAGGCCCTATGGGGAAGGTACTGTTATTACTTTGCTCTGGTTAGAGATACTGCTTTTTGACAGTGGGCCTGGGTAATTGCAGAGACTCTTAATTGGTTAAAGAGCTGAGAATAAGGGACTGTTGATGTTCAGCCGTAAATGGGTGCATTAGCTACTTTTCTGTTACTGTGATAAGACACTGTGAGCAAGGAAACTTATAGAAGGAAGAGGTTTTTTGGCTTACAGTTCAGTGGGTTAGAGCCTATAGTGGTGAGGGAGCTATGCTGGCAGAAGTGGCTGGAGCAGAAAGCCCAGGGCTCACATCTTCCAGCAGGCACAGGAAGCAGAGCAGGACAGGAAATCTGGCAAAGCTTAAGACCTCTCAAAGCTCACCCCAGTGATGTGTTTCCTCTAGTAAGGCCACACCTCCTAAAACCTCCCCAAACAGCACCACCAACTGGAGACAAAGTGTCCAAAACCCACCACAATGGGTTTTCTATTTCATACCTCCAAGGCTCCAAGAACATCATAGAAGACAGGGTGGAAGGAATGTTAGAGCAGGAGGAAGGGATGGAGTGAGGTAGGATGCACTGTCTTTGGAAGTGGTGGAGTGGGGTAGGATGTGCTGCCTTTGGGACACTGTTCTCTTGAGCTCACAGCAGTTACAGTTCCTGGCATAAGACCTGCATAAGATTGGGCCTGTCAAGTCAACATTCTGTCATGGGGTAGGGGGAGAAGGGCTCAGGAGGCTTCTCCACAGGACCTATAGGCAGATAATGGTAGCTGAGGGGTGGGGCTCACAAAGCTTCATCTTTCTCTGATGACAGTAGGCAGTTAATGGTCATGAGCTGGGGAAGACATTTCCCTCGGTAATGTAGCCACTGATAGGGAACCCAAGCTTTTGTAAATAATCTCTCACTCAGACCGTGTAAGCAGCTCTCGTGAAACTCGTTCGGTCGTCAAAATAAGTAAATAAAGACCTGAAATTAGAAGAGAGATTAGTGGGAAGAAGAAGGGGATCAGTGGAAGTGGGAATGAAATAGGAGAGGGTAATAGGAGATGAATCTGATAAAAGTATATTATATGTATGTGTAACCTGTTATTACGTGTAATTATCCTATGATAGGAACAATTAAAATGTAAAAACCTGTCCCACTAGACTCTGTTTAGATCTCATCTTAAGTGCTACTTAGATCTGCATCTTCAGTGGACCCGTGAGGACGATTATCATCCAGGGTTAAGACTGTTCCACCCACAGAAGCTCAGACAGCCAATTCTTACGAGCCTCTTGGACATTGCCATCTCCTTTTCTGGCAAGACTCAGGTGAAACCCACCCTCAAATGCCTCTGGACTCCACAGAGTAGTTAAAATTCTTTCTCTTGCCTAAGTTCTGCAATATAATTTTATAATCTGTCTTCTCTTGATGTTCTATGAGACCCAACTCAGTTGAAGGGATTCATCCTAAACATACTTTTTTAGGGAGTCTTCTGAGAGCAGTGTATTCCTGGACTGAGAATATCATTAACCTCAAGTTATGGCCCTGTCTTTATCCCTTACCCCAACATTACTGGGCATATGGCTTCTCATCTTCATGACCACAACGGTCATATTTCGTACTTGTCATCCTAAAATCCCCTTGAGTGTTACCTTAGCCATTATGACGTTTACTACCCTGCTTCTTTTCCCAGCCCCTTGTTAACTTCTCCAAAAGACTCACAGTCTTCTCAAACAACACAACTCGGTCTTCACTGCCCTCAACTTCTAACTGGACTAGCAGCTCTTATCCATTCATTCAAAATGACCCGTTTGACAGTCTTGCTCCACACATTTCCAATGGAATCCCTATTTACCGAGTTACCATCCTTCTAACATTGTCATGGCTGAATCTGAGTACAAATTCTGCTTCCTTGCATTTCCTTTCCTTTGCTGAGGGCAAAATCTTGTAAGATGCTGGCCTCTTAAGTCTGGCTCACATTTGTCTTAAGACCACTGGCTACAGAGAAAAGTCCATTCCTGTGGGCAACCTTTCATCACACGACTTCATAGAGCAAAGTGTCCCTCCTCCAATTACAAGACAACACACAAATCTTATAGGCATATGTTCTTGATACAGCTCACAATACTCTGAAGAAAAACACTCAGTTCAATTTAAAAAAAAAAAAAAAAAAGACCACTTACTTGTCTGAACCTGTCTCTTTGGAGAGATTATATGCCTTTACCTTTTCGAAGCCCTTCAAACTCCAATGACCAGCACTGAATCTTAACAGACTCCCTGTAATTCTGTCTGTATTAGGAAAAAATAACAGTTTTCATCCCAGTAGCAAATCCCTCAGCTTCAACCCCTTCATGAAACAGTCTTAGCTTCTCCATTTCTTTCATGCCTCAACTTGTTCCTTTTTAAAAATGACCTACTATTTAGTTTTTACCCAATATCACCAGATACCTTAGCTACTCTGTGGTCTTCCTGTGTGGAGCTAACATCTATCACTATCTTCTAGCTAATCGGACCAGCATCTGCACCACCGCTTTTATTGCTTCCAATATCCAAATTGCCCACTGACAACCAACTCCTCCCTGTCCTTTTCAGGGTTATTAGACCTATGAAAGTTGTTTGCAGGGGACAGGGGTACACAAATAAATGGACTCAGATCAGCTCTTTATGCAACTAGACACACCCCAGTGGTCTGCGAAGTCAGGACTGGGTTGATTCTCATGTCTCAGTAGTATTCCAATCTCAATGTGTCCTCACCATGATAAGAGGGCTCCAACGGGGGACTTGCCTGGATCTGGAGAATGCTGCATCAATGCCAATCAATTGGGGATGGTATGAGGTTCAACTAAAAGACTAAAAGAACAAATGTCTGATTTATTTTAAAAAATATTTTATTTATTATTTTCATTTGAATTTATGTGTATGAGTATTTTGCCTGCATATACATAAGAGCATCTGTATCATGCAATGCCCGTGAAAGTGAGAAGAGGGTGTTGGATCCATGGAACTGGAGTTACAGGTGGTTGTTAACGGCCATTCGGGTGGGAACTGAACCTGGGTCCTCTGTGAGAGCAGCCAGTGCTCTTAACCACTAAGCCAATTTTCTAGCCCCCAGATGCCTGATTTTAAAGAGAGGCCTCCAAGGGAGGACCTCCACATGGAGCTGGCATTCCTGGTTACTGTGTTGCCTGGGTCCATTCACCTACATAGCCTTTCTTTTCAGCCCCCGCTTATTGATACTTAACATTCTAGTATGATTAGTATCTTGCAGATCATAGGCCATTGAACTCCAGATGGTATGGCCTAAGGGTCTTAGCCATTATATCAACATTGGTGACCGTTTCTCCTCACTGAGGTCTGCTTGACCTCCATGTGATGTCACAGTCTGGCCTTTAACCTCCTACAATAAACACTCCCTTCCATCTCTAAAATGCTGTTAGTACCTTTTATGTGATATGGTCATATGAACGATCAGCAACATCATCCAGGGCTCTGTGACGGTCCTACTCATCTCTGAAGCCATTCCAGGAGAAAAAAGATTTTTATATCTTGTCAATGAGTTGACATTGCTCATCTGCCAGTGGGAAAATGTGGAGACAAAAAGGCATAAAACATAAAGGTAGACATCCTCACATTTTAATGATTTAACTCTGACTACTTAGAGTCTGGTCCTAGTGACTAGAGATGTCTTATGCAGGCACCTGGAGCCCAATTCCTCCTGACCCACAGAGCCTTATCCCAACATGGCCAATCTCAAGAAAGAAAATGGGCACTATAAATTGTACTACTTAGTACAATAAACTTGTTTATCTATCCAGATATGGGCTCCATACAAATGGCCCACAAGACAGGCCCAAGTAACATTCCGTAACTGCTCTGTTGGAAAAGTGCTCCCACTGTCTCTCAGAGGGGCTTTTCTCTGAGAATTTCCCTACTGTGTATCTTCCTTGGGGTATATTTCTTTTTATAAACTTTTTTCCCCCCAGATTTATTATTATTATTATGTGTGTGTGTTTGTGTGTATACATGCAGATGCCTGTGGAGGCCTGTGACCCAGAAGATGTTCCTCCCACCCTGTGATGACAAGCCATGGACCCACCTCCTTCCCACACTCTGCAAAGAAGCCACTCCCCTTCCCTCTTCAGCCCGTGGGTTGACTATAGCTGCCTGCCGGGGGAGGGGCTAAGGGTATAAAGGCTGGGAAAACCACAGGCTGGCCTCTCGCCATTTTGTAAGGCTGCTGGAACCACAGGATTTATGTCTGGGTGTGGACTTTCAGCATCAGCTGTTACTGGGGGGGGGGGGGGCGCCCACTTGTCTGTAAGTAAGCCGGCAACCTAAGCTCAGTTAGCAAGTCCAATAAACTTGTTAAAAATTCTTCACGCTGGGGTTTGGAGAATTATTTTTCCTCAGGCTGTTGCAAGGACCTTGGGAGGAGGGAATTGGATATTATGTGCACCTCCCAGCAGTGAATTTAACTTAACAAGGCCAGAAGAGGGAATCATGTTTCTTGGAACTAGAGTTACAGGTCACTGTGAACCTCTTAACATGAGTGCTGGGAACTGAACTCTGGGTCCTCTGCAAGAGCAGCAAGTGTTCCTGACCACAGAGCAATTTCTCCCTCTAAACTTTCTTTAGTAAACCTTTTCTACATCTTTTCTGCCATTGGCTTGCCACCATTACTCGTGTCATGGCTGCACACACACACACACACACACACACACACACACACACACGAATTTTTTTCAAGACAGGGTCTCAGAAGCTGGGCATGGTAGAGCATGCCTATTACCCCACACTTGGGAGGCTGAGGAAGGAGGGTCTGAAGCCGGAGTTACATAGTGAGACCCATCTAAAAAGAGAAAGATAAAGAAAAAAAGAAGACATAAAAATAAAAAGAAAAGACGGGAAGATCTTTAGGGTCTTATGTTATTCAGACTGGCCTCGAAGTATTCCTTGCCTGAGCAGCCAGATAGCTGGCAGATGTGCCTCAAGTCCAGCTTAGGTGTCAATTTTAAAGAAGTTTCTTTAGTTTTGCAACATTTCTTATTCATTGTGTCTCACAGAGGAGAATTCTTTCTTTGTCTCTAATCTTTGTATGTCATCTCTCTTCCATTCTCAGTGCTCTCTAAGACCCTGAATAAGTCCTCAGAGACACCTTGGGAGGCCTTCATCTTTAAGAAGGTCTGGAAGCCGAGCATAGTTCTTCTACCTGCCTGCAACCCTAGACTATAAAAGCAAGATCCTGGATCCTGGATCCTGGTGCTTGTGTGCTCCAGAGACTGGGGGCTGGGTTGGGGGGTTGGGAAGGAGAGAGAGAGAGAGAGCAGGAAGAGGAGAGAAGAGGAGGAAGGGAGGGAGAGGGAGGGAGGGAGGAGCTTGAAGTAAGAACATTAGCTTAGCTTAGAGTTATCAGAGACTTGGGCAGGTGATGTAGACATCAATGCCAAGTAAGAACGTTTGTGTGTCTAAAGAGAAATGAAATGCCTGTCACAGGCAGGTCAGTAGGGTGAGGCCACTTTTTGTGTCTTTTTAACTAGTTCTGAAATTTATCCCTTTACATCGATGTAAATGATGGTAAAATATGTATTTCTTGTCCTACTCTGTGACGTAGTTTTGCCTGCTTTGTAAAACTACTTTCTATCTTACAAAATGACAATATTAGTATAAATTTTGATGCCTTTTGACTGATAATAGAGAATATTTTTGCCAGAAAAGTTCACTGATTTTATTAAAGTAGAATGTTCAACATATACAATATTGCATTGACTTGAAACAATTGTTCTTAAAGGCGTTCTCAATTTCTCTACTTAGGAAGTTCTGGAATGATGAAAAGCACATCAGGCATCAGTACTTACTTGTGGAGTGTGGGTATTCATCACCAGCACCATCAGACCATCTTTTGCCTCTTTCTAAAGAACAGTCTTGAGAGTGAAAACCCATTAATCCACTTTCCAAGGAGACAGTAAGGAAGATGGGTTGTTTGGGTCCTGAGCCGGGTACTAAATCTTCTCTAGCCCAGGTCAGATGCCCATTTCATCCCTGCAGTTGAATAAGAGAGGGGAGGGGGGATTGTTCTGTGGTTGAAGGGTTCACACGCAATAAAGGAGTTCCCCAATTTTCCCAGAAGGAAAGTGGGTGAGAAGCAGTCACCAGGAAAGGGGGCAAAACCAGCAAATGCCACTGTGGTATAGCAGGTGCAGAGCCTCCGCTTTTCCTTTCCTTTATTCTCCGTGGTGATGTCAACGAAATGGTTTATGTCTCTTGATTTTGTTTCTTTTTATTTTTTGGTCTTTTTGAGACAGGGTCTCTCTGTAGCCCCAGTGGGCCTGGAACTCACTATGTAGACCAGGCTTGCCTAGAACTCACAGAGATCAGCCTGCCTCTGCCTCTGAGTGCTGGGATTAAACGCTCACACCACCACGCCTGGATTGTGTCACTTATTTTCTTATCTGCCCAAATCTCCTCTCTTACCTTGGAAACTTTTTCTTTCTCTGTCACATCAAGTCTTTTTGAGCCTGTGGTGTTTCTGGCCAACTTTAATCCTCACCAATTTACTATCTTATCTCCAGTAATTCCATAAATTTTTAAAGTGATTGATTAGCGCTCTCAAATGCATGGCACTTTATAAATCATTAGATTCTATGGTTGTCTCTTCCAAAGTTCCCTCTTGAGGTTTCTACAGTCTATCTGAGGAAGTCTTGGGCTCCAGCTGAATCCCTGAGAGGACGTGGTCTGTGAGAGCCTCCAGAGAGCACAAGGAGCAATGGTCAGCTGGGGTATGTCTGGCAGTGTGCAGGGTGACCACCTGGTAACAGTCATCCTTCCTTATCTCCTAAGAACCACAAAACCCTGGAGTTGGAACAGCCCTCACTGTCCTCTTCAACAGCCCCATTTTTCGTGGAGGAAATGGAGGCCCAGAACATGGAGGAATTTATTCAAGTGCAATGGCTAGTTGTTTTTGTGTGAAGATAAAAGATTAAACATTGCTTTTAGGTGTATCTGTGTTTCAGGATAAGATTAGCATTTGAACTGATGAACTGAGTGAAACAGGGTGGGTGGATCTAGTCCCTTGAGGGACTATTTAGAAGGACTTCACTTCTCTTTAGAAGGACTTCACTTCTCTAGTGCTGGAGCTGGGACACTGATCTTTGTTTGGTTCTCTTAAAACTCGGACTAGGCCAGGCGTGGTGGCGCACGCCTTTAATCCCAGCACTCGGGAGGCAGAGGCAGGCCGATCTCTGAGTTCAAGGCCAGCCTGGTCTACATAGTGAGTTCCAGGACAGCTGGGGCTACAGGGAGACCCTGTCTCAAAAAGACACAAAACAAAAAAACAAAAAAAACACAGACTAGACTCTCCACCCTGAGCTCTTAGGCCTTCAGACTACACCACAATCTTCCTGGAGTTCCAGGAGACTGGAACTTTGCTTCCACAATTACATGATCCAAGACCTTAAAATGAATCTTTTAAAAAAATGTATTATTTTTATTTTATTTTATTTTATATGTATATTGCCTGCATGTGTCTAAGTGTACCTGTGTCATGCAGTGCCCACGGAGGTTAGAAGAGGGTGTCAGATCCCCTGGAACTGAAGTTATGGACACTTGTTAGCTACCATGTGGGTGCTGGGAATCGAACCCAGGTCTCCTGTAAGAGCAGCCAGTGCTCTTAACCACTGAGCTATTTCTCCAGCCCCCAAATAAATCTTCTTATGTATCATCTTGATTATCTTTCCCCATAGCACTGCAACTGATCTACCAGGATTACTAAGAAAGAATTCTGACCTTTGAACAGTACATCTACCAGTAACTGAAATGACGTTTTTGGTCTTTTTTATTTTTTCGGTCTTTTTGAGACAGGGTCTCCCTATAGACCCAGCTGTCCTGGAACTTGCTATATAGACCAGGCTGGCCTTGAACTCACAGAGGTCCACCTGCCTCTGCCTCCCGAGTACTGGGATTTAAGATGTGTACCACCACACCCAGCTTTGAAATGACTTTTTAACCAAGGCTTGCTATATATGGATTTGATCTGCTGAGTCTTCCTCCCTTTTCTTTTTCCCTTCTTTCCATTTCCTGTTTTGTTATACATAAAGCATAAAATTCAAAAAAGCATGAGTAAAATGTAGCAAGGCAGTAAAAAGGAAGAAGGGTTAAGGGTTAGATGAGAAGGGTGATGAGGTTAAAATGTCTATTTCATAAATCTTAACACTTGCTACAAGCACAGGCCACAGATTTGCCACTGAGTGTTCTAATAATGAAGACATAACACACAGGATTCTTTATGATGACAAAAACCACTCAGTACTGAGAACAGATGGAAATATTCTTCACAAGTTTCATATAATAAAGTTATTTGGGGCTTCTTTTTCTTTTAGGTTTTCTGGTTTGGTACCATCTGAAAAGTTATTCTTTGGAGTTTAATTGGCATTCATTGTTATAAACCTCCATTTAAGTTGTTAAAAGACCCTCTTCAATTTTATATGATACAGCGGAGCCCTGGCTAATTGCTCATCTGAAGGCTTGGGCATGTTCTACTGATCTGCCAGGAGGCCTTGGATATGGCATAGGAAATGGCCTGTGAGGCCAGCCACACCCACCTGCCTGTCTGCTTTCCCTGTTTTTTTTTTTTTTTCCCTTTTCCTCTTTTTGAAAGGGTCTCATCCTATAGTCCAGGATAATTGGACTTGCTAGGTAGCCCAAGCTGGCCTTAAATTCAAGGTTTTCTGTTGGGAGCTATTAATCCATTATGTACATAAGCTGTGGCAGGCTTGTTTACTGAGTTTGTGTTTTGCACACCAGTACCTAATCTGCCAAGTCAAGAGGAATGTGTTTATATGGTGGAGCTCACAAAACAAGTATTTGACCGCTCCTTGACCCTCAGATACAGGTGGGAAAAACAGCTGTTGAAACTAATTGAGTTCTTCTGTATAAAAAGGAGGAGCTGCACTAAACCGGGCCGCAGTCTCTACTGACAGCCCTCCCAAGTATCTTTTCTGTCTCTTGTTTTTTCTTTCAGTCCTCACTCCCCCTTTCAGGTACTGTCCATCTTGGCTGGCTGGCACCGGCAGTTTTCCTGCTTCAGTCTCTCTAGTGCTGGTGTCACAGGCAAAAGTCACCACCACACCCAGCTCCACATCTTTCATGAGGCCTCTGATACAAGAAGCCCAAATACCACAGGAAAGCTACGAGAGGGCCTGGGTGTTTCTTGGTAACTCAAGTTACTATTTTTAAAAAATATTTACTTATTTATTCACTCATTTATTTATTATGTGTGTGCGGGCTCCAATGTGCCACAATATGCACACAGAGGTCAAAGGACAGCTTATGAGAATAGGTTCTCTTTCTGGGGGTTTTGGGGGATCCAACTCAGGTCATCAGGCTTGGCAGTAAGTGCCTTCACTCCTGAGCCATCTTGCTGGCACAAATGTTACATGCTAAGAATGAGCTTATTCATTATTAGATACTTTCAGTCACCTTTTCTATTAGTACAGATAATGATGAACAGCTATACTTGTCCGGTAGGCAGCTCCTCAATACTTATACACATACCTGTGTACACACAGACACACAGAGACACATAGGCACAGAGATATACAGACATACAGTTACACAGATACACAGACACACACACAAATACACACAGAGACACATAGTCACACTGACACACAGAGATACAGACACACAGACACACACACAGAGGTTACTTTCCAGAAGTAGCTCTGTAGGTTTCCCTTGACATGCAAGTTGCCTCTTTGTCTGCCAGATGATAGGTAAAGTAGGCAATGGATGAATCTCGTTGATCGGGAGAAAGCACCAGGACACAGATAAAACTTCAGCGGAATAGAATTTATTAGCAAAGGAACACATGGGACAGATTCCCTTCTGGGCAGGGAAAATGTCTGCCTAGGTCCTGAGCTGGGGTCTTTTGTAGGTGGAGGCTTCTGAGGGGTGCAGAAGGCAGGAAGACATATTTTTAGGTTGGGGGGGGAGTAGGAGAGCAGGACTGTTAAAACCTGCTCCCTTCCGTCTGTCAGCCAGGATCTGGGTCAGGAAGGGTTTATTTTTGTCCTCTTAAGATAAGGGAAAAACCGCTGTGCTGAAGCGGCTCCTGAGGTCTCTGGTTAAAAGGTGGAATCTGTTTATCTTGTCTTCGAAGACCAAAGGAAAAACAAGCTGCCTTTTAGAAGAGTCTGCTTCTCTTGACTTCAAAGACCAGGGTGCTTATTAACTCGGTTCTCTTTTCTCAGGGGCTTGCAAGGTCTGTGAGGCCCTGTTGGTGAGGGGTGGGGCTATCTGAACCTTAGAGAAAAGATCTTAAGAGCAAAGGTGAGAGACAGCGTTCTTTAGGCTTCTCAGATATCACAAACAAATTTTAGTACTCGAGGGTAATTTTATGTGCTGGACATATATTGGGAAATTCACTGGGATACAGAACGACCAAACATAAACCCATCACTGGACTGTCTTTCCCAGAGAGGACCTGAGTGTCCAAGGGTAAAGAAAAACTCTTCCTCTTGACTGGCTGCTTTCTGTCATTAACTATCAAAGTGAGCAGCTTTGACTCAGTTCCAAGCAGAAACTCTTGAATGGAGAAATCACATGCTTAGGGTTGTGAAGACCCCAAGGCACTGTTCGACTTTTCACAACTCTTGCACTCCCTTTGGACATTTCTTTCTTTCACTTTTGGATATTTGAGACAAGGTCGCCTATGTAGCCTAGGATGACCTCGATTCAATCCTCTTTCCTCAGCTACCAGTGGTGGGATTATAGGCATGTATGCTATACTTGGTAATAATTCTTAAAAAACTTTATTGTGTCCATTTGAAGTTTACAACATAACAATATTTACGTATAGAGAGTAAAATAAGAAAGCATATTAACATATCTGCGATCTTACTTGGCTATCTTTGCTGGTTGAGACAGTCTCTATGCAATCCAGGTTAGCCTCAAATTCATGATTCTTCTGCCTTAGCCTCCCAAGTTCTGGGTTTACAAGCCTGTGACATGACATCCACAGTTATCTTTCTCTGTGTGTGACATAGAGAAAAATCTAGAAGCTAAGACTTCTCCCTGGCCACTTTGAGCTTCTGATGTCCTTAAGTCAGCAGGCTAAGAAAGGAATAACAGTATTAGGAGGGGTGATTGACCCAGACTACCAGGGGGAAATTGGACTTGTTCTCCACAATGGAGGTAATGAAGATTATCTCTGGAAGGCAGGAGATTCCTTAGGGTGACTTTTGGTATTACCATGTCCTGTGATTAAGGTCAATGGGAAACAGCAACAACCCAATTCAGACAGGACAACAAATGGCCCAGACCCTTCAGGGATGAAAGTATGGATCACTCCTTCAGGGAAAGAGCTGATGGTGGAGGAAATACAGAATGGGTAGTAGAGGAAAGTAGTTACAAATACCAGCTTAGGCCACGTGACCGGTTGCAGAAATGTGGATTGTAATTGACGTATTTTTGTCCTTTC
>NW_008330297.1:101024-104794 GCF_000622305.1 Nannospalax galili | reverse complement strand
ACCTTATCACCTACTCTAAGATATATAATGCATTGGTCATTGTATGATGGGATAGTCATATCATGTTAGGTGAAATTATGAACTCAACATTGTTTTCATTTGAAAATTAAGCATGACATAGAGAGATGCTATTGGGTGTCAGGTTGACAAGGGGTGGACTTGTGATGGCTAATCCTGGATGTCAACTTGACTGGATCTGGGATTAACTGAACTGAGAGTGATCTTCTTGACTGGATCATCTGAAGCTGGAAGACACAGTCTAAATGTGGGCGTTACCTTCTGATGGCAGCCCGTATAAAAGGCCATGGCAGAGGAGAGCACCTGGCTTCTTGCTGCTGGCCTTCTCTCTCGCTGGTGAGTTGTCTTGCTGCTGTAGACTGAAGACTAGCCGATCTTTTGGAATTCATCAGACCTTCAGCATCAGATTAGGACTACTGAGACATCCAGCCTTGTGGACTGAGTGACTACGGATTCTCAGCCTCTCCATTGTGGTGCAGCCATTGTTGGACTACTTGGACTCTATCCTGTGAGCTAAGCTGATAAATCCTTATACATATATATTAATTCTACTGGTTCTGCTTCTTTGGAGAACCCTGACTAATACACATGTCATCCATAGTTATCTTTCTCTGTGTGTGACAAGAGCAACTAAGCTCTACTTATTTAATAGAATTTCCTAATACAATGCACAATACTGTTCTCTCGTACCGAGTGCTTGGCTTTCATTCTGCGTCCTACTTCTTTTATGTCCTTTGCATCTCCAGCTCCACATACAGAAACCATTGTCCAATTCTCTATTGTTGTATATTTGAGGTGTTTATTTTGCTTTTCATTACATATATAACTGAGACCATATAACATTTTTCTTTCTGTGACTGCCTTATTTCACATAGTATAATGATTCATGCTGTGATAAATGGCAATGTGAAACTTAAGTTTGGCATTTAAAAAAAATATATATTTTTTGGTCTTTTTGAGACAGGGTCTCCCTGTAGCCCCAGCTGTCCTGGAACTCACTATGTAGACCAGGCTAGTCTTGAACTCACAGAGATGCACCTGCCTCTGGCTCCCAAGTGCTGGGATTAAAGGTGTGTGCCACCATGCCAAGCTTAAAAATATTTTTTAATCTACTTATTTTCATTTTATGTGTATGAGTATTTTGCCTGAATGTCAGAAGAGGTGTTTGGAACTGGAGTTTCTTATGGTTATTAGCCACCACATGGATCCTGAGAACTGAACCCAGATCCTTTGCAAGAGCAGCCAGTGCTTTTAACTGCTGAACCATCTTTCCAGCCCCAAGATTTTCCTTTTTAAAGCAAAATGCTATTCCATTGTACATGCAGTCAACTCTTGGCATCCATGAGGATTTGATCTTCGAATACCTCATAGAAATGAAATCTGTAGATGTTTAAGTCCCTTATATGAAATACTATCATATTTGCATATAATCTATAACGTCTTCCTGCACATGCTAACTAAATCATTGTTAGATTACTGTATTAGTCACTTTTCTGTTGCTGTGATAGAAACACTGACCCAAGCAATTTATAGAGGAAGAATTTATTTGAGCTTACAGTTCCAGGGGAATTACAGTCTGTCATGGCGGGGAGGCATGGTGGCTGGAGGTGGCTGGAGCAGGAGCAGCAGAAGCTAAGCTCTCACATCATGCAGGCACAGAAAGCAAGAGAGTGACTGGGGATCTGGCAAGGCTTAAGAACTCTCTAAGCCCACCCCCAGTGATATGCTTCCTCCTGGATAGCCACACCTTCTAAATCCTCCCAAAACAGTGTCATCATCTGGGGACAAAATGTCCAAATACTTGGAGCCTATGGGGGACATTTTCATTCAAACCACCGCATTCCACCCCTTGGCACCCATAGGCTCATGATCATATAAAATGCTTAAAAGTCCCCATAGTCATTATCAGTCACAATACTATTCAAAAGCCCACAGTCTCTTCTGAGACTCAGGTATATATCTTAACTGTAAGCCTCTATAAAATCAAAAGACAAATTACGTACTCCCAACATACAGTGGAACCAAATACACATTACCATTCCAAAAGGGAGGAATGGAGGCATAGTAAGGAAATACCTGACCCAAACAAGACCGAAAACCAGCAAGGCAAACACCGAATCCAGTAGCTTTGTGTCCAACTTCTGGGACTTTACTTCCAAAGGGCTTAGATGGCTCAGCCTCTCTAGCTTTGCTGCATGCAACACACATCTCTCTCTTGTGCTGGAACCACTCATTCCCTGTGTGCAGGTCTTCTTGGCAGATGCCTCACAGCTCTGGCATCATGAGCTTCTTGGGGTCTCCATTGCCAACCAGGCTTCACCTTCACAGCTTCACACAATGGCCTATCAGGACCTTCTACAGGCAGGAGAACCCCTTCTTCACGCTGCCTGGCCTCCAAGGCTCTCTGAAACCTCACAGGAAATATTGATGACTCCTTCACCCCTCCATCTTTCATGCCTCTAAAGCCAGAACCAGGTGAGTGACACTGCCAGGTTTGACTGCAAGTTTGGGGTGGACTCCAGCCTGCTTTATCCATTTCAGAAGCTTCTCTTCAGTGGCCCCTGCAGCATTTTCCTTTCACAAGTTGGAGGCTTAACTGGGTGTGGTCTTGCCCTGGAGGCACTCTCTCCATTGTTTAAGTTTGACTCTCTAGGTCCCTCCTTAATTTTGAATCTCTAGGCCCCTCCTTAATCACTTTAATCTCCTTATCAATGGGATCCTCTCCATCACATGCCAGGGCTCCAACATTTACCTTCCTAGTGTTCTTTTTCAATCCAAACTGTATTTCTTTCTGCCCCATTTGCTCTCTTTCACTGTAGATCTGCATAATATTCACCATTAATATCCACACCATCATTTCAACATTAGGTTGTCTTGAAGTTTCTTCTGCCAGAAAAAATAGTTCATTTCTTTTCAGTTTAGCCTCAGGCAAGCTTTTAGGTTGAGGGCAGACTCCAGCCAGACTCTTTGCCAAAATACTCCATGTGCTGCTCAAGTCCTTATTTCCCTATGGAACTACGTTGTTCTTGGCACTACTTTATTCCAGGTGTTTACTAGAATGGCCTGTTAGGCTCTGTGTACAGCAATCAACAACCTTTCTAGCTCAGACTTCCAAAGTCTTCCACATTTTTCCAAAACCCCATATGGTCAGGTTTCACACAGCCAACAGCCCACCCTCTGGTACCATTTACTTTATTAGTCACTTTTCTGTTGCTGTGCTAGAAACACTGACTCAAGCAATTTATATAAGGAAGAATTTATTTGAGCTATGGTTCCAGGGGAATTACAGTCCGTTGTGGCGGGGAGGCATATTGGCTGGAGGTGGCTGGAGCAGGAGCAGCAGAAGCTAAGCTCTCACATCATAGTGGGTTTGTAAATGTAAGGACCAGTGGCGAAGAACCTGTTCGAAATATGGGGAGTCAGGGCCTGATTGCTCAGCTGCCTTGAGGATAAGAACGAGGTCAGCAAGTGGGGTGGGCAGCCTTGGACGCTGTGCCGCATCAGGCAGATGTTATCCGGAAATGTGGACAAAGGTGGATGAGCCTTTAAGGAGGGTGGCCTAGGAGGGAGGGGCACATTAACAGGGGAAGGGGCGGGATGGTTACTAGGTGGGGTAGAGAGTAACTCCTTCCACAGGTAATGGGGTGGGGGAATTTTTGGGCATAGTAGCTCTAGGAGAGTATCATGAGATATAGGCAAAGGAGCTCCTTCCTTATTGGAAGTGGGTGCAGAAGTGGTGTCCACCTCTGGGT
>NW_008330297.1:75534-100856 GCF_000622305.1 Nannospalax galili | reverse complement strand
TGAGGGGGGAGTGATCCCTGACCCGACCTCCCTTTTTCGGGCCAGGAAGAGGACCCACATCCACGTGTCAGGGTCCCACATATTTTCAGGGAGACCCACGGAGCCAAATTAGTGGCTTCATCCCAAAAGCGTTTGCTATCTTTTGGCTTCACTTTCAACCTTCTAGTTTTAAGGACAACCTTGAGTGCTGCCGTTTGTGGTTCCCTGCATTGTGCTGGTAAATTGCCCATTGTGGGAGGGCCTTGAAAAGGGTAATTTGCTACAAAAGTAGAAGACGAGGGTGACTACCAAGAGGGCACAAAGGAAGCAAAGAAGCACTGTGAGCCACACAGACATAAACCGCCCCAACATGTAAAGGTGTATCAGATCAAAATGTCTTGTGCTCAGTGAAGGACTTCTGGAGGCTGTGACACCTCCAATCGTATACTCACAAAGTGTCTCTGGGACAGGCAACAGGGTGACCTGAAGCCTGGGCTCTGAGTTCGGTGTGGATCAGCCCTTATGTGAACTCACCAGGACGAGCAGAGAGGGGGGAGGTGCCGACGCGGGCTTCGGGACCACACAGCGGAGTGTGCCTCCCTGACCTAACAAACTAGTCCAACAATAAAGATGACAGACAGGGTGGAGGGGACAGAGGAGGGGGCTACTCACTTACCCTCGAGCAGCCAAAGAAACAGACAAGACCAGGGGCCTGGCTATCAGGGACCAGGGCCCAGAACTGAGGTTCTGGGTGTCGCCAACACCGTGGGCAGGAGTCCCTGTTCAGG
This sequence comes from Nannospalax galili, assembly GCF_000622305.1. NCBI lineage: Eukaryota > Metazoa > Chordata > Mammalia > Rodentia > Spalacidae > Nannospalax > Nannospalax galili. The sequence goes on along the minus strand of NW_008330297.1, from coordinate 100,089 downwards.
CGCCAGGTGTTGCAGGTTCTCCTCAGGCTAGCTGTGAAGACCCTAACCTGGATCAGGTCCCCTGCTGATTAGGGGGGCAAGAGGTGTGGAGTCACGACACACAGACCCGGGGAGTCCGGTAGAAGCAAGCACTAGGCAAGGTGCTGCAGGCTCATTTAATGCAGGAGGGGGCAGGCCTTATAGTTCCCTTTTCTCCGCCCCCAAGTGCTTTTAGTCAGTGTATCATTTTCTGATTGGTCCGCACCATGCAGTCTGTCAACAGTCACTGGGTACGGAGGTATGGGCTTCTTTTGGCGGGCTATTTGTGGACCAAGAAGTGAAGTGAATTCTCGCTGAATCCCAGGGCTCTGGGTCTGCGCCATCTTTGGAGGCCTCCTGCTACAGTATTCCTCTCTCCCCCTTTATATCACTGCATTCTATTTCCCATCCCATGAAGCCTCCCCCCACAGTTATCTACTATAGTCCTGATAGCCACAGATTTTGTAATTGAAATATGGATATCTAAAGATTCAAAGCTGGCATTGACTTATGAGAGAGCACATTTGATGTTTGTCTTTCTGGGTCTGGGTTATCCCTCTCAAGATGATTGTTTCAGTTCTAACCATTTACCTGTGAATTTCATAATTTTGTTTTTCTTAACAGCTGAATAATATTCCATTGTATAAATATACCATATTTTCGTTATCCATTCATCAGTTGATGGAATCCAGATTGTTTCCATTCCTGACTCTTGTGAATAGAGTGGTAATGTATGTGGATGAGCATGGATCTTTATAATAGGATATAGAGTTCTTTGGGTATATGTGCAGGAATGGTATCATTACACAGGTCACAGGGCATAGGGGAGAGCCTACTATTATTATTCTGCTAAATGGACATAGTATTAAACAGTCTCCTAATGATGTTGTTTTAAATATTTTTTATTATTTTTATTTTTATGTGTATGAGTGTATTGCCTGCATGTATGTAAGTGCACCTTTGTCATGTAATGCTTGTGGAGGTCAAAAGAGGGTGTCAAATTCCTCTGGAACTGGAGTTATGAATGGTTGTTAGCTGCCATGTGGGTGCTGGGGACTGAACCTGGGTCCTCTGCAAGAGCGCTTAACCACTGAACCATCTATCCAGACTCATGACTTATTAAATCTATAGATTAATGCATCTCTCAACTTTCACCAGGGAAACTTCCTCATGTAGCCGATAGAAATTCGCACAGAGACACAGAGCTGGCCAACATGCAGAGAATAAGAGACTGCAGAGTGCTGATCCCTGAATAGGACACTTGTATCAAACTTCTGCCTCCCAAGGCTCAGGGATCATTGTGGAAGAGGGTGTGGAAAGAGTGTAAGAGCTAGAGGTGGTGGATGATGGCAAGGGAACAGAGTTACCAGACAGCTGGGAAGTTACTCATGTGAACTCACAGCAATGATGACAGCATGCACAAGACAAAGCCAGACAAAATCCAAGCATAGAAGTAGGGAAGTGGGTAAGAAGCCCAACCCTAGCTGAGGAAGTATTGGCAACTGATCACTGCTGGGAGAGGGAGGTCAGTTTTCTTTAAGGGTATGACACTGGGTAAGTTAACCAGGCCCCAGTGGATGGACCCACACCAAAGGGCATTTGGGGACACAAATTTGACTCAATAGATATGAAAAAATATGTAAATCAGGTGGGGTAGTAAGGGAGGTACAGATAGGGGAGGGGTCTAAGATCAAAATATATTGCATGAAATTCACAAAAATTCAATAAAAAATGTCTTTTTGGTCTGTTGTTGTTTGAATCAGGATGTAGAATTCATGGAAGCCACTGACTGTGTACTTATGCAAGTTGAGTTTCTCAGTATTGTCACAACAATGGAAAGCTATCTTGTTCTCAGCACATTGGCCAGTTGTGGGTTTCTGAGCTAATCATCATCTGTTGCAAAGGAAACTTCTCTGGTGAGAGTTTCGAGATGCATTAATCTATGGGTATAACAATAAGGAGTCAGTCTAATACCTTCCTGGGGCCCTGGGTAGCTCTGGAGCATTGCACCCTGAGTGGCTTGGCCCCACTTTCTACTCATGATCTGGAGAAATATCTGGGCAGACACCCCTGAGTGGCTCAGCTTTATCAGGCACTTGAGAAGAATCTGGGTGGCTCTACCCATTCTCTAAGCCCCAAGAAGCAGTTAAAAGGCCTCCTCTCAGAAGTTTATGTCACCGAGCCCTTGAGCAATGGGAAGGCCTCCCTGAGAAGCTCAGCACTTGGAGACACCACAGAGTTGACCATGCAACCCTTGGACAAGAAAAGTGTGGTGTGGTGTGGCTCCTCTGTGGCACTTAGACACTGATGGATATCCTGCCCTATTAACAAATACGCTGTTCTATATCCACCCGGATTCGGTGGGCTGGCCACACCCCTACACAACCGTCAGGAACAGACTGGGTGCCACACCCACACCCACAGCCGAGCACATTGCACCCAGAGCTGCCAACAAACCTGTCCTGCCAAGAGATCTTATCACACCTGATGTTTCAGCCCCACAGTCTTGCAATCTGTGCCACTGGTTCATTTGAAAATATCACTGCTGAAGAAGCTAATGGACACTATTCTGAAGTGCTCACCTGGTACACAGTCTCCAACCAACACACAAGGACATCACCAGGACAGACTTTACTATGAAAATTACCCTACACGATTGGTAGATGCAACTGCTCTGTCAGATGTGTGGTGACGCAGGGACAGGAGAAGCATGAGAACAGGGTAGCACTCCACAGGAGCATGGGTGCTTTCTAGCAGCAGACCCCAAAGAAAAGAAAGCCGCTGAAAACAATCAAAATAATGATTTTTAAGGAAATTTGATGCCTTATGATTCAGTGAAGTTGAATAATTTAAATGGGAAATATGGATGTGAAATTTAACAGACCTGACACCCTCTCTGAAATGACAAGGGTGCACTCACATACATGCAGGCAATACACTCATACACATAAAATAAAAATAATAAATAAAATATTTTTAAAAAACCCAACCAGAAGCTGGGTGTGGTGGTGCAGTGCACACCTTTAATCCCAGCACTTATGAGGCAGAGGCAGGCGGATCTCTGTGAGTTCAAGGCCAGCCTGGACAGCTGGGGCTACAGGGAGACCCTGTCTCAAAAAGACCAAAAAAAAAAAAAAACAAAAAAACCCCAAAACCCAGAAATCTCAAAGCTAAAAATTTTAACAAATAAAATAAAAATAAATATGTGTAAAAGCCTCAAAGGCAGAATAGATCAGGCAGAAGAGAGTCTTCCTGAGCTTAGAGACAACTCTTTTTAAATGACCCAGTCAGTCCAAAAATAAATAAGTAAACAAACAGGCAAACAAACAAATGTCTTTGGGACCTATGAACCATCGTTACTGTTCAATTACTTACATTATAGTGTTTCAAAAGGAGAAGAGAAGGGAAAGGGCATAAAAATTCAAAGAAATAATTGCTAAAATTTTTCTAAATGTTAGGAAGGATATTAATACCCTCAAAAAACCAGTGAGATTCATCTTGGTAGTCAACAACATTGGATTGGAATCAACTAAGAGACCCGACTGTGAGTGGGTCTGTGGCAGCCTTTCCAGGAAGGTGTGAGAAGGCCTTTGTTGGACTACCCGCTCCTAATGTACAGACCAACTAAGTAAAATCCCTTTCAGAACACATATACATCCTGTTGGTTATGTTCCCCTGGAGGACTCTGCCTAATGTAATCCCCAATCAGATCATTTGGACGAGGGCGCATGTAAGTAGAAAGAGTTTGGTGAACACTGAAGGGGAAGGGGAGGTTGAGTATGATCAACAAACATATGCATGTATGAAAATTTCATAATGAAACTAGTTTTGTTCAATTAAAATATAAAAGAACTAACTAAAAAAGAGATCCTCTTAAGAGATTTGATCAAGAAAACACCAACACCAAGAACAATTAACAAACAGATTTAATAAGGTGCAGAATGTAACATCAGTCTGCAAAAATTAGTTGCTTCTTTTCAGACACCAATAATGAAATGGCTGAGAAAGTCATCAAGAAAGCAGTCTTATTCACAATTGGTATAGAAACGCAATTCAAAACAAAAACCCTAGGAAAAAATATGTCCATGGAGGAGCTGATCTTTAAAATAAAACAGATAAACAGTGAGGAAACAAGTCAAAGAGATCTCACATACACAACGTGAAAATATATTTCACATTCACAAATTAGAAGAATTAATATTGTTAAAATGCTAATACTGACAAAGTGATCTATATATTCAATGTGATTTCTAACAAATGATCAATGATATTCATCACAAAATAGAAATAACAAACCTACCATTTATACAGAACCACAAAAGACCCTGAATAGACAAAGCAACCCAAAGCAAAACCCAACAACCTCACTTCAAAATGTACTACACGATAGTTCTCAGTATACAGAATTTGCCTAGCGTGGCTGAGGCCTGGGTTCAGTCTCAGCACTGAAGAAAACAAAACAAACAAATGACAAAAAACCTTTAGAAATGTATAAAACCCAAACCATAGTCCTGGAAACCTGACACAGAATATAGAACTCAGGAATGAACACAAGTATTTAATGACAACTTTTGGAAAGGCAACAAAAACATAAACTGAAGAACGTTTTATCAGTAAGGACACTGGGAAAGCCAGATGTCTGTATACAGAAGGAAGAAGTTAGATCCCATGGTTCATCAGATGTAAAAATTAACTCGAAACATATCAAATTCTTTTTTTTTGGTCTTTTTGAGACAGGGTCTCCCTGTAGCCCCAGCTGGCCTGGAACTTGCTATGTAGACCAGGCTGGCCTTGAACTCACAGAGATCCACCTGCCTCTGCCTCCTCAGTGCTGGGATTAAAGGTGTGCACTACTATGCTCAGCTCAAATTCTTAACTATAAGACCTACAACCAGAAAACAATCGGAATAAAGCACAGAGGAAGTTGTCCAGATCAAGGTCGTGGACAAAGATTTTGTAATATGACACCAAAGAACGGATAAGAGGAACAAAAACTGACAAAGTTATACCAGAGCCTCTGCGTAGCAGGGACAGCAAGACCATTCACATTGTGGGAGAAATATTCCTAAACAACTTTAAACATTTTCAAAATTTATTTTTATTTTGTGCGTATGAGTGTTTCGCCTGAATGTAGGTAAGTTCACCTGTGTAGGCAATACCTACTAAGACCATGAGAGGGCATTGGATACTCTGGAACTGGAGTTACAGATGTTTGTTAGCTGCCGTGCGTGCGGTTGGTGGGAACCAAACCCAGGTCCTCTGCAAGAGCAGCCAGTACTCTCAACTGATGAGCCATCTCTTCAGCCCCACAAACATTTTGAACCTTCCTTGAATATATGAGTTACTCAAACACCTCAGCAGTACAAACAAAGACAAGCAAAAGGGCCTCTCAAATAATGCAATTTAAAAATGGGTAAAATACCTAAATAGACATATTCAATCAGTAATATGAAAAATGCTCAACATCACTAATTGTGAGGAAAGTATAAGTCAAAACCATAATTAAATGTCATCTTGCTTCAACTACAGTGGTTGTTAATAGATAAAAAAGTAATTGTTGGCAATGATGTGGAAAAGAAGAAGGTGAATTAGTGCAGCCGTTGTGGAAAACAGTATGGAGGTTCCTCAAAAAACTGGAAATATAGCTACTATGTGATCCTGCTGTCTCACTACTGTGTACATATCCAAAGGATTTGAAATGAGTGTATTGAAGAAATAGCTACACCAGCATGCTTATTATAATGATATTCACAACAATCAAGTTATAGAACCAGCCTAGATGTCCACGATCAGACAAACAGATGAAGAAAATCTGGTTCATACACAGAGTTTAAAACATATTTTATTTATTATTTTTATTTTATTTTATGTGTATGAGTGTATTGCCTGCATGTATGTGAGTGCACCCATGTTGTGCAATGCTGTGGAGGTCAGAAGAGGGCTTCGGATTCCCCTGGAACTGGAGTTAAGGATGGTTCATAGCCACCATGTGGGTGCTAGGAATTGAACCTGGGTCCTCTGCAAGAGCAGTCAGTGCTCTTAACCTCTGAGTCATCTGTCCAGCCCCACAAATAGAGTTTTATTATAAAGAATGAAATTATGGATGCAGCATGGATCTTGTAGACATTATATTAAGTGGAATAACACAGGCACATAAAGGTAAATCCTGCATGTCTTTCAAATGTGAGGGCTAAAAAGATGATCTTTGAAAAGTAGAGACTAGATCAGTGCTTTCCAGAGCCAGAAAATGGGACACCGAGGGTGGAGCAGTGACAGTTAATGAAGTTCAGTTGAATACAAGGAATAAATTCTAATGCCCTAGAACATGACAGGAAAACTAATTGAAAATAATAAATTGAACATTTCCAAGTAGCTACCAGAGAAGATTTTTAAAAGTTCCCAATACAAAGACATGATAAATATCTGAGGTGATAGACATGCTAATTATCAAACATCAATATAGCCCACAATACATATAATTACTATGTGTCATTAAAATTTAAGTATATAGGACAGAAAAAAAAGATTTTACTATTGAACTGAGTAAGATTTCCAGAGCTCTAATGGAAAACTGATAGATTTTAAAGCTGTTGGTTTCATACCCAATTTGAAGCAAAAAAATTTTACAGGGTACTGTATGAGAATAATGTTAATTTTTAATGGCTTTTTGTTTGAAACATTATTGGTTCTTTGACAGTTTGTTTTTCAGATTTAATGATTTCCTTTGCTTTTCTCATAAGCTATCCCTAGTTTATGGCAAGTTCATAATAGATAATAGACTTTTCTAAACCAGAATAGAACATGTATTTCTCTTTTTATATGATTGTCCTAGCATTTGAAGCTAGTGTTGAATATCTGTGCTGCAGTGTTTGCGTAGGCTTGGTATGAATCTTGGTTTTTTTTGCAGTAGAATTTAATTGAACAAATCTGTTTTGGCTTTTTAACCTAGAAATGTTCTTGAAGGTCTAATGTGAGATTTCTCAATATCAAATAGGATTTTTGTTTGTTTGTTTTGAAGCAGTGTGATGTAGCCCAAGTTGGTCTTGAACTTGCTAAATAGCAAAAGCTAGCTTTGAAGTAATTCCTGATCCTCCAGCCATGGGCTTCCGTGTGCTGAGATTGTAAGCTTGCATGACGGTACCCAGCCAAGGTGGTTTTTAAAAAAAATTTAAAAAACCTTATTACATTTTGTTTATTTAAATTCTTTGTCTTTTGGGGAGGGATGTACACCGCATTGCACATGTTGGGGAGAGGACAGCCGGAGGGAACTGATGGGCTTCATGGATCAAGCTCAGGTTCTCAGAGGCAAGTACCTTTACCACATCTTGATGGCCTGAAAAGAGTCTTTAAAATTTAGTTTGTCTGATAAAAATTCAATAAATTACTGAAGCTCTAAATAACTTTTTTTGTTTGTTTTTTACAGTTTTTTGAGATGGTCTCACTATGTAGCATGGGTTGGCTTGGAACTCACTATGTACAGCAGGCTGGTCTCAAACGCACAGAGACCTTTAAAAATATGCATAGATTATTATTCTTATTGTATACACATAAATATCATATAAAATTTAACAAACCTATAGTCATTTTATTAAATAAGCAACTATAATTATTTTGGGCAAAAAGAGGAATGACTCTAAGAATATTATGTGTGTATGCAGGTGGAAGCTAGAGGTCAGCCTTGGGTGTCCTTCCCTGGGAGCTGCCCACTTTGTGTAGAGTCAGGGTCTCTCACTGGTCTGGAGTTCACTCAGTAGGTTAGACTGACAATGAGCCCCAGGAATCTGCCTGTCTGCTGGGATTAGAAACACAGACCATGCCTGGCATTTAAAAAATTATTTAATTTTATGTGAATGAGTGTTTTGCCTCCATGCATATATGTGTACCAGGTGTGTGTGTGTGTGTGTGTGTGTGTGTGTGTGTGTGTGTGCTGCTGAGACCAGAAGAGGATGTTGGGTCCCCAGAAGTGGAGTTATATAGGTAGTTGTGAGCAGTCATGTGGGTGATGGAGTTGAACCTGGGTCTTCTGCAAGAGCAGCAAGTGTTCTTAACCACTGACCCATCCCTCCAGCCCCCTATTTTGTTTTGTTTTTGAGACTGGGTCTCACTGTGTGGACCAGACTGACAAACTCTCAGTGATCCTCCTGCCCTCCTGTGTACCACCATACCTGACCACCACGCCTCGCTTTAAAACTGTGCTTCTGGGGACTGAACTCAGGGCCTAATGCTTACACAACATGTCTAAGTTCTCTCCCAGCCCTCAAACATTTTAATAAAAAACTATAATGTACCCATTATCCAACAGAAGCTAATTTTCCCCGAGGTTATTTCCCTATAAACTGTATTAAGTATTCTTTCTGGTTTTCCTCCAAAATGAAACTTCCTTTTTCCTAAGTCCTGTAAGATAAAACTTAAGAACTTGAATGTCACTGCAAATAAAAATCTCTGCAACAGATTATGCATGGATGGTCTTTCTGCCTGCCAGTGTCCAATGGCACAGACATTCATAGAAAACCAAGCAAATCAGTCAGGTTCCCTGCCACCTTCACTGCACCATCTAAAGACACTTCGATCACGCCTGGAAACCTTGACCAGCTGCCTGCTGGATGGAAATAAGGTGAGAATTTTTTTCACATCTTAACTTTTTTTCTTTTGTTCTCATAGAATTTTCCCGTTATTGTTTGAGTATGAACTGTTTCCCACAGGTTTGGCGCTGCACTATTTTGGGATGATCTGGAACCCTAGTAGTTGGCAGGCATTAGGTCACTGGATGCACGCCTTTGAAAGTTACAGCTGGTCCCCATCACCTCCTTACTCTCTGTTTCTTACCTGTCATGATGTAAAATAAATAGTCCCCAGCTACAAGCTCCCATTATCATGTTGTTTTGCCTAAGTGCATGGGGCCAAGTAGTCATAGCCTAACCTGAACCTTCAGTTGTTTACGTCAGATACTTGACATGGTGATACCTTAACATACCTGAATTCTCCTCAAGGAATGTGGAATCCTACAGCAAAAGTTTTTGATCCATAACAGCCTCAACAATAGAAGTTTATGCTCTTACTGATGAAAAAGTTTAGAGAACATTTTTACCCAAATTTAAAATACCTTAGAAACCAAGCACGAGGGGTTCTTTTTCAATCATATAGATCAGTTTTGGTAAATGCTAATGTGAGCTAGAAAGAAAATTTACCCAAGCTAATCATAAGTAGCAACTAATACTTGGTATATGATTTGTGTAAAAGGCAAATTTGTAGCTTCAACCAATTAAAAACACCTTCATTTCCGTCATAGTTCCCTCATGCATACGCACTGATGTTTTGTTGCTACAGCATTAAACCTTTTAGCTTAGTTTTTCTCACTTCATAAGTGGCTAAGTTTCTTTTCACTCAAATGAACTCTAAAGTTTTATTGTGCTTCAGTTTAATTTTGTTTCTTTGGGGTATGGGGCTTTACTATGTAGCCCAGGTTGACCTCAAACTCACTCTGTAGTTCAAGCTGGCTTTGAACTTTGGATTCTCCTGCCTTAGCCCCCCTAATGCTAGGATTATAGGCTTGTGGGAACTATGCCTGGTGGGAACAAAAACTTGGAGTGGACCTGTCAAAGGAACGGCAGGGACTAGGTCTTTCACATTAGATGATCTCACTCAGTTTACATCCTACAACATTTCTGTATACAATATGATTTTTAAAAATCTATTCACCAGTGTGCAAAAGGAACCTTACTGTGGTGTTGGCGTCTCCGCCCTTGGCATTTCCTAGAACCCGTGGCTGCTGTTTGCTTACTTTCCCCTGAAATCTTTTCTTCTGATGCATGAGGTCTAATGAGTTTAGTTCAGTATCTCACTCAGTTTACATCCTACAACATTTCTGTATACAATATGATTTTTAAAAATCTATTCACCAGTGTGCAAAAGGAACCTTACTGTGGTGTTGGCGTCTCCGCCCTTGGCATTTCCTAGAACCCGTGGCTGCTGTTTGCTTGCTTTCCCCTGAAATCTTTTCTTCTGATGCATGAGGTCTAATGTGTTTAGTTCAGGCTCTTTTACATAGTACTACTTTATAGAACCTCAGTATTCACTCACACTTCAATATTTCAGGTGAAATCTTTTGATGGTCTATTTAAAAGGGTTTTGTTTCTTGTTTTTCTTAAAGTTAGTGAAATAGCAACTTTCTATTTTCCTGTACATGAATAGGTCTGGCATTCTCTGCTGACCTTTTCCTTCTAGACTAGACAGGGTTCCCACCCCTCTCAGTCTTATCACATGCAGTGTTAGGTGCCTTAGCCAGAGCAACAAGGTAGAAGGAGAAGCAAAATGGATACAATCAGAATGGGAAAAAGTCAAATTATCCCTATTGGTAAATGATATTGTCCTGTACTTAAAAGATGCTAAATACTCCACCAGAAAACTCTCAGAGCAGATAAACACATTCCTCAGAGTAGCAGGATATAAAATCCATGCATGCAATGGCTAATGCTGGGTGCCAACTTGACTGGATCTGGGATTAACTGAAATGAGAGAGATCTTCTTGATTGGATCATCTGAAGCTGGAAGACACACCCTAAATGTGGGTGTTATCATCCGATGACAGCCATATAAAAGGCCACAGCAGAGGAGAACACTTGCTTTTTGCTGCTTGCCTTCTCTCTCGCTGGTAAGTTTGTCTTGCCACTGTGACCAGCTTTTCAGATTCCATCATAGATTGAAGACTAGCAGCTCTGCAGGAATCCTTCAGGCCTTCAGCACCAGAATGGAACTGCTGAGACATTCAGCTTTGGGACTGAGCAACTATCAGATTCACAGCCTCTCCAATGTGGTGCAACCATTGTTGGACTACTTGGATTCTATCCTGTAAGCTAATCTAATATATATATATATATATGGAGTATGGAGTATATATGTATATTCATTTTATCAGTTCTGATTTTTTAATGAACCCTGACTAATACAATGTGAAAATTAATACAACTATACAACACTGAAGAAATTGCAGAAGATGTTAGAAGACAGAAAGCTGTGCCACAGTTATGGGTGATCAGAATTATCATCATGAAGCTGTATGACTTCTCCTGGGGAGATGTGAACAAATGTCTGTTCACTCCAGATAGAGCACTAGTGACAGACCAAAGGAACTATTCCTCCAGTGTCTAGCTTAGTAAACTAGTGAGCTTACTGGACTTACTTATAGGAGGCTGAGTGACACAGAGGCAGTTACAATCACTTGAAAGCCCATCCCAGCACAAGCTATGACTCAACAAAAGATGTATCCCTGGTACTTTCTGCATACCTTGAAAGCAATTCTGTTGGTTGGAGTCTCCTCTCCCTAGCAACTGATTCTGCTCATGTAACCTTGGGGCCAAATCTTGTCAGTATTATCACTTTCAGAAGCTTCTTGAACCTTGTAAGTTTTGTTTACTTTCTAAGTTGTAAAAGACTGTTTCTATTTGGAGGAAAGAGCTATGTAATAGGTCATAATACTGAAAGAGACCCATAGAATCAATGCAATCGCCATTAAAATTCCAATGACATTCTACACAGATATAGAAAAATATCCTAAAATTTTTCTGGAAGCACAAAAGACCCTGAATAGACAAAGCAGTCCTGAGCAAAAAGAGTAACGTGGTAGCACAATAGCACAGTACTGGATTTCAAGTTATACTTCAGAACCTAATAAAACAGTATACTATCGGCACAAAACCAGCGCCCCCCCCCTTTTTTTTTAATCTTTTTGAAACAGGGTCGGTCTCCCTGTAGCTCCAGCTGATCTGGAACTTGCTATGTAGACCAGGCTGGCCTTGAACTCACAAAGATCTGCCTGCCTCTGCCTCCCGAGTGCAGGGACTAAAGGTGTGTGCTACCATGCCCGCCTTCAAAACCAGACTTGTAGATCAATAAAATAAGTAAAAAGCCCAGAAATAAACTCACACAGCTACAGCCATCTGACTCTTGATAAAGGCGTCCAAACCCACACACTGGAGAAAAGGCAGCCTCTTTCAACAAATGATGCTAGAAAAACTGGGATCCACATGTAGAAGACTGAAACTAGATTCCTACCTCTCACCGAGTGCAAAAATCAATTCAAAACAGATCAAAGATCATAAGACATGAAACTGTGAAACTTCTACAGGAAAACCTAGGGAAGACACTTCAAGATACAGGCACAGGTAGGGTCAGAGGGGGCATTTAGAATGTTTGAAAAAGCCATATGGAAACCTACTATGTTATAAACTTCACAGATATTATGAGTTTAATTGGAGTTACCCCACACAGGGGCTAATTCTCTGCCTGGAAGCCCTAGGATGCCAAATAAAAGGCCCAGGGCCAGGTATAGAATCCCTCCCCTCAAGTTATTGGTCAGGGGTATCTTGGAGCCCCTCAGAATAATACAGTCTATTGTCATTGCTCTTGTTTGCCCACAAAAACATGCCAGTAAGACCCTATTGCTGAAGATACCACATGCTTTGGTCACAGGACATGGAGAAAAAATTGGTACTGATCAGAAAGCTTCCTCCTGCTGGCTAGGTGCTGTGTAGGCTGCTAGGTGAAAACATCAACAATCTTGCCCAGCTGTGAATTCTGTGAATTCACATGCCCAGGGGTACAATAGTGACACAAATATTATGGGTATAATTAACTGCTTTCTGTTTGAATTTAAGGCTGACTCCATAGGAGGAAACACATGACTGGTAATGCAAATTTGGCCATGGCTGGGGAGCTCAGAGGTCCTAAGTGTGAACGTACTACTATTATTCTTCTAAATAGACGTATCAAACCACCCTCTAAATTTGTATCTCTAGGGACTGGAGAGATGACTCAACAGTTAAGTGCATTGACTGCTCTTGTAGAAGACCTGGGTTCAATTCTCACCACCTACATGGTGTCTAAGAACCATCCGTAACTCTAGTTCTAAGGAAATCTAACACCATCTTCTGACCTCCATGGGCACTGAACGACGTGGGTACACTTACACACATGCAGGCAATATACTCATACACATAAAATAAAAATAATGAAAACAATATTAAAAGTAAATTTGTATCTCTATTCGTAGATGTCATAGTTGGTTTTGGTGGTCACCTTGGGAAGAGGTTGTCATATTTGGGAAGAGGGAACCTTAGTTGGAGAATTTCTTCTATCAGTTTTGACTATGGGCATGTCTGTGAAGCATTTTTTTGATTGTTGAGTGATGTGGGAGGGCCCAGGCCAGTGTGGGTGATGCCACCTGGGTATAGGTGGTCCTGAGTTGTAGAAGAAAGTGGGCTGAGCACAGGCCAGAAGAGCAAGCCAATAAGCAGCGTTCTTCTGTGGTCCGTGCTTCTGTTCCTGCCTGTAGGTTCCTGCCCGACTTCCCTCAAGGATAGACTGTGGCTTGGAAGAGTAAGGTGCAGTAAGCCCTTTCCTCCACAAGTTGGCTTTGGTCAGTGTCTTCTCACAGCAGTCAACTGCAAACTAGGACAGTAGACTAATGAAGCTCTCACACCTCATCAGAGAAGTTTCTTTGTGTGGTGGGTGATGATTAACTCAGAAACTCCAAACTGATCAAAGTGCAAAGAGTAAGTGTCAGCAAAGTGTTCAGCCACCAACTTCCCCCAACAAGGCTCAGGACCATCATGGAAGAGGAGGTGGAAAGATTGCAGAGCCAGAGGTCGGGGAGGACTAGAGTGAAGCAGGGTTTTCTGGACAAGGCAGGACGCTTGCTGGGCAGAGACTCTTCAGGAGTTCTGGGGTTTAAGGTCAGCCTGGGCTGTGTAGTCAGAGTCTATCTCAAAAACAAAACAAAACACTCCCAAACAAACAGACAAAGGAAACAAAGAGAAGAAAAGACACGAAAGAGTTTGTGAATGCATGCCAACAGCAAATAAGACGAACACTCGGCTTCCCTGGTTTGATACAGAGGGCTGGCAGGTAGAACTTTATTCCATTGCTATACTCCCTAAAGTCTTGCTTTTAATATGCGAAACTCAGTCAATCAAATAAATACTAGTTAAGGACAATGTAGGAAACACTTCAGGAATGAAAGCTTCCCAATGACCCTGAAGCCCCTGAGAAAACGGGTCATGTAAGAGGAGAGTCATCTTCCCAGTGGTCCCACTGTGGTGGATGATATTTTTATGGACCTGGCCCTTGTCTCCAGTGGGTACTGAGACTCCAGCACAGGTTTCAAGCAATGCTTTTCATTCTGCTTGAGGGATGTCTGCCAAATGCTGAAATTCCTCCTTGGTGCATCGAAAGAAACTCAAGTTAACACTAGATTCCTTTGACTGGTCCATGGGTTTATTACAAAAGGATCTCCACAGCCACCAACTACCACCCATCCCACATGACAGAAATTTCAGGTCATTACTAAGATTTACATTATTTTCGTAATCACATCCATGCCTTGGTCACCAACATTTTTCTTAGTTTTATCAATATAATGAATTTCTTTGTGATTAAGCACTTCATGAGCTCCATTTTGCAGAACAAACTTGTCCTTCCTCGGAACCCGATGTGCCCCAAACCTTCAAGCTATACATTCTGGCAATCTGACATGAAGCTAAGCCAACTCCTTCACTCGATCAATGAACCAGAACACTTTCTCCAGCCCACACCCCGGCACTGTGGAACTGAGCTCTGCAGAGGATGAAGTGAGATGCTAAGTACAGCCCCTGCCTTAAGTTCCCAGTCTCTGCAGGGCGTAGACAGCACTCCACTGCGAGAGAACTAAGCTCAGCCGGCCAAGATTGTGCTGGAAAGCAGTGTGTTGTCTTCAACAGATCCTATTACCCAGCCACATCCGTGCCAGTGTTGTACAGCAAGCAAACTTTTCCACTGTGGGTATCAGAGTATGTGTCCACTTGGATTGACCTACAGGCGTGGACTTCTATTAGAACCTGATGATCTTTTGGAATTGGTACTATAACATCCAACTGGAGTTTCAGCACTTCTTGCCCACTAATCGAACATTGGAATAGCCCTCATCAATTTCTGTCTAGTTACCATGGTGATCTAAAGGATACCCCCCAACCCACCCAGAGTGGGACTAGAAACCCCCTGCAGATCCATGGAAGAATGGTGGGTTATTTTAAAAAAGGACATGAAAGTATGAAATTTTTAAAGAATTAATAAACTATGTTAAAATGGATATAGGCATAAGTAATTACTTTCTAAGTACAGCTACTTTGGGAAATAAGAGCAAACTTGACAAATAGGATTGCATGGAATTAAAGAGCTTTTGTACAGCAAAGGAAATAATTAAAAGACTGAAGAGATGGGCCACAGAATGGGGAAAAGAAATCTTTGCTGCCTATTCATTTGGTAGTGAATTAACATGCAGAATATATAAATAAAAAAATTAGGCACCAAAAGAACACATAATCCAATTAATGGAAAAATGAACCGAATAGACCATTTACAATTGAAGTATAAGGTGGCATGTAATCCAGCACTTGGGAGGAAGAGCCGGTAGGATCAAGTTAATTCTCAGCTACATAGTAAGTCTAAGGCAGCCTAGGCTATATCTCAAAAACAGACAAGAAAGCCACAAAAGATAAAATAACTAATAAATACATGAAAAAAATGATTGATATCTGTAGCCACCAGGGAAATGCAAATCAAAGCTACATTGAGAGTCTATTTTGCTCCAGTTAGAATGGTCATCAATAAGAAAACCAGTGCTGGCCAGGCTGTGGGCATGGAGGAGCTGGAAGAAGGTTCCGCACTCATGGTACAGTCACTGTGGAATCAGGACAGAGGCCTCCCAAGAAACTAAAACTAGAACTGTGTAGCTCTGCCGTTACTGGGGATCTGCCTGAAGAAATCAGCCTATAACGGCGGCACCTGAGCACCTGGCTTGCTGGTGGCCATCTCCTTCCTGACTCTGGGTGCTTGATACTCTGTGCTTGTTCGCCTTTGTGTCTTTTCCTATAAGGACATGGGCCAGATGGGTTATGGGCCAAACATATCTCTTTATTTTACCATAATTATCTCTTTAAAGGTCTTTCTTCCAAATCTGTTTATGTTCTGAGAGAACGGCGGTTAAGACTCCAGCACTAAATTTCAGGAGTACTCTGACCAACACCCAGAACAGGAACATCACAGGATAACCTGTAGCTAAACAAGGCCTCCCCAACAACACACAGTTCTCACTTTAAACATTTACTGGTTAATGGAATTTTTCTGTCTGACACTGAAAGTAAGCTTCGTTTGGATCCACTCTTGCTCTCACAGGGGTAAGGGATCCTCCATGGATCCTTCCTTGCTGAATTGATAAGGAGGTCTCCCCCTCCCACTTGTAAGTCACTCAGGAGGAAGTCTGCCTTCAGTCAGATGAGCTTGCCCAGCCCCAGCCAGGGAGGCACAAAAGCCTAGCCCACAAAGAGAGCATGCTAGACAGACTTTCAAGACCATGACAAATACCAGAGAAGCATCGAGGAAAATTTTTCTTGGCTCATAGTTTCAGAGGTTTGAGACCACACTGGGCTGTGTTAGGGGTGGTAAGGGGAGAGGCAGAGCTCCATGGCTCAGAGTAGCCTTTTTTCAGAGACTGCCACTCCAGCAAAACCAGATGCTTGGTCATCCTATGGGAAAGAATTTCAGGATGAGCCAGTACAAAGCACAGTTGATTTATTACATATAGAAAGAAAGGCACTCAGGGAAAGTATTAGGTATACCCGAGAGCATCACCATTCTGAGGAGTCACCCTTTACTGGCCTAGTGGTGACCGTACACAGGACTTTGGAAGCTCTGAGAATTTTTTATGTCTATTCATCTTTTTGTTAATTGAGATATAGGGTGGCTCTGAGGGTACCTTGGGTGAGATTGCAGTCTAATATGGTGACATAAGGAGCCACTAGGGTTGTACAAGAGTTTAATGTGTGCCCTTTTACTGTAAATATGGTTTCTGGTGAGACTCCTAGAAATTTGAGGGCTTACGATTTCTTGGGACATGAGAAAGATCTTAAGTAAATGCTAACTGTGTTGTAATTCTTTTGTGTGTGTGTGTGTGTATATGTGTGTCTGCATGTTCATATGTTCATACGTGTATGTGTGGGTGCATGTGTGTGAACGTGTGTAGAGGCCAGAGGACAACCTTGGGTGTTGTTCCTCAAGCAGCGTTCACCTTGTTTTTTTTTGTGAAAGGGTCTCATTGGGCTAGAATCACAGGTAGTCTGACAGACTACTGAGCCTCAGGAATCATCTGTTCTCTAAGTTCTCAGTGCTGGGACTGGAAACACATGCCACCCTGCCCAGCCTTTGCTTTATGCAGGTTACAGGAATCAAACCCACATCCTCCTGCTTATGTGGGAGGCACGTGTGCCAACCTAGCTATCTCCCCAGCGCCTGTGTTGGAATTCTTGATTCTCAGCTGGTGAGAGGTTTCAGCTGCACTGTGGAGTGAGAGGCTCGTAGTTCTGCCCTTTTCCTCATAATTTCCCCTATGTTTCCATTCTGCCTCAGCTGGCTCCGTTTCTGAATTGCGGGGAAGCAGAACACCAAGGTTGGAAGAACAAAGCTGCTCACCTCATGGCAACCAGGAAAGGGGGTGTGGGGTAAATGCCCCCTTTGAGGAAAAGAGGGGGTGGGTCTAGAGACCAAGAGAGAAGCCAGGCACACTGGGAAAAATGAGGAGGAGCGGGCATCATTTTGGGAGTGGTGAATGGTGGGGTGAGATGGTGCGGGGACAGCTGGCAAACTTTGGGCAGGGCATGGCCCTGAAGAGTGGCCATGGTGGCACAGATCTCAAAGTGTAGTCAAAATGTAGAAGATGGACTACAGGAGCTTATGCTTTGTAAGTGACCCTTTCCCGGAGGTTATATAAACCATGCTAAAATCCAAATAGGATGTCTTATGTCAGTTTGTAAATCTGAGGCAGGACTGGGAGACCCCAGAGGCCTCAGAGTGCATGCAGGTCCCCCAGGGAGGGAAAAGGGAAAATTTAGTGAACCTGGGAGAGAGAGATGTCAGGGGCTGTGCTGGATAGCTTTAGTGTCAACTTGACACACCTGGGTTGAGGGAGCCTCAATGTAGGACAAGTAAACCCTTTCCTCCCCATGTTGGTAATGGTCAGAGTGTTTTGTCACAGCAATGGAGAGACAAACTAGGACAGGGGCAGAGGTAGTTCAGGGACAAGATCCCCTTCAAAGGCACAACCCCAGGGGTTTAGTTCCTCTAAGCAGGCCTCAACAATAGTACCATCAGTCCAGGACCAGGCTTGTGAGAGACTTAAACCATAACAAAAAGTGAAAATTGACTTCATTTGGTTGCTGTTCTGAAGTGTTTTGAAATGATTCTGGTGATTACTAACAGAGTAAGTAATGAGGAAGCACGTGAATTGTGCCTTTTAAATTTCTCTGGCTTTAAAATTACCCATATTTCATTCACATAACAATTTATCTTTGTCTAACCACAGCACAATATACGTTTGGCAGAAATAAGGGTACATTACAAAGCATTCAGAGTGTCTCACCTGAATAAACCACTTGGCAGAGTCGCAAAATCAGCATCAAGCCCCCAAGTGGCTGGTGTGCGTGGGCACTGGGCCAATTAGTTATCAAGCCTCTCTGTTGCATTATCTTCATTTTGCAGATGAGGAAACTGACGATTGAAGGAAGTGATGGACTTACTCAAACACAACCCAGTAAAATGTGGAATTCAGGATTCCTGCTCAGAGGAGCAGGCTATGAGATACTTCTCCCCTGACAACAGAACTTGAAGCCTCTTCCTCATCTGCTTATTCACGGAGTTGATAGTCACTGGAGATCTCCCAATGTGGAAAACTATTATAGGTGCTGACAAGTCAGAGTTAATCACTTCATCTGCTGTACCTGGATGATTTGCTACTAAAGACTGCAGGGCCAGAAGCTGCCAAATATGCTGCTGTGTACTTTTATTAGCAAAAAGTTGGTTATCCATTCCCTCTGTGTGTGTCTCTGTTTTTGAGAAAATTACATACTTATAGTACTGCCAACATGCTAATTTTATAAATGTAAAGAATGAAAAGACTTAGAAAATATAAATATAAATTAATTAATTTATTTTTTACAGATCTTGACATTGAACCCAGGACCTCTTACATGTTACCCAAATACTCTAACCCTGAGCTGCATCCCCTAGACCTATTTATTTTTGAAAGTTTTATTGAGCTTTTCTACATTTCATATAACAGTTCTTAATCAAATTTAGAACCCCCCAGTCATGTCCCCCAACCTTCCTACTGAATCTCATGTATTCCACCATACATGTTAAGTCCTATCTAGTCAAGTATTTGTACCCAGATGTCTTTTGGTGCAAATTCACCCACTGGGATCTAGTCAGCCTATCTAGAGATTGTTGGTAAGGCCCACTCTCCCTCACCCAGTAGTAATCAGTCTCCAATAGTTCCCAGGCTAGGGCTGACCCACCACTCATTTCTCTTGTTCTACTTGGTCCCTTGTTTGTTTGAGTTGGCCTGGGTCCTGTGCTCAATGCCGCCATTGCCACAAGTTCGTATGTGTAAGCTTCCAGGGGTCTGAAAGCCTCTGCTTCCCTATGTTCATAGACCAACTCTGACTCTTACACTCTTTCTACCGCCTCTTCCACAGTGGTCCCTGAGCCGTGGGTGGGAGAGGATTAATATCGGAGTTCTATCCAGGGACACACACTCTGCAGTCTCTTATTCTTTAAAAGTTGGCTGGTTGTGGCCTTTTGTGCACATCACACTCTGTTGTATAAGGAAACTTCACTGGTGAGAGTTGAGGGATGTGTTAGTTTTCTCTCTACCCCTTGTTCTGCTATGAGTCTTAAGTGTAGAGATTTCATTGTAGATATGTCACCAAGGACTGGGCATATCTCAGATGTACATTCTCTGTATGTGACCTGTTGTGGGATTCTGTAGTAGCTGCCATCTGTTGCAAAAGGAAGCTTCTTTGATGGGTGCATATATACTTGTCTGTAAATATAAGGATCATATTTAGCATACATTAAGAAATTTCATTTGCCTAGAGATATGACAGAGATGGGATTTTCCCTAGGATCTATGACCTCTCCAGCCATGTGTATTTGGCTGTGTTTACAGTGCCACTCGTGAGTTCACCATTGATTCATTTTTCTCCCTTAGCAGCTTGCATAGTGTCTTCCAGAACTATGAGAGCTAAACTTCAGGGAGAAGACTTCCAGGTCAGTCCCTGCTCCATTGCTCCAAATCCTGTGTCTGAAGTATGTCCCGTCTTCAGCAGTAGGGTCTTATCTTCTAGTTCTGGGAGATAATCAAGAGCTCTGGCAATAGCCTGTGTTGTTATTTTTTTCATGAGATAGAATCTTGCTAAACGTCCCAGACTGGCCTTGAACTTTCAGTCCTCTGACTGTAGCCTCCTGACTCGTTGGAGTTATAGGTATGTGCCATTAACTACATCCTGTGTAGTGACAGGGTTTAAAGTAAAAGTTTTAATATTTTCTTAATGTTACTTAACACATGAGTATTGCACAACCCACTTTGGTGATCAGAGCCAGAATGTGAAGCCCATAATATGTCTGTACGATTTTTGAGTTTACACTGTGCTTGGTATATTCTCTGTGGTTGGCAGATTAAGTTTATAAGGAGACTCTAGGGTTGCCTGGGGGAAACAGGAAAAATGTTAGAAATGGGTGACATTAACACTGAGCCTTGCTTAATGAGTAAAGACTGGTGCCAAGTAGAGAAGAGGAAGTTCATTTTATGCAGAAATAACAGCAGGCAGAAAGTCATGGAGTTCTGAAGGCCTTGTGTGTGGGAACAATGAAAATTTGAGTGTGTGACTAGAACCCTGGGCCTATGTGGAAACATAGCTTATTTGGGGAAAAACAATGTCATGCCAAGGTCTTACACATTATGCCTTAGATGACAGGCTATTGTGATCATGCCAAGGTCTTACACATTATGCCTTAAATGACAGGCTATTGTGATCTGGAACGGCAAGAATTTGGGCTCATTCAGTGCAAGGCCTGGGAGGAGGATGAGGACTGTAGCTGAAGGTCAACTAGAAAGGACCTCACTCTTGAGTAAGCATGGACCTGGGGAAGAGGGACAGCCTAGAGAGAAACTGAACTTCTCCCTCAAGGACAGAGTTCAGAGAGACTCTGGTGGCTGTGACAGGGGTGTTCTAGTTTGGTTTCTCTTGCTGTGATAAAACACTGACCAAAAGCATCTTGAGGGAGGAAAGAGTTTATTTTGCTTACATGTCCTGATCACAGTCTATCATTGCACTAAGCCAAGGCAGAAACTGAAGCAGGAGCTCTCCTCCCCTCCCGACTCCCCCTCCTCTCCTCCCTCCCTCCCCTCCCTTTCCCTGTCCCCTCCTCGTCTCTCTTCCTCTCTTCTCTTTTCTCCTCTCCTCTCCTCTCCTCTCCTCTCCTCTCTCTCTCTCTCTCTCTCTCTCTCTCTCTCTCTCTCACACAAGCACACACACACACACACATACACACACATACACACACACACACTATATAGGCTAGGCTGGCCTCAAACTCACAGAGATCTGCCTGCCTTCGTCTCCTGAGTGCTGAGATTAAAAGCATGTACCACCAGGCTCAACCCCACCTGCCTAGGGATAGTACCACCCACAGTGGGTTGGGCCCTCCTACACCAATTAGCAATTAAGAAAATACTTCAGAGACATGGCCAAGGGCAGTCTGATGGAGGAAATTCCTCATTTGGGGCACCCCATCATAAACAGATGACTCTAGTTTATGTCAAGCACAGGAGGCTTGTGGGGGGGACTTAGTTTAGGGTGTAGAGTGGCAGAGCACAGAAAACATGACCTCTGGAGACAAGGTACACTGGGTTTAAGTCCTTGTGATATTACTGGCCTGTGGTTTTTGTTTTGTTTTTTGTCTTTTTGAGACAGGGTCTCCCTGTAGCTCCAGGTGCCTGGAACTCACTCTGTAGACTAGACTGGTCTTGAACTCACAGAGGATCCGCCTGCCTCTGCCTCCCAAGTGCTGGGACTAAAGGCTTGCACCACCACGCCCGGCAGGCCTGTGGATTTTAACCCACGTGCTTTCTTTTATAACCACACTCTTCACCTACACAACTGGATCAACATTGACTTTGAAGGGCTAAGAGTAAATGAGGTTTTAATTGATATGACCACCCACCTACCTTCAAATTGTATCAAATGTTGTCCACCTGGGGCACCGGAATGACACAGGCAGTCAATGACGGGACTGGGGATAGTTCAGTTCATAAAGTACTTACCTTGCAAGCCTGAAGACCTGAGCTAGAGCTTCAGACCAACTTTTAAAACAGTTTAAAAAAAGATTTTTATTTTATGTGTCTGAGTGTTTTGCATGGATGTATGTATGTGCACCATACGTGTGCTGGGTGCCCATGGAGGACAGAAGGAACCCCGTCTCCAGAAATTGGAGGGAAGGACTGCTGTTGCCACTGTGTGAGCACCAGAGCTGAACCCCGGTCCTCCAGAAGAGCAGTAAGAGCTCGTAACTGTCGGACCACCTCTACACCCCACACTTTTGTTTTTTGTTTTTTTTTAATTGTTTAAAAATTTAATAACCACATGATTATAAGAAGCATTTCATTACATCTTTAACATATTTGATAACACACTCCAGAGCAAGAGTACATCTCTTTCACAAGTGGCTGTAAATTTTTAGGTTCACTGTTGAATTAATACAATTATACAATTTTGAACTCAGTATAAACCCTGTAAGGCATAAAATTGAATGAGTTTTTACCCTTTAGAGAAGATCTCCATTTCATTTTAAAATACACTGTTTCCTACATTTTTAACGCTACTAACACTTAGATGTTTGCACAAGTGTCTTTAATCTCTATGTATCTGATTATTACTGGTCATAGTCAGTTACACTTGGAGCTTTAGTACCTGAGTATGGATATAAAGTCATTAGGTAGATTTCACTGGAAATGTTTATCACATCTCCTATATAACATGAAGTACGTTTTTATGCTTCCTCCTCAAATATAGGTCTTTTAAAAAAATTTGTTGATTTTTTGTGTGTATATCATACAGAAAAACCCACACAATCTTATTCATCTATGTACCCCCTTCCCAAATGGCGCCTTCCCATAGCCTCCCCCCTCCCACACGATGGATCCCATACACTCTGTCATCCCTATTATTGTCCACTGTGTTGTCGGCACCCCCAGCCATTCCTCAGTGCTTGTCTGACTGCTGAATCTAGACAACCTATCTAGAGATCCTTGTTTTAGGAAGATCAGCTGTTCCTCATCTAGCAGCAATCAGTTGTCAATATTCCTTTAGAGAAGATTGGGGTCTGCTGTTCATTTTCCCAGTTCTATGCTGGGTTACTGTCTGGGAGTCTTTTGGGCCACTCTGGCCAATAACTCAAAGGAAGGTATCTCCTGTCTGACATTGTTTCTTCTTATGTAGCCTTTAGCTATACATATGGACTCTTACAAAATTATATTGACTCCATTAATCTTTGGTTATACTTTCCTTTCGGATGTTTAAGACCCTACAATTGGCCCAGATAAACCAATTTATTTTTACTCTTAAGGCTGTTTGAGGATCTGTTCCTCAGGGGTCACATGGTCTTGGGAGGAGCCCCTGGCTCCTTTCTTTTACCAGTTCCATCTATGTGAAGATAAGTCAAATGTCCTACGACCATGGCTGGCTTTGCTTGGAAGCATGAAGGAAATGTTTCCTCTGTGTTGACCCTCCTCTTTGTAGACTGGACACAGGTTCAGGTCCATCTGGTGAGGTCTCCACAGCCTCCTTGATCAAGAGGACAGGTGACTCATCACAGTTACAGGACATTTTGAGAGATGCTCATAGTCCCCTGGAACTTAGTTGACCTAGGAGGGAAAGGAGCAAAAACTGTCCTTTATGTCCCTCTGTGCAAATTAGTATAGGCCTCATAGTATCGCTGTTAAACATCCAAGAAGGTTAGTTCCACCAGTCTGGTACTTTTAATTGCCATGTGCCCTGTAGATAGAGCTTGGGCAAAGACCAAATACTCTCAGATAAACGTTGCCTAGACATATGTTACATTCTTTGATCTGGTTGTGTGTATAATTTGTCAGTAGGTTGTTGGCCTAACATGGTTCCCTCTGGCTTTCTAAACTAGCTAGGCATTATTTATCACTCACATTGTCTAACCCTTCCACCATGGTTTCCCCATTTAAGGTACCCCCATTTTTCCCATTTCTCCCTTAATAATACCCTTCTCCTATGGTCCCACCTCTCTTGAGCTCCTTCTTTCCCTTTATCCCCTAGGTTCCTTGTATAACCCTCCCCTCCTTAAAATAACCCCATTTTTATCCATATCTCCCTTCTTAACACCTGTTTCCTACTGTTCTTCTCTTTCGGGTTCTTTCTTTTCCTTTACCTCACTGGTTCCTCTTCATTATCCTGGTTCCTGTAGTTATGTCTGGATACATACTCACTTATAAGGATTTGGTTCTAGGATCAACATATGAGGGAGAACATACGTCGATTTTTTTTTCCGAGTCTTGTTACTTCACTTAGTATAACAGTTTCTAGTTCCATCCATTTACCTGCAAATTTCATGATTTCATCTTTCTTTACTGCTGAGTAAAACTCC
>NW_008330297.1:73959-75341 GCF_000622305.1 Nannospalax galili | reverse complement strand
TGAGGAGGAGGAGGACGAGGACAAGGATGAGGAGGAGGAGAGAGCGAGAGAAAACACCCTCCTCACTGATTTCCACAGTGGCTGTACCAGTTTACACTTCCTCTAGTGTTTGCTGTCCTTTATTTTCTTGATGGTATCCATTCTGACTGGGATGTGGTAGAACCTCAGAGTAGTTTTAATTTGTGTTTCCCTGTTAGGTAAGGATGTTGAACATTATTAGCCATCTTTATTTCTTCTTTTGAGAACTCTGTTCAGTTCCTTAGCCCATCTTTCAATTGGGTTACTTCCTTTCTTCATTCTTTGTTTCTTGAGTTTATTATGTATTCTCAGTGTTAAATCTCTGTCAGATGTGTCTCTGGTGAAGATTTTCTCCCATTCTGTGGGTTTTCTCTTCACTTCCTTGGTTGCTTCTTTTGATGTACAGAAGCTTTTTAGTTTAATGAGGTCCCATTTGTTGATTCTTGACCTTGTTTCCTGGGCTATTGGTGTCCGGTTTAGAAAATCCTTTCCTACACCTATATCTTGTAGGTTATTGCCAATGTTTTCTTCTAACAGTTACAGAGTTTCAGGCTTCTCATTGAGGTCTTGGATCCATTTGGAATTGACTTTTGTGCAGGGTGAAAGACAGGGGTTTAGTTTCATTCTTCTACAGCTGGCGATCCAGTTTTGCCAGCGCCACTTGCTGAACATGCATTGCTCTTAGTGCTCAGGGTTGCTTCAGCTATCTGAGGTCTTTGTGCTTCCATATGAATCTTAGGATGTTTTTTTCCCAATTCTATGAAAAATGTCATGGGGATTTTGATTGGCATTGCATTGAATCTATAAATGGCTTTTGGTAGGATGGTCATTTTCACAATATTAATTCTTCCAATCCATGAGCATGGGAGGTCCTTCCATCTTCTGATGTCTTCCTCAATCTCTTTCTTTAAGGATTTAAAATTTTCATGGTAGAGCTCTTTAATGTCTTTGGTCAGGTTTATTCTGAGATATTTTGTTTTTTTTTGCAGCTATTGTGAAGGGGAATGTTTCCATGTACCCTTCCTCTGATTGCTTGTTATTGGTATATAGAAAGGCTACAGACTTTTGTAGATTAATTTTGTAACTTTACTGAACATGTTAATAATTTCTAGGAGTTTTCTAGTGGAATTTTTGGCATCTCTTAGATATAATAGCACATTATCTGCAAAAGGGGATAATTTGAGCTCTTTTACAATTATTACTCCTTTAATCTCCTTCTCTTTTCTTATTGCTCTTGCAAGAGTTTCAAGCACTATGTAAAGAGAAGTGGGGATAGTGGATAGCCTTGTCTGGTTCCTGATTTCAATGGGAATGCTTCCAGTTTTTCTCCATTTAGAATGATGTTGGCTGTGGGTTTGTTATAT
>NW_008330297.1:70127-73897 GCF_000622305.1 Nannospalax galili | reverse complement strand
TTTATTGACTTACGTATATTGAACCATCCCTGCATCTCTGGAATAAAGCCAACTTGATCATGGTGGATGATCTTTTAGATGTATGTCTGTATGTGGTTTGCAAGTATCTTGTTGAGAATTTTTACATGTATGTTTAAGGATATGTGTCTATAGTTTTCTTTTTTGGTTGTAGCTCTACCTGACTTTGGTATTAGAGTGATGCTGGCTTCATAGAAGGAATTTGGAAGTTCTCCCCCCATTTCTCTCTTTTTGAATAAATTAAGTAGTACTGGATGTAGATCCTCTTTAAATATCTGGTAGACTTCTACTGTAAATCCATCTGGTCCTGGGTTTTTCTTTGGTCAGGAGGTTTTGTATTACTGTATCAATTTCTTTTTGTGTTATGGGTCTGTTTAAGCTGTTGATCTCTTCTTGGTTTAGTTTTGGTGGTTCCCATGCCTTTAGATATGCATCCATTTCTTTTAGGTTTTCAAATTTAGTAGCATATAGGTTTTTAAAGTATTCCCTTATAGTGTTCTGGATATCTTTTGTGTCTATTGTGATGTTTCCCCTTTCATCCCTGATTTTGTTGACTTGGAGGTGCTCTTTCTTTCTTTTTGTTAACCGAGCTAGCGGTCTATCAATTTTTTTGTCTTCCCAAAGAACCAGTTCTTGGATTCATTGATTCTTTGTGTTTTCTTTGTTTTTATTTCATTAATTAGTGCTCTGATTTTTGTTATTTCTTCGTGTCTGCTGGGTTTCATTTGCTGTTGCTTTTCAAGTGTCTTTAGTAACAATGTTAAGTCATTTATTTGTGTTCTTTCCGATTTTTTAATGTTGGCACTTAGAGCTATAAAATTCCCTCTATGGATTGCTCTCAATGTGTCCCAGTGTATTTGTTGTGTTATATTGTCCTGTTCATTTAGTTCCAGGAATACTTTTATTTCTTTCTTAATGTCTCCTTTGACCCATTCATCATTCAGGAGTGTGTTGTCTTCTAGTGTTGATTTTAAGCTTTATTGCATTGTGTTCTGATAGAATGCATGGAATTATTCCAGTCTTTTTGTATTTGTTTAAGTTTGTTTTGTGCCCTAGTACATGGTCGATTTTGGAGAAAGTTCCATGGGGTGCTGAATAGAAAGTATATTCTTTGGTGCTTGAGTGGAATATTTGGTAGATGTCTGTTAGGTCCATTTAATATATGATATTGTTTAATTCAGATGTCTCTCTGCTAATTCTCTGTCCTGTTGACCAGTCTAATGGCAACAATAGGGTATTGCAGTCCCTACTATTAATGAGCTAGGATTAATTTGGTTCTTAAAGTCTTGTAGTGCTGTTTTTATGAAGTTGAGTGCACCAGAGTTTCGTGCATATATGTTAAGGATTGTAATATTTTCTTGGTTAACTTTTCCTTTGATCAGAATGAAGTGATCCTCCTTATGTCTTCTGATTAGTTTTACTTTGAAGTCTGTTTTGTCAGGTATTAGAATCGCAACCCCTGCTTGTTTCTTAGTACCATTTGCTTGGAATATTCTTTTCCATTCTTTCACCTTAAGGTAGTGCCTGTCCTTGAAAGTGAGATGGGTTTCTTGCATACAACAAAAAGATGGGTTTTGTTTCCTTTTCTTTTTCTTTTTTTTTTTTTTGGCCCTTTTGAGACAGGGTCTCCCTGTAGCCCCAGCTGTTCTGGAACTCACTATGTAGACCAGTCTGGCCTTAAACTCATAGAGATCCACCTGCCTCTGCCTCCTCAGTGCTGGGATTAAAGGCATGCGCCACCACACCCAGCTGGGTTTTGTTTCTTAATCCATTCAACTAGTCTGTATCTTTTGACTGGCGAGTTTAGTCCATTGGTATTTAAAGTTACTAATGAAAGATGTGTATTGAATCCTGTCATTTTTATTTCTGTTCACATTCTTCATATAGCTGTGCATTTCCACAGTTATACCTTCATTGAATTTCTTTACACCACCCCTTGTGTGTATAGTCATTGCTTTCTTCAGCTCTTTGTATTGCTTCCCCAAGGGCTGGTTTTGTGGACATGAATTCTTTCAGTCTATTTATGTCATGAAAGATTTTTTCTTTCCCCTTCAACTATGATAGACATTTTGGCTGGGTAAAGTAATCTGGGTTGGCATCTGTGGTCATTTAGAACTGGGACTACTTTGGTCCAGGCTCTTCTGGCTTTCATAGTTTGCACTGAAAAGTCAGCTGTAATCCTAATGGGTTGAATCCTGAGGGTTGCAGCTTTCAGTATTGTCTCTTTGTTTTGTACGTGTAGTGTTTATAGTATGATGTGCCATGGAGAATTTCTTTTCTGGTCCTGTCTATTTGGTGTTCTATATGCTTCTTGTATTTGTATGGGCATGTCTTTTTTTAATTTTGGGAAATTTTCTTCTAAGTCCTGTTGAAGATCTGGTCCATGCCATTATCTTGAGATTCTTGTCCTTCCTGTATGCCTATGATTCATGAGTTTATTTATTTTATGGTGTCACACAGTTCTTGCATATTCCATTCTTGTGTTTTCTTAAATTTTTCATAGTCTTTGCTTGAGTGGTCTAATTCATCCACTTTATCTTCTAGTCTTGATATTCTGTTTTCCATTTCATTCATCCTATTGGTGAGGCTTTCTCCTGTCATTTCTAATTGGCTTTGTTCTTCATTTCAGCCTGAGTATTCTTCAGTATTTCTAACTCTTTTCTGAAGTCATTCAGAAGTTTATCCCTATCTTCCTTCAGTCCTTTGATATCTTTGTTTGTGTGTTCTTTAAATTCACTGAATTGTTTTATCGTGTTTATAATTGTTCTTTTGAGTTCCATGTCCTGTGTTATCTCTAGGGAGTTCTCATTGTACTCCTGTAGAGGATTACTGGTATTTGGTGGGGATATGTTATTTTGGTTTTTCATGTTATTATTTTTTCTCTGTGATTTTGACATGTGAATTTCTTTCATAGTTTCTGATTCTTGTGTGAGACTCAAACCTTCTTTTGTTGAGTTTAGATCTACTCCTTTTCGTAAACTTCATGTGCCTCTATGATTTACTTGTTGGGCATGAAAAGCTGGTTGGTCTAGGCTTCAAGTTCTCTCTTTTGATTTTATATTGGAGTGGCCTAATTGCTTTTGTCTTCAGGAGTTCCCACAGAGGCCCAAGTGAGATGAGGCTCAGATGCTCTCAGGCTTTCTCCTAAGGTATGGGTCCCCAGGAAAGATGCTGCCCTCAGGTATTTGTGGGCTGGGCTGGCCTGGGAGAAGGGCCCAGGATAAATGCTGGTCTCAGGAAGCTGGTGGCTGTGCCACTCAGGGAAACAAAGGGAAGTGAGGGCGGGACCAGGCCCAGAGGATTTCTGGGGGCTGTAGGGAGGAACTGGGTTTGTCCTGATGCAAAGGATTAGGAAGCAGTGGTGGCTCTGGGCTGAGAGGTTAGCCCTGGTGTCTGCGGTGCCAAGACAAGAAATGGGCATGTACCCAGGCTAGGAGGAGAGACGTGGTGGGGGAGCTTGGAGGGTGAAAGAGGCTGGGGGAATCAAGGAATGGTGGGCACACTGGACTTACCCAGGGAAGGTGCTGTGTCCAGGACATTTGGGACTGTGCAGCCCAGGGAAGTAAAGTGCTACACTTTTGCTTTTTAATGCCAGGTGTGGTAGTGCTTGGGGGAGATAGGGATAGGAGATCCCTGGGATTCATTGGTCAGCCAGCCTAGCTTATTTTGTCAGACCTTGTTTTTTTTTTTTTTAAAAAAAAAAAGGGCTGGAGAGATGCCTCTGGGGTTAAGCGCACTGAGTGCTCTTGGAG
>NW_008330297.1:62956-68958 GCF_000622305.1 Nannospalax galili | reverse complement strand
AGGTGTGTTAGGGCGTGGGGGAGATAGGGATAGGAGAGCCCTTGGATTCATTGGTCAGCCAGCCTAGCTTATTTTGTCAGACCTTGTTTTTTTTTTTTTTTTTAAAAAAAAAAAGGGCTGGAGAGATGCCTCTGTGGTTAAGAGCACTGACTGCTCTTGTAGAAGAACTGAGTTTGATTCCCAGCACCCACAAGGCAGGCAGCTAACAACTGTCTGGTTCCAGGGGAATCCAATGCCCTCTCCTGAACTCCATGGACATTGCACGACATGGGTACCAGTTACATGAATGCAGGCAATATGCTCACACACATAAAATAAAAAGAATAAAATATTTTTCTTAAAAAGTTTAAAAAATGGATGGTGCGTGAGGAGTGAGTGACACTGAGCTTCGTCCCTGGTCTCCACACACATGTGCATCCATGTGCTCTGACCTCTACAAACATGCATACCCATGTGTATGTACATTCCCCGCACTAGTTTAAATGAGAATGTCCCCCATAGGCTTCAAGTATTTGAACATTTGTTCAGTTGGTGGCACTATTTGGGGAGGTCATGGAACCTTTAGAAGGCATGGCCATACTGGAGGAAGCATGTCACTGGGGGCAGGCTTTCAGGGTTCACAGCCTTGCCCCACTTTGAATTTGCAGCCTCTCTGCTGGCTTAAAGATGTGAGTTCTCTGCTTTCTGCTCAGTGTGCCTCCTGTCATGCCTCCCCACCTTGATGGAACCTCTGGAACCTTAAGCCAAAGAAACTCTTCCTTCTATAAGTTACCTTGATCACCTTGTTTTATCACAACAACAGAGAAATAACTAAGTGCATCCCCTATGTGTGCACTCGCACACACCACACACACACACATACACACATACAGGGTTACTGATGACTGAGAAGAAATATTTCGAGATTAGTAGGCTAGTCATTACTACACTTATCTATTTTAAACTTAAAGTAACAGCTCCAATCAAGCTGTTGCCCAAAGGTAACCACAGATGGGTAAACATACCAGGAGATGGGAGAGCTCAAGGCACTAAAGGAGTGTGCAGTTCCGTATTGAGCACCTGTCTCCCAACCAATGAAGGGAGGTGATTTCAATGAGACTAGACAACCTCTTAGATAGAACTTTGGGGCCGAGAAACCAATACTATTGCTGGGAACTCTTAGGAGTGGACAAGGAGAACTGTACTCAGTCTGGCAAGGACCAGACTACCAAATCAGAAGCTTTCTGTTTGCTTCTAATCGCTTCTAATCACTCTCCTCTGCACACTGCACACCACACCACACTCCCTGACACACAAGCTAAGATCCAGGTACACAGTGAGCCCCAAGGGAATCAGAGAAGATGAGAAGTTTGATGAATACAGGTACCATGAGAGAAAGAAAAGAGACCGAATAACGCTAAAAAGTAGAATTAACTTGTCAGATAGAATAAGAAAGTAAAATCAGCAAAATAGTATTAGACATAAAAGAAGCTATTGGAAACATGAAATAGTACCAGCTGGCAGGAAGGAAGTCAGGAAATACAATTAGGAGATGGGTTGGATAGCTCATTAGACACAGTTAAAAACAAATGAACAACCTGCTGGTCAGGGAACAAGTCACTGATTTTTATGTGCTTGGTAGAGGTTTGATTGCCTCAGTTCAACAGGAGAGGCAGAGCTCAGGGGCCTCTAACTGGTTGTTCCAGGGATGTTCAAACACTGCTGTTTTCAGCTTTGCTCCTTCTGTAGTACTTAGTAAGAGACATCCAGAGATTTGAGGGACTGTGTTAGCAAACTAAACTGGGCCCGTACTACATCTAAGTACGTCTATGAGAACTTTTTGCCCTACAAAGCAATATTTATAGGTTTGAGGGATTAGGCCCAGGTATCTTTGTTTTCCTACAGTAGTTTATTTAATATTTGTAGAAGAATCTCAGATTTTATGTGAGGCAAGTCACAGGATACTTCTTGAATGTTTTTCACGAGAGTGTGAATAGGTTTAGGAGAAGAACAGGTATTAAAGTCTTCACCTTTAAGTTCAAATGAGTCTTTTACCTGTCAGATTCCTCATCTTCCTTCCCTGTAATATCAAATAGTTGGAAATTTGGCATTGCTTAGCCAGAGCTCCTGAATGAATGGAAACTGTATGCTTAATTATTTCACTGATAGTCACAGTTGCCTGGTAACATTACTTGCATTTCTCTTGCTTTCAATGGAATAGATTTGATTAAAATAGTAAATGTCCCACAGGACATTGCCTTCCATCGTGGTTTCTGGATGTGATTTGGAAAGTATCAGTGCAATCTACTGGGAGAAGAGGCAGTGTCTGAGGTGGACGCTATGAAAAATGGCCCGAGTCTGTCCTTGTAGAGGAGAGGGTGAGGATGGAAAGTGGGAAATAGTACTGAGCAGTTTCCTGTGGGTCTTGAATCTGGCTACAAAGTAGGTTCTGTCTGAAGTGTTTGGAGGGAGGAAGTTGGCAGTAGACTGTCTCCTCCTCTCCCCTCCTCCTCCTACTCCTCCTCCCCACTTCCCCCTCCTCTTCCCTTCTCCTCCTCCCTCCTCCTCCCCCTCCTCCCCCCCCCAGCTCCCCCTTAACCAGGGTGGCACCACCGACCAGGGTGGCACCCTCCCCCTCCCCCTTCCCCTCCTCCTCCCTCCTCCTTCTTCTCCTCCTTCTTCACAGGGAGCAGGCTTTTCTGCATCAGTTAGCTATGGTCTGTTTCTTTCTGCTTCTTGGGTGTCAGAATTCAGATGTGGCAGAGGCACAGTGGTGATGGCAGTGATGTGCTTCCAGCATTTGCATCCTGAATCACAGGTATAGTGGAGAGAGATTTGACCTAATCCATGCAGCACATCCAATCTACAATCTCCCAGGAACCCAGGCATAGTCCTAAACACACAGCCTAGAGCCATCTGTATCAGCCATGCCAAAACTTATGTTAGCCCCTGATTTTTATGTTCAATTTCTTGCTGCATGAAGCACCTGAGTGATTTGAATGAGCGCTGTGCTGAATACTGACGCACTATCAAGGGACATGGAGATAGAGCTCAAAATCCTATTTCAGCAGCCTGTTACCTTAAATCGTCTTAACTTTTAGGAAATGCATTTTGTACTATTTTACCTATTAGTTTTTTCTTGTCACACAAAAGCTTAAATTAAAATGTAAAACATAAGGATGTGATGCATATTAGATGATAAACCAAGCAACAATGCAACTTTAGAGAATTTATTTGAACAAACAGTAATTAATGAATCAGAAATAGATGAAGACATAAAGCAAAGCAAAATTGCAGGTATGTTATTGGACTGGACTATATCCCTTTGAAAGTCCCCCATTACATAATTGTAAGTTGGTTGATCAATTCTGATTAAGCCCCAGTTCCTTTTCCTTCCTTATTTTTTCCTGTTTCCTTTTTTAAGGCACTGTTGCATTATGGAGCCGAGCTGGCCTTGAATGAGCCCCAGGCATCATATATCTTAACATGATTTAAAGTAACATGAGGTGATATTTGAAATGGCAATTTTTGTCTTTAATTATATAAATTTAGCAGAAACCTTACCATTTCCTAGGTTGTTCTAGGACAGCACAGACTAATTGGCTATTATTAAAAATATTCCATAGCAAAGGTTCAAATATGGACTTAATCAGCCTTGGTCTTAGACTATGAAGAGTAATTTGAGAATCCATACACAAATTAAAGTTGACCCCAAGTATCACTATTAATAATTAAGTTCCTTATGCTACACTGCTCTTCTAGTATTGTGCAGGAGTATGGGGCCAGGTGGGGTGAGTGACCACACACAGATTTATATTCAGATGCTAATAATTGCTTTAAGTAAGACTGAGCTTGAACCTAGTAACTAATACAGAGTTGGTATCCAGTTGAGTGTAAAATTGAATGGAAAACCATTCTGCTACCCATCAGAGCAGGCAGACGAACATCTTAAGTATTAGTTTGTTCTAAAACTAGTTTAATTTCAGACTGTGGATTTTTAAACACCAAGGTCTTCACAGATGTAGTGTACGAGACAGTAATTCCAGAATTATGTGAGACAAGGTTCAGTCATGGGATGGAAACATCCCAACATTCTTTCTGGCATTCACGGCAAGCTCATTTTACAGCCTTCATTTCTTCTGGCTATAGCATGCTTGGCAGTTTCTTTGAATACAGAGCAGTAAAATGGTACAGGAGGAGCTGTTCAATCCCCACAAAGTGACCATTTCTTCCTCTCCTCCTTGTTAATAATCCTTTTGTGACAGAGGATGAAGATAAAATGCCAGACACACTTCTGGTTTGTTCAAAGACATGGGTTCCCCCCCCCCCACAACCCCCAGGTACGTCTCAGAAAGTACTGAATGAACTCCCTGGGCATCATCTATATGGAATTCTTATATATGAAACCCACGATGTGTCTAAGAAGGAGGAAGTCTGTGTGCTGAATCTGATGTGTATGGCAGAATGGAAGGTTAAAAAAAAAAAAAACGGGGCTGGAGAGATGGTTCTGTGGTTAAGAGCAGCGGCTATTCTTGCAAAAGACCCAGGTTCAAATCCCAGCACCCACATGACAGCTAACAACTGTGAGTAACTCCAGTTCCAAGGGATCTTCTGTCCTCCTCCGGCATTGTACGACACAGGTGCACTTACGCTCTTGCAGAGGACCTGGGTTTAATTCCCAGCACCCACATGGTGGCTAACAACCCTCTGTAACTCCAGTTCCAAGGGAATCCAATGCCCTCCTTTAACTCTGTGGGCATTGCATGACACAGGCGTACTTACACACATTCAGGAAATACACTCACTCATACACATCAAATAAAAATAACAAATAAAATGACAAAACAAAACTCCAAGTCTTTGGTGAGTATTTTGAGCTACTGTAGCTAAACTCTACTCTTTCTTTCTATTGTTTTGTGAGAAAATAAATAAATCATAATATATCTGAGTGAATATCTCAGGTTTTTGAACTGTATGCTACTGTTTAACCCCAAAAGCATAACAGTGTTATATTCAGTTTAGATGCAGATGTAATACATAAGACAGCTATAGAATGCAGGATGAGGGCAGTAAAAGTTTCTGTGTGGTGGTCAGGCATCTACATTTTACATTAAGTGGTGCAACATTAACTCTAGAGTGCAAAAAGTTAAGAATAATAAATATGATCTTTATCAGACTGACTGAAAATTAATGCATAGCTAAAAAGTCCATAGATAAATTAAAACAGTATAAAAACTTAAAAAAATTTATTGAGAATTTCATACAGGCATATAAGCATATAAGGTGTTTTGATCAAATCCATGGCCACTCCCTCCCCTCCAACTCCTCCCATATTGCCCCATCACTTTTTTCTGATAACTTCCTCCTCCTCTTCCTCTTCTTCTTCTTCTTCTTCTTCCTCCTCCTCCTCCTGTTCCTCCTGTTCCTCCTCCTCCTCCTCCTGTTCCTCCTCTTCCTCTTCTGCTTCCTCCTCCTCCTGTTCCTCCTCTTCCTCTTCCTCTTCCTTCTCCTCTTCCTCTTCTTCTTCTTCTTGGTTTGCTACTTTAACATTCCCCCTTCTGAAGAGGTAACTCTAAAATCTTTTAAGGATTAGATATGAGCTCCCAAATACTTTTGACATTTTTGGCCTTTGGACCAGAGTATGTTGCTAAGAGGCTCAAGAACATTGTGACTTTTAGCCAAGAAACTGGCTACTTTTCTTTGGAGTTTTTTTACCCTAACTGCCTAGCCAATTCCTACCTCCTATTCTTATCACACAGGATCGCAGGGTGAGGCAATTGGAGTACCCCTTCAGTGGGTCTATCTAAAAGGCTCCTAAATTGCATAACTCTTAGAGGGAAAACAAAGTCCTTGAATTGAATAGGGGATGTGAAGGAGAAGTAAAGGCAAGAGTAATTAGTATTACAAATTATAGACAGGGAACTAGAAAAAAAGTCAGAACAGGTCAAATTTCAAATGTTCATATGAGAGGTCCATTGGATTTCTTGACAAGAGCTTCCAAAAGCATCCCTCTATTGGGTTCT
>NW_008330297.1:44784-62523 GCF_000622305.1 Nannospalax galili | reverse complement strand
TACTCTTAAGGTCATTTGAGGATCTGTTCCTCAGGGGTCACATGTGCTTGGGAGGAGCCCCTGGCTCCTTTCTTTTCCCAGTTCCATCTATGTGAAGATAAGTCAAAGGTCTTGTTCAACCATGGCTGGCTTTGCTTGGAATCATGGAGGAAATGTTTTCTCTGTGTTGACTCTCCTCTTTGTAGACTGGACAGTGACTTGTTCAAGTCCATCTGGTGGGGTCTCCATGGCCTCCTTGATTAAGAGGACAGGTGACTCACCACAGTTACAGGACATTTTGAACTTAGTTGACCTTGGAGGGCAAAGAGCAAAAACTGTCCTTTAAGTCCCTCTGATTATATGTCATAACACACCTACCCAGACCTTCATCACTTGCTTAGGCTTTCTCATGTTTTTCTATTTTGGAAACTATCTCCACTCTCATACCCTTTTACATCTTTTACATTCTCATTTTCTTTTTTTAAATAATTATAAGATATAATAACAATAACAAATAAATTTTCCATCTGTTCTGAGACTTCCCTTAGAAAATTTAAGATTATGTGTATATTATTTTTGTCTCATCTTTTATATGTCATCACAAACCTACACAGACCTTTATCACTTGATTAGGCTTTCTCATTTTTTTCTATTTTGGAAAATATCTCCATTCACATATTCTTTTAACATCTTTTACATTCTCATTTTCTTTTTTTAAATAATTATAAGATATAATAACAATAACAAATAAAATTTCCATCTGTTCTGAGACTTCTTTTCCTTGGGATACTAAGCAATGCTCATTCCCTTTTAAGGTTCTAGTGTCAAACCAATGTTTGATTAAAGAAAAACGGAATAAAAATTTTATTTTTATTTTATGTGTATGAGTGTTTTGTCTGCTTGTATATAACTGCACCCATGTCATGCAATGCCTGTGGAGACCAGAAGAGGGCGTTGGGTCCCCTGGAACTGGAATTACACGCAATTGTTAGCTACCAGGTGGGTTCCGGGAACCGAACTTGGGTCCTGCAAGAGCAGGCAGTGCTCAGAACCACTGAGCCATCTCTCCAACCCCCAAAAAGAAATTTTAAAACATTCAATTAGTCCAAAAGAAGGTAGAAAACATGAAACAGAAAACAACGGCTGGCTTAAACCTGTGTTGATAGCATAATGCTGCCAGTCTAACCATTCCAATTAAAAAGCAGAAACCAGGCATGGTGGTGCAAATCTGTAATCCCAGCATTTGGGAGGCAAAGACAGGAAGATTACGGTAAATTAGATCCCAGCCGGGTTCACACAGTGAGTTTTAGGTAAGCCAGAGATAAAGAGTAAGATCCTGTCCCCAAACTAAAAAGAGAAAAGCAAACAAGCAGAGTTTACCAGCATGGATTAAAAGCCTAACACAGTTACACTGATGCTGGTTTCTTCAATCAAGGACCGCGGAATGAGGCGCCACTTCTGAAGGGAGGCTTAGCTGAGATGGAGACTGCTGAACGGATGGACAGAGGGAGGGAAGGAAACATATTGTACAATAAAACAGAAACGGAGTTAAAATGGAGCTGTACTATGGGCTGTGAACAGATGACTTATTTACCAATGAAATCTTTGTTCCTTTGGTATTATTGACTCTTTTCCACTCTGTAAGACAAATAGTTTTTCTGGTTATGATCGTCTTAAGTTTCATTAAGCTGATTTTAAATTTCCTTGGTTACCTCAAACTAATTCAAAAGTTGCTATTTGAACTAGGCATATACCTGTAATCCCAGCACTTGGGAAGCAGAGGCAGGAGGACTGCTTCAAACTCGAGGCTTTACTGATCTACATAGAAAGTTCCAGGCTAGCCAGGGTTACATAGTGAAATTATATCTCAAAAGAAAACAAAGCAAAATAAAAGTTGCTATTCATAGGGAAGAGAAGAAACTTGAAAGCAATGGAGAAACAAACAGACTGTCTCCTGTTTGGGGCTTATATAAATGATCTTTGTTGTGTGAACGTACTTGGTTTGGTAATACATTTTATCAGAGTACACAATGTTACATGCATGTTTTGAAAGATTTATGTATGTGGAGAACTGAAACCATGTAAACAAAACATTTATTTAAAACATTTTTTATTTATTATTTTTATTTTATGTGTATGTGTCTATGGCCTGCGTGTAGGTAAATGCACCTGCGTGGTGCAGTGCCCGGGGAGGACAGAAGAGGCTGTCGGATCCCCTGGAACTGGGGTTACGGACAGTTGTTAGCTGCCATGTGAGTGCTGGGATTCGAACTCAGGTCTTCTGAAAGAACAGCCAGTGTTCTTAACCGCTGAGCCACCTCTCCAGCCTCCCAAACAATTATTTAACAAAGTTCAACATTCAGAGTTTCTTCTCTAATCCCCTTCACTGTCATGCCACTTCTGCGGATGTTTAGCAGTCTAACTTTCTACATGATATAAAATAGTGTTACTTAGCCATGCTCTGCGTCTATTGATAGTTTTGACTTGAGCAAGATTCTTGTCAGAAATTGTATATTATAAAGCCTGCTTTTGTAAGTAATACCAGAGCTGGCTGCATGGATAAATATCTTATAGATCTGGATGGTCTTTTTTGTTTTATTTTGTTTCGTTTTGTTGAGACAGGACCTCTCCATAACCCCAGCTGGCCTGGAACTCGCTATATAGACTAGGCTGGCCTCCATCTCATAGAGCTCAATCTACCTCTGCCTCCTGAGTGCTGGGATTAAAGGCATGTGCAACTATGCGGAGTCTGGACTAGGTCTCAAAGGCATTTTAACTTCCTGTGTACTCTTCTTCTCAAGAGGAAAGTTAGCTGCCGTGAGGGCACTGGGACAGCATCTGGAGTTCTCCTGGTAAGGCCTGGAGGTGCCCTGTTCACAGGGTGAGGCCCTCGTGGTCTTGTGAGGGAGTCATCCAGGAAGCAAGTTTTCTGCCCTAGTCGCCTAGTCTCTGAAGACTGCAGCCCTGTCGACATCCTGCTGCAATCACACAACAAATTCCCAACCAGCAACAGTCAGCCAAGCTTCTAAACTCTCAGCTGGGCATGGTGATACCTACTTATAATATTAGAAGGCTGGTCAGGAGAGTTGCAAGTTGCAAGCCAGACTGGGCTACATCTTAAGTTTGAGACCAACATGGGCTTCATAGCAAGATCCTGTCTCACCCACAGAAATTACAAGATAATAAACATTTGCCATTTTACACTTCTGGCTTTGGAAGTCATTTGCTATACAGCAATAGATGAGTAATATGATGATACAAGGTGATGTTTCTGTGAACTATAGTCATAAAAATGTGATATAAAATCCAAATGGAAACAGCTCAGCCATACAATAGCATGCGTTACTCATGGCTCAGCAGGGGTTCAGTGGGTCTGGGCTGGCTTTTAGTCAATGGATTCTGTCTGCAGCACCTAGTTATCTACCTAGAAGTCTTCGGTTTTCTCCTGTTCCAGCAGGCAAGCCAATTATTCATTGACATTCCCATCGCTGGGCATCTCTAGCCACCAGTGTTCCACTGGCAGAAGTAAGACACTGGCTCAGTGTCAGTTTGGGGGAGAGACTGCAAAGATGCATGACAGCATGTAGGGGCCATCAATGTCATCTATCACACGGGAAGTGGAGAGAGAGCGAGAGAGTGGGTGCTGTACAGCAAGTTGGGACTGTTTGAGAGCTCTCAGAGCCAGATGGATCTGTAAAGCCTGAAGACTTGCTGACACTCTCAGTGACACTGCCGGCCACGGCAGTCTGTTCCACTGTGTTGCAGAGGGCACTGGCAGTCATATTGCAAAGCAAATTTCCTTCATTTCAGAGATAAGGATGAAAACCAAAAGAGACACAAAGCCTCCAAGATAGGCCAATACTGCTCTAATGGAGAAATTAAAATGGCCACAAGGATCTTGGACGTAGGCTGGTGTAGCTTTCTGAAAAGCCTAGGCCTGAGGAGTGTGAGGCATCACAAGTTACCCAATTACAATGGCATCGAAGACAGATGCGAATTTTGACTTGTATTTGACTGCTCTGGGGTATATTATAACTTGTTTTTTAACCATCAAATTTGACATTTCATGGTTGAATATTAAACAGAAAGCTCTGCTGGTGAGATGGCTCAGTAAAAAGAGGTACCTACCCCCAAACCTGATGACCTGACTTTGATCTCTAGGACCCACATGCAGAGAACTGATTTCAAAAATCTGTCCTCTGATCCTTATACTTTCTTCCTGATTCATGTACACTCAAAATAAACGTAAAACAATTTTTTTTAAACTTAAAACCACATACACTTTTGTTCAGCGGAGGAGAACGTCTGTTATTTAGAACAATGTAGCATTATCCCACCACATTCACATATATGGCTATCAGCTAAGTCAAACCTCAGACCTGGGATTTGATATGGATGGAGGCAGGTTTACAAACTGACCAATTTAGGGAAGGCTATGTACTTAAGTTACCTTTTCCCTAACTGAACTGAAACTTGAGCAAACTCTTATAGGTCAATGTTAGAGCAACATGGGTATTGAGTAATTCTTAGTAGAACAAACAAGAGGTGTGGTGTAATAAGAACTTTCAGAGAGAGAGAGTGAGAGTCAGTTTGTCCTGTGCTCAGATCCAAGCTTGCCATTGCGTTTCAATTGCGTTCTTTCTACCCAGTTTCCTTCATTTATAAATGGAAAGTGTTATGTTTACTTAGTGATTTGTGTGCATGTGTGCATGTGTGTGTGTGTGTGTGTGTGTGTGTGTGAAGGTGAAAGTTCTGTATACAGACATATACATATATATGATATACCTGGACCAATGGATTGCATAAGAATCTTTCACGGACATAAGTATCTAGCTATTCTTTGCTTTCTCCTGTGAACTTGGGAGGTCAGACTGAACGTGCAATGTTTCTTCAGTTTTCAGACTCAGGAGTTTGCAGTAGGCTGTTTTATTCCTGCTAACAGTAAAATGAAATAATTACTTTACGTTGGGGATCTCCTTACCCCAAAGTTTCTCACCAAAAGAATTTGCTCTCTTTTCCTACACTATTCTTAAAGATTTCTCTCTGCGTTGCTTTTTCATCTGTATTTAAATGATGTAAATATATTTGAAGAGGTGGTAAGTTTTGCAAAACGAGCCAACTCAATGAAGTGCTACTTCATTTAAAGATTTCATGCTGGTACTGGAGAGATGGCTCAGTGGGTAAGAATGCAAGAGGACCTGAGTTCAGATTTCCAGCACTCATGTAACAGCTGGGCAAGACTACACATGCCTATAAACCTAGTTTTGGGAAGCAGAGACAGGCAGATTCCTGGAGCTTGCTGGTTGCTAGCCTAGCTGAAAAGGTGAGCTTCAGGTTCAAAGAGAGACTCTGAAAATGTAAGGTGGTGAGACAAACAGGAAGTTACCCAATGGCCTCCTCTTTCCTGACTTTGCGTGTATGCGCCTGGGTGCATGCACCTACGCATACGTGTGGGTACATACCACACACACACACACACACACACACACACACACAGATTTCATGCTGAAAAATTCCAATGATCTGGAACTAACACTGCGTGGCATCATGTAAAACTCAGAATTGCTGTGCTATGGTGAAATCCTGTGGCTGCTTTCCTTCTCCCGAGATTTCCAATGTTCTAGACGGTGATAACATTATTTCATGATTTAAAGGACAGGCTTAAATGAAAATATGCAGCAGAGGGTCGGAAAGGAACAGCAATGCACGTGCCAGAAATGCTTGGTGTACGATTTTCAAGAGTACGTGTTTAGTTATTCTATTTCTTTATTTTTGAGACAGACTCTTCTTGCTTTATAGTTCTGGCTGGTCTGGACTTACTATAGAACCCAAATCGCCCTTGAATTCCTGGCAATTCTCCTGCCTCAGTCTTTCAAGTGTTAGGATTTGTAGGTATGCACCACTATGCTTGGCTCCACCAGGCTATTTTTATTACTTTAAAATTTTATTTAAAAATATTTTATTTATTATTTGTATTTTATGTGTATGAGTGTATTGTCTGCATGCATGTTAAGTGCATCCGTGTCATGCAATGCCCATGGAGATTAGAAGAGGGTATCAGATGCCTTGGAATTGGAGCTATGGATGATTATTAGCTGCCACGTGGGTGCTAGGAACTGAACCCAGGTCCTCTGTAAGAGCAGCCAGTGCTCTTAACTACTGAGCCAGCTCTCCAGCCCCTACTATGCTTTTTGAAATGTCAGGTTCTATTCTAAAGTCTATTTCTATGGCTACTAATGGACCCTATCCCACAGTTTTCTGCTGAGACTGAGCAGGCTCCTCCAAGCTGACTATTTCAGTTGAAAGAAATGACTTTTGCTATAGAAAGAACTGGAGGTTAGTTTATGAAGATTAAAGGGATCACTATTTTGCAAGCATTTGACAAAATAGATCTAGAATGGCTTGTGAACAAGTCAGCCACCATTGTGACTTAATGTTTAAAGTTCACTTGAACTCTGTATGTTTCTTGAGGGCAAAAGATAATGCTCTTTTGGGTATTGTGAACAAATACAAAGGGATGAGTTTAGTTAGGTGATATGAAGAAATAAGTGGGTGCTGTCGGCACAATTTTGTTTTGTTTATTGTGAGTTTATATTCCATATCTGTGCTTTACACTTGAAGGGAATGCTTCTTCCAGTGAGGGCACCATACAGAGGTGCTAGCACTTTGATTTTAAGTATTATCTACAGTTTAAAATCACATCGAAAGACAGAGTGTCTCTGCTGTCCTGTCCCTGGCATAGGTTTGAAGGCATTGTCCCCAGAAAGCCTGTTCAGGTGTGAAATTCGAGCCTACAGCTCTTTCCCTGAGCTTGAGACTTTCTCATCTGTGACAAATTAGAGTAGGTGACCGGGTAGCCCAAGCTTCCTGATTTAAAAAGGCAAGGCAGATTTTTCCAGACAAGAAAACTGAGCTTCAGAGAAGGAGTTGACTTCATGGAACGAGAAGGTAGAGGGGTGCAGGGGGGGACCAGGCCCGCTCAGAATGCTCAAATTCACACTCAGTCACAAGAGCATGGTTTGGGGTGCTTTCTACAGTTTCCCTCCCTCCTTCATTTCCTCCCTCCCCATCCCACCTCCCTCCCTCCCTCCCTCCCTATTTCCCTCTTCTTCCTTTTTCATTTTTTTTTTCAATGAAACAAGGCCTCATTATGTAGCCCAGGCTTGATGACCTTTAACTAGCCACCCAACTGTTTCTAATTTCTATGTTCTGAGATTGCAGCTACACAGGTGTTCTTTGTAAAATAAAGCAAAACAAAGAAACAACTGTGTGTATGTATGTGTCCACTTACCCAGTTTTAAATTTATCAACAGCACATACACAAAAAGCTATTTTGACAATGTTACTAAGAGGAACAGACATTGGCATACTTTAGAAATAGTCATTTAGAAATTTATATCTTAAAAATTTAGTTCCTTTTTTGTTAAAAATGAATACATATTATTACAGGAAACCTGGATCTGTAGAGAAGTGGGATAAAGGGAAATCATTTCTGATCACCCTTTTATATTTGAACCTGAAGTTACTTCAGTGTCTCTTATTCCAGGCTTTTTGCTTATGTTATTTTGTTAATTAGCGATCAGATTTTAGGAATAAGTTGTTTCGAACTTGTGATTCCATTCTTGCTAGTGTTGTCTTCTTCCCCTAGCTATTGTAAGAAAACTTTTCACGTGTAGAAAAGTCTACGGTAGAGAATAAGAGCACTCAACATGTGCATCATATTTTTTCCTCTGTCAGGGATGTCTTCTCTTTCCTCCTTTTTTTTCAACTGTATTAGCAACCTGACCCAAGTTCCTCCATTTTTCCCAGAGTGGCTATTTCAACAGTGACTTCTGTTCCACTTATGAGAAATACCCAGAAGGGGGGTGATCTTGAGTTCTGAGAAAATGGCCTAACCCTAACCACAAAATGAGAAACCTGTTGATCTGGGACAGCCTGCACCTGGCTGACTGCTTGTTTTGCTTCTGTAACTTGCTTGCTCTTTCAGGTCACCGTGACATGTAGTATGAGACCACCCTGTTATTCCTTGACCATCTGGTAACTGCTGATTTTGACTTCTGTTACAATGCTTGTTATGACTAGGTAGTTGACTAGTTTTAAAATTGCTTGCCCACGCAGTAACAGGCTGTTGATTGGTAAATTCAAATTCTGCTATGTTGT
The DNA here is from genome assembly GCF_000622305.1 of Nannospalax galili. Lineage (NCBI taxonomy): Eukaryota > Metazoa > Chordata > Mammalia > Rodentia > Spalacidae > Nannospalax > Nannospalax galili. The sequence continues at coordinate 54,384 of NW_008330297.1, read as the reverse complement.
ACAAACCTGATTGGCGCACAGATATTCTGTAACCCTATAAAAACTCTAAACAGCTGCTTCTACTCCTGAGATAGACAGCCCGCCGGTTGTCGTAAAGTATTACCTTGCCGCTTTCTGCTGAAATGGTGTTGGTGACTTTGTGTGGCCTGTAACATTTTTAAGCTCTTCTTTATTCCATTCTTTTACATCTTTTTAAAATAAGGCTAAGAAGGTGGTTGCTTTGTTACAGAATCCACACCTGTCACCACTGCCTACACTGTTTCCCTCTCTGAAACACCTTTTTCACATGCGTTTACAGAGGATGAAGTGTCGAGAACTATGGTGTAAGACTGAATTTTGGTTTTTTTGTTTTTTAAATTTTTTTACTTCTTATTTTTATTTTATGTGTATGTGTGTATTGCCTGGGTGTAGGTAAGTGCACCTGTGTCATGCAATGCCCCCAGACGACAGAAGAGGCTGTCGGATCCCCTGGAACTGGAGTTATGGACAGTTGTTAGCTGTCATGTGGGTGTAGGATTCGAACCCGGGTCTTCTGCAAGAACAACCAGTGTTCCTAACTGCTGAGCCATCTCTCCAGCCCCAAGACTGAATTTTGTAAGTAAAAGTAGAACATATTATAAAATGACAAACTTTTGTGTACTTTGTGGACATGTTGTATTTTCTTAGTTTTTTTTAAAATTCTATTATTTTTTATTTTATATGTATTGCCTACATGTATCCATGTCATGCAATGCCTATGGAGGTCAGAAGAGGGTGTTGAATTCCCCTGGAACTGGAATTATGGACAGTTGTTAGCTGCCATGTGTGTGCTGGGAATTGAACCTGGGTCCTCTGCAAGAGCAGTCAGCGTTCTTAACTGCTGAGCAAGCTCTCCAGCCCCAGTTGTGCTTTTTGAACACTATTATTTGATTTTTCCGTATTTTATTTGGTTTGAAATTTTCAGCAAAATGCTGAGATAAGCTGATTCTCACTCTCCAGCTGGGGTTGGGCATGACATACATCAGGTTTAAATGTCAGACTATCTGAGGTCTCAGGTCCCTTATATGCAGTGGCTTAAGGGGTAGAGTTAACAGAGACTCAGCAGGATTGAAATTTAATCCATAGCCCAATTTTATTTATTTTACCTAATTAAAGGTTCGTGTCTGATAATGAGGATGGCACCCAGGGCCTTATACATGCCTAGCCAGTGCTCTACCTCTGACCTGCCTCTGGAACCCCTTGGTATTTTGAGACAGGGTCTTATTTTGCAGTTTTAAACTCTCAGTTCTTCTGCCTCAACTTCTTCAGTGCTGGGATTACAGGTGTGACCCACCATGGCCAGCTGAACTCCATTTTCTAAGCAGTACCTGCTTTACAGATGTCTGTGTTCAGTTTGCATGAACGTATACTTAGGGGCTAAGGCTGGGCGTCTGAAGGGAAGAGAGATCAGTCTGGTTCTTCAAGTCATCTGTTGAAACGGGTGTCCCTTGGACTCACCATTACCCTGCCTGGTCCATAGAGGGCCACACATGCAACTGTCTGGAAGTTCTGCCTTCTTTGCACAGGCCCCTCACTGTCATCACGGTCTGTTTTACTGTGCTCCCTGGGGATGTGTGGGGAACTCTTTCCGCGCTGGTGCTGTTGCTGGGCACAGAGAGGCCTGTGCTGCGGCGCTCAGTGCTGTCTGCTCAGGCATGCCATACAGACATCCCTACTCAGAGGCCTGCTACCATTTTTGTGCTCTGTATTCATGCTCTGTTTGAACAAGGCTGAGTCTTCCTTTCTCCTAAAGACCACCGGACTGCCTGAGGGAGGGCATGAGGCCTTCCAGACTTGGGGACATGCTTCCCCTTTAGGATCCATTAGACTCTTCTTAGTTTCCACTGCAGTCCGATGGGTCTTCTCCCGGTCTCAGGACTATTTCTCAGTTTAGAGTTGGAGATGGGCTGGCGCAGGCAGGGCATTCCACCCTGTCCTGGGCAATGCCCCACAGTACCGTTGTATCTGTCATGGCTGGCTTCATATGACCTTCAAGTGGCCTATATTTTAAAATCTTAAATCCAGGTATGAACCTCTTGAAATTTTGTTGTTTTCTGACACATTATTCTTCCTAATCAAAACGCAGAGGACAATCAATCCAGTTGTCTGAATAGTGGTAATGTCCACTACTAGAAATAGAATTTGAAAGGCTCTTTTTGTGCTTACTTTGCTAGCGTTAATTAATACTCTCAAAGGCGTTATTTCTCCAATTTGGATAAAACAGCAACTCTTTTAGGGATGCTATTTAAAAAGAACATAATTTGGCACATGCCTGATGATGAATCTATGGGCTAGGTTCACTGCACTGCAGTTGTGAAACCGTGTCAGAGATGATTACAAATGATTACTCAAGGGCCAGCACAGGCCTCTGCACTTGTCAGGTGTGTGCTCAGATGCCCTGTTGCCTGACCAAGGGATTTAAAACCACAGGGCACTGACTTTTCAGATGCGTCTTTCGGGACAGGCATGTTGTGATGTGTGGGGTGAGCGTGTGTGTCAGGATTGTTTTTTCTTAGCAACATCCTGGCCTTTTCTTTGCTTCTCTCTTTTGAGTTCTTTTCCTTCCCTGGGGTGTCAGGGAGCTGGAGGCAAGTCAGCCTGCACACTGTTGTCTTCCTTTGTTTGGCTGACCTTGGGTTCGGCCTTCAGAGTCTATCCCTTTCAGAATCTGGAGTATTAAGGAAAGGCTGAAAGTGTTTCTGATTTGGAAAAATATTTTTGTGTATGTATGAATCTTTTTTCTTTTAGTTTTCTTTTTGCAATCTAGTTTAGATGTAGTGATGTGTTCAGATCTTAAGCAGGCAGTTTGGTGAATTTTTACATATGTGTATCCACACATAAACACTACACAGGTCAAAGCAGGTGCTACTCCATGATTCTGGAGAATTCCCCAGTTCCCTTCTCAGACCTTGGCTCCTTCAGGTCACCACCCCTTTAACATAGAGTGTAGCTGTGGTGAGTTCTTTGAGGTTTAGTAGGCTTTCTTTTCTGACAGCTGGCCCTACTGCTGTCAGGGTCTGAGGATAATGGAAGCCATCTCTGAGGATTGTTCATAAAATGCCCACACTCCTGTCCTGTCTCTTAGAACAGAGCTTTTGTTTGGTCTTAGTCTCATTGTATAGGAAAGGTTGGCCTGGAACTTGCAACCCCTTGCCTTGGCCTCCCAAGTGCTGGGATTGCAGGAATGTAATACCTCACCTGGCTAGAATATAGCTTTTTGTTGAAAAACTCGCTGTTGCTACTGCTGTCTTGTTGGAAGAGTATTTCCCTAGGCTGGAGAATTCTGAGACTCAAAAACTTAGGGGAGGCCAGAGTGGAATTTGACCTGTTTCGGTTCTCGGTCTTGAGCTACCCTTGGCTAAAGCAAATGATTTCCTGAAAGAGCCCGTCTTGCCTGGCATGGTGGTGTACGCCTTTAATCCCAGCACTCAGCAGGTAGAGGCAGAAGTAGCTCTGTGAGATGGAGGCCAGCGTGGTCTACATAGCAAGTTCTAGGTCAGCTGGGGCTACAGGGAGACCCTGTCTCAAAAAGAAAGAAGGAAAGAAAGAAAGGAAAAGGAGTGTATTTTCACTTATGAGTAAGGAGGAGGCTGTTGCTGTTTCTACAGGCAATATCCTTTCCATCAGTGCCAGCGTCTCTGCTGTAGTCCATGGCTAGCAACACAGATGTGGGTTCAGGTCGTAATACCATGCTCCAGCTTGAAGAACGCTGATGGGGTTGTATAGACACTGAGGTTTAAAAAGTAGAAGTGCTTGCCTTCTGTGGTGGGCATGTCTTTAACGTTTTATAGCAAGTGGATGCTATGGTTTGAATGTGTCCCCTAAGATCTCATGTGTTGAAAACTGGATCACCAGGGCAGTAATATTAAGAGGTAGGATCCTTTCAGGGGGCTGTATTAGCCTCTGTCAACCTCACTGTCTTACCATATGATGGCTTCTACCATGTCAGCATCTAGCAGGAGGCCCTCACCAGATGCTTAGCATGTGCCAGCACCATACTCTTGGACTCCCCAGCGTCAAGAACCCTGAACTAAATAAGTCTTTATCCTTTACAAACGATCCTGACTTAGACATTCAGAGACAACAACGGAAAACAGACCAAGACAACAAGTAAAGGGCTGGATCTTTCACAGTGCCTTCTATCCATTTGTAGGAATGGTACATTGAAGGGCTGGAGAGCTGACTCAGCGGTTAAGAGCACTGACTGCTCTTGTAGAGGACCCGGGTTTGATTCCCAGCACCCGTATGATGACTAACAGCCATCTGTAACTCCAGTTCTAGGGGATCTAACCTCCGTGGACATTGCACAACATGGTTGCGCTTACATACCTGCAGGTAATATACTCACACACATAAAATAAAAATAATAACTAAAATATTTTTTAAAGAAAGAATGATACATTGAGACCCTGGGTTGAAAAATCCAGCTTAGCAGATGCTGAGGTTGTGACATCTAGTTTTGGTAGACATGGCTTCAAACTGTTGAAAACACAAATCTTTCCTTTCTGGTCTTTTTGAGACAGGGTCTCCCTGTAGCCTCAGCTGCCCTGGAGCTCTCTATGTAGACCAGGCTGGCCTTGAACTCACAGAGATATGCCTGCTTCTGCCTCCTGAGTGCTGGGATCAAAGGCATGTGCCACCATACCCAGCTGAAAATGTAAGTCTTAATCTAAGCACTGAAGTGTATAAATCTTTGTAGGTAAAATGCTTATGGTCGTGTGAGTAGATAGGGTGTGAAGAACAGAGAAGTGGGGCTGTGTGGCAGTAACTGGCGTAACTGGGGCAGGTCTCCTATGACAAAAATTTCATTTGCAATTTTTGCTTTGGGGTCCCCTGACCCAGACCACTTCAGATATTTGCACATGGTACATGAAACCTCTCAGGGGTTCTGTCTTGTTGAAATCTCTTGATTTTTTTCACTGCTATACATGTGTTTTTTTTCTAGTCTCTGGCAATATGTTACACTCCCACATAGTAATTTAGTATTTATAACATTTTCTGTGTTCAGCTACATTTTAAGTGATTGGTTCAGTGATCACTTCTTTATCATCAAAGATGGCTATGAATATTGGATCTTTGCTTTGAATGCAATGCATATGGCTTCTTAGTGTTAGCACTAATACCCAAATCACACAATTGCTTGACTGGCACTGGGCTCTTTTCATATGATTCTTATATCCTATTAATTACTTAGAAAATAATTGATATTTTTAAAAATAAAAGATATGTGAGTTGTAAGAATGTATGTGCAGGTATTCATTTTGCTGACACAATACTGGCCCAAAAATGTTCTGTAAAATTTAGATATTAAAGACCAAGAGGTGTTAAACCAGAGAAAGATTAACTTCCTGTACATCTAAGTAAAAGATAGATGCTTAAGGGTAGGAAGTAAAGATTCTTCCCATTCTAACACTGTCATCACATCAGGGACTCAAACACTTTCCTGACATTACTGGAATGTCAAACTCCCAGCAGACTTTGAAAAGTTCTCATGGAGAGAAAGGGAGTTCAAATCACAGACCTAGGCTGACCTTGTCAAGGCTTTATCGTGAGGAGCTTCCAACAACTCTATTTTGCATTTATATAATTTTCTTTAATTTGTCTTTTTGGCTATGAGCCTAAACCTTTAATGACTGGGATGATCTCTCTAGCCCAAATTTTTGATATTAATTTTTTTGCTGGGATACAAAGTAGTGGATTTCACTGTGACCCTTAAAAATATTTTATTGGCTGGGCGTGGTGGCGCACACCTTTAATCCCAGTACTTGGAAGGCAGAGGCAGTCAGATCTTTGTGAGCTTGAGGCCAGCCTGGTCTACATGGTGAGTTCCAGGACAGCTGGGGCTACAGGGAGACCCTGTCTCAAAAAGACAAAAAAAAAATTATTTATTTTTATCTTATGTGTATGAGTATATTGCTTGCATGTAGGTAGGTACATCTGTGTTGTGCAATGCCAGAGGAGGTCAAAAGAGGGCATCAGATCTCCTGGAACTGGAGCTACAGATGGTTGTTAACCACCATGTGGGCATTGGGAATTGAACCCAGGCCCTCTGAGAGAGCAGTGTTCTTAACCACTGAGCCATCTCTCCAGCCCCTCATTGTGACACTTTTTATAACATAGATAATGAAGTTTTTCTTTTTGGTTTTTGTACATCAGCTTGGTCTAGAACTTGCTATAGGCTCCAGCCTCTCAGAGCTGGGATCACAGACAGTACTCTACCATGGAGCTAGAACCCCAAGCCCTCTTTAATTCACTTTGAAGCTTCAGATAGGAAATGCCCTTTTTGCTGTCCTGCTGTATTGGTTACTTTTCTTGATCTTGATGTGATAAACATATTTGAGAAAAGCAACTTGAGAAACGAAGGGTTTATTCTGGGTCACAGTTTGGAGATGCAGTTCACCTTGGTGGGGAAGGAGTGGTGGCAGGACCCTAAGGCAGCTGGTCACATTGCATCCATAGTTGGAGGCATTGAAAGCAGAGTGAGATGATTGTTGCTGCTCCACATTCTTCTTTGTATTCAGTTAGGGATCCCAGTCCACAGGATGGTGCGGCCCGCACCTAGGGCGAGTCTTTCTGCCATATTTAGCCCAATCTAGAAACTCCTGCATGAACATGTGCAGAAGTGTGTCCCCTGGGTGATTCTTTTTTTTTTTTTAGGATTTATTTTATTATTTATGTGTCTCGTGTCTGTGTTTGCACACATATATACACATGCCTGCAGAGGCCAGAAGAAGGCATCAGTTCTCCTGGAATCTGATGTGGGTGCTGAAAACCAAACTCAGGTCCTCTGCAAGAATAACAAGTGCCCTTAACCTGTGAACCATCTCTTCAGCCCCACTACTGAGAAATGCTGAGCCATTCAGTCTCCAACATGGGGATAGTTACAGTTTGCTCTCTTGCTTCTGGGATTTGGTAAGACCTTCCCTTTGATCTCACAACCACTCCTATGCCCACCCGGCTTGGTATTCCTTTATAAAGTGGTCAGAAGGAACTCAGGAAAACAGAGTTTATTATACAGGTCTAGAGAAAGGAGTCAGGGCATGCCACCTAGGGCCACCAGGGAAAGACATCAGGTTAGGAAGCAGAAGACAGAAAATGGTGGAGGATTGAGTTTTTCCTTTTGCAGGAAAGACAAAGTGGGGCAGGGAAAACAATGCAGGGCTGGTTAGCTTGGATCGTTTCTGTGGGTGCTAAGCTTAGGAGTGTCCTCTGTTGCCCTAGCACCCGGTGTGGGACAATTAGGGCAGAGAACTCCAGCTTTCTGCCATTTGGAGGCTATGTGGAACAGATGTTGCTCTGGATTGGTTATTTTGTATATCTGCAGATACCTTTGAACCGTGCTGTTTTGCTGACCCATAAAAAAGTAGTCTCTTCCTAGCCAGGAAGCTTTTTAAGGATGTCACAATATCATACTGTGTCATCATAATGCTTTATTAACCTTCCAGTTAATAACAGACCACATATACAATGGTAATCCCATGAGGTTATAACAGCCAAAAGGTTCCTCTTGTCAAATGCTGTTGTAGCCATCCTAATATCACAGTGCAATCCATCACCCACACCTGATGGCTGTAATCCTGATATGCTGCTAGTGGCATACCGTATAGCATTACAGTTACTTATAGTGCATAGTACTTGATAATCCATTGTGTTATTGGATTATATATTCACTAGACTATATCTTTATCCATATTAGAACACACCTTTTCTACTTCTCTAAAAAGCAGTTTACTACAAACTGTGTTCTGTGTGGCGGCAGCTGCATGCATCTTATATTTACCACATTTCATGATTGCATAAGAGTCCACTTAGAATGACTGCCCTGTGCCATCTCAGTCTGGAAAATGATTCCATTGCCCAACAATGCTTCTCAAAATTGTTCCTGATGAGATGACAGATGCATGACTACACCTGATGCATTCTCAGTGTGGGGCTGAGCCAGACCTGCCCGTCAGCTTCTAGGTCAGGACTTGAACTTCAGGTACTTGCTTTCCATCTTTGCTATGACTTTATCTTTACATCTTGACTCTCTGTCAATGTTCCTTAGGGTTGAGGTTGCATCTCACTGGGCTGTTGGACAACCATACGTCTCACCAGCTGGAAGCAGATAATTTTACTTTCTTATTGTTCAGTTTCCTGATCACAGTTATTATTATGTTGAAGTTGTTGTTGTTTGTTTCATGAGGCTTAAGTGACATCCATAAAGCATGTAGTATGTGCCTGGCTTAAAGTAAGAATTTAATAAAAATCTTAATTAAAGTAATATTTTTCCATTGTTTTTGGCTTTTCAAGATAGAATCTCTACATGTCCTCTAACTTATTATGTAGCCAAGGATGACCTTGAACTCCTGATCCTCCTGCCTCTACCTCCCAAGTGCTGGGATTACAGGCATGTGCCACCACACTGTGCTGAGGACTGAACCCAGAACTTAATATGTGCTAGGCAAGCCATGCACCAACTGAGCTAACAGCCCCAGCCCTCAACTAGTAGTTATTGAGGAACTACTCTATACCAGGATCTGTGCTAGCATTATCTCTTGATCAGAATTAGTCTCTGTCCTCAGGGGTACTATATATACCGGGAAATCCAAGTAAGATAACTGTTTTTGTCAGCCTTTCATGGTGATGACAAATGAAGAAACAAAAAATTTATTTTGGCTTACAGTTTCAGAGGCATTTGTCCATCATGGCAGGGAGGGTATGGTAGAACAAAACAGCTCACGCCATGGCAGTCGGGGAGCGGAGAGACAATGCCAGTGGGGCAAAGCTTTCTGCATTTCCCCTGTATTAGTCAGGGTTCTCCAAAGAAACAGAACTGGTAGAATGAATATATCTGTATAGAGATTTATCAGCTTAGCTCACAGGATAGAATCCGAGTAGTCCAACAATGGCTGCACCACACTGGAGAGGCTGAGAATCTGTAGTCGCTCAGTCCACGAGGCTGGATGTCTCAGTAGTCCCAATCTGGTGCTGAAGGTCTGACGAATTGCAAAGATCAGCTAGTCTTCAGTCTACGGCAGCAAGACGAACTCAACAGCAAGAGAGAAGGCAAGCAGCAAGAAGCTCTCCTCTGCCGTGGTTAATCCCAGATCCAATCAAGTTGACACCCAGGATTAGCCATCACAAGTCCACCCCTTGACACACACCTTGACACACAATAGCATCTCTCTATGTCATGCTCAATTTTCAAATGAAAACAATGTTGAGGTCATAATTTCACCTAACATGATATAACTATCCCATCATACAATGACCAATGCGTTATATATCTTAGCATAGGTGATAAGGTCTTCAAGGAATGCTTAGTCCTTTAGTGTCTCATAACCCGATATAATCATATAGGTTTACAACACTTCCACTTAACACTTATCTCAATTACACATTCAGAAAAGAATAACTCAAGTATCTGCTTAACATATGTGTATACATGCACAGGCCTATTCTTAACTAAATAGGACAAAAATACTCATGTAAATTGCAATCGATGTTTTTCAACGGGTCACGTGGCCTAAGTTGGTATTTGTAACTACCTTCCTCTACTACCCATTCTGCATTTCCTCCACCATCAGGAAGCACCTGTGC
>NW_008330297.1:11913-44741 GCF_000622305.1 Nannospalax galili | reverse complement strand
TGAAGGGTCTGGGCCATTTGTTGTCCTGTCTGGATTGGGTTGTTGCAGTTTCCCATTGACCTTAATCACAGGACATGGTAGCACCAAAAGTCGCCCTAAGGAATCTCCTGCCTTCCAGATATAATCTTCATTACCACCATTGTGGAGAACAAGTCCAATTTCCCCCTGGTAGTCTGGGTCAATCACCCCTCCTAATACTGTTATTCCTTTCTTAGCCTGCTGACTTAAGGGCATCAGAAGCCCAAAGTGGCCAGGGGGAAGTCTTAGCTTCCAGTTCAATGAAATATTTATTCTGTCTCCTGGCAGAAGCACTCCCTCCTCTGGAACCAAAACATCCAAGCCGGCAGAGTGCAAAGTTGAGGGTACAGGAAGTAAAAATTTTCCTAGTGGGTCACCAGGTGTGATCGTGAGTGGAATCATTCCCATTTCCACCCCTTGATTCCTGGACCCATGAATCCTGGCTATAGGAGAAACTGTACCATATATTGGATGCTGATTCAAAGCATACACTGCCTTCTGGAGGACCCTGCCCCAGCTCTCCAGGCTACTGCCACCTAATTGTCAGTGTAACTGTATCTTTAAGAGACCATTCCATCGTTCTATCAAGCCAGCTGCTTCAGGATGGTGGGGAACATGGTAAGACAAGTGGATTCCATGACCACAGGCCCACTGTCTCACTTCTTTGGCTGTGAAGTAAGTTCCCTGGTCAGAAGCGATGCTGTGTGGAATACCATGATGGTGGATAAGGCATTCTTTAAGTCCCTGGATGGTAGTTTTGGCAGAAGCATTACATGCGGGAAAGGTAAATCCATAACGAGAATAAGTGTCTAGTCCTATAAGGCCAAAACGCTGTCCCCTCCAAGATGGAAGTGGTCCAATATAGTCAACCTGCCACCAGGTTGCAGGCTGGTGGCCATGGGAAACAGTGCCATGTCAGGGGCTTAGTGTTGGTCTCTGCTGTTGGCAGATCTGGCACTCAGCAGCAGCTGTAGCCAGGTCAGCTTTCGTGAGTGGGAGTCCATGCTGTCGAGCCCATGCATAACCTCCATCTCTGCCACCATGGCCACTTTGTTCATGGGCCCATTGAGCAATGACAGGGATAGCTGAAGAAAGAGGCTGACCATCCACAGAGCGGGTCATCCGATCTACTTGATTATTAAACTCATCTTCTGCTGAAGCCACTTTTTGATGGGCATTTACATGAGACACAAGTATGTTCACATCCTTTGCTCATTTGGAGAGATCAATCCACATACTTCTTCCCTAAATGTTCTTCTCACCAATTTTCCAATCATGCTCCTTCCAAGTCCCTGACCATCCAGCCAAACCATTGGCTACAGCCCATGAATCAGTATATAATTGCGCTTCTGGCCATTTCTCCTTCCAAACAAAATGCACATGGCCCGAAGTTCTGCCCACTGTGAAGACTTTCCTTCCCCAGTGTCCCTCAGGGCTGTTCCAGAAATTGGCTATAAAGCCACAGCTGTCCACTTCTGAGTGGTGCCTGCATAACGTGCAGAATCATCTGTAAACCAAGCCCTAGTCTTCTCTTCCTCAGTCAACCGATTGTAGGGCACACCCCATGAAGCCATAGGTGCATGCTTGAGAACAGGAGGTATCATAACAGGAGTAGGAACCATAGGCATTTGGGCAACTTCTTCATGTAGCTTGCTTGTGCCCTCCGGGCCTCCTTGGGCACCGTCACGTATATACCACTTCCATTTGATAATGGATTGTTGTTGAGCATGTCCTACTTTATGGCTTGTGGGGGGGTCAGATAACACCCAGCTCATGATGGGCAGCTCCGGTCTCATGGTGACTTGGTGGCCCATTGTCAAACATTCAGTTCCCACTAAGGCCCAATAGCAGGCTAAGAGCTGTCTCTCAAAGGGAGAATAGTTGTCTGCAGATGAAGGTAAAGCCTTACTCCAAAATCCCAATGGCTCCGCTATGATTCCCCTATGGGGGCCTGCCAGAGACTCTAAGCAGCATCTTTATCTGCCACCTTGTACAGCAGCCTGGACCTGTTGAAGGGCCCTTTCCTGTTCCAGGCCCCACTCAAAGGTAGCTGCCTTCCGAGTCACTTGATATATGGGTCGTAGTAACACATCCAGATGAGGAATGTGCTGCCTCCAGAATCCAAACAGGCCCACCAAGGGTTGGGCTTCTATCTTGGTGGAGGGAGGGGCCAAGTGCGACAACTTCTTCACCTTAGAAGGAATGTCTCTGCATGCTCCACACCACTGAACTCCTAGAAATTTCACTGAGGTAGAAGGCCCTTGAATTTTGGTTGGATTTATTTCCCATCCTCTCATGTGCATATGCTTTACTAACAAGTCCAGACTGTTTGCTACCTCCTGATCACTGGATCCAATCAGTATAACATCATCAGTATAGTGACCAGTGTGATATTTTGTGGAAGAGTCAGGCGATCAAGATTCCTTCGAACCAAGTTATGGCACAATGCTGGAGAGTTAATATACCCTTGAGGCAGGACAGTAAAGATATGCTGTTGGCCTTGCCAGCTGAAAGCAAACTGCTTCTGGTGGTCCTTATGAACCAGTATTGAGAAGAAAGCATTTGCCAAATCAATAGCCGCATACTAGGTACCAGGAGATGTATTAATCTGCTGGAGTGAGGGAACCACATCTGGTACAGCAGCTGCAACTGGAGTCACTACTTGATTAAGTTTCCGATGGTCAACTGTTGAGGCTTGGCTATGAAGTCCTCCTCCCAGAGGCTCATGTGTGGAATATTTGCTCTCCATGTGGTGGCTCTATTGAGAGATGACTAGATCCCGAGGGATCTGACCTAACCAATGAATTAATCTCTTGATGGATTCATAACACGGTATCACTGCAAGGTGGGTTTAGTTGGAAGAAAGTGGCTGATTGGTGCCTACCCAGGAAAGATTCTGCCTACCATGAGGTAGGTTGCCATACTCCTCCACATATGTGCCACCATGAAGTTCAGCCTTGCCTCAGACCCAGAGCAATGGGGCCAGGTGAGCACTGAATGAACCCTCTGAATTCATGAGAGGAAATAGAGCTTTCCTCGTTTTAAGCTGTCTTCCTCAGGTATCTGTCAACCGCAATGAAAATCTAACATGTGGGCTGGAAGTGGTGATGTACTTCTTTAATCCCAGCACTGGGGAGGCAGAGGTAGGTGAATGCCTGTGAGATTGCAGCCAGCCTGGTCTACATAGTGAGTTCCAGATCAGCTGGGGCTACAGGGAGACCCATCTCAATTAAAAAAAAAAAACCAGACTAAAACAAAATCTAACATATATACCAAGTTTATGAAGTCTGAAACAAATCTTAAATTTTCTCTACTACTACTATCAAATGAAACTATTTCCCATCTCCCTTTTCCTCCTGGCAGATTGATACTTCCTTTCATTCAATGTTAAGAAGAATCAGAAAGGGTCGTGTCTTCTCTGCAGAGAATGATCTCTTTTTTTTCTCATCTCTGGAAAGGACATGCTTCAGCTGTGAAAGAAAAGACTATGGAGACTCAGCAAAGCAGAGGTCCTTCCAGACAGTCATACCTGTGGCCAAGCTGCCAAAGGGATGCGCTCCACGAGCTGGACTTTGGCATCTTCCAGCCTCTCCACTCGTACCGGGCAATGGACTTTGGCATCTTCCAGCCTCTCCACTCGTACCGGGCAGCCACACCCTTCCACCTAGGGCTTAAGCAGCATTAGCTGCATCCCTGGGGCCTTCCAGTTCCTCCAGAGCCAAGCTAGGAGGACTTCCAGTAACCCATGCACTTCTCAGAGCAACCCACCATGGCCAGAAGCCTGCTCCAATTGGATCTTTGGCATTGCTTTCCACATTATCTATGCAAGACTTCAATCCATTGGAAAGGGCTTGGGGTGTGTTTTGAGGCCTTTGGTTAGAAACGAGGAGGCTCAACATCCATATGCTCTGGTGGGATTTTCCACTTCCCTGCCTGGAAACCACACATGCCCTGGTTTCCTCTTATGCCCCCAGAATGGTCTCCTACGTTCCTTGACAAATATCCACTGCCTAAAATGAAGCCTTTTATGTAACTGGCACCTAGCAAATATTTGCTGAGTAAGTGAATTAGCGCTAAGGTTTGTTTGTCTCTGAAGGGAAAGATCTTTAGCTTGGTGAAGTGGATTGCATTGAAAGTAGAAATCTCTTTGAATGATGGAAGGACAGGAGCCAGAAAAGGAGGAGTAATGGGAAGTGAGCAAGAATGAAGGGAAGGTCTGAAGAACGAGAATCTAAGAAAGCAGGAAGGACCGGAGACCTTGTCCATGTGTCTGTCCATCGAGATAGACACGCATTGGTATGGCCCATCGTGTTTATGTTTTCAGTGTCATTCCCTTTGGGGAATAAAACGAACTACAGAAATCACATCGTCTTGTTCAGCCAAGACAATGTGGTCCTTTTGTTTATTTTCCTATCTTCCTCATTCTGCTGGTGTGTCGGCATTATCGGGACTGTTCATGTGTTCCACCCTTCAGAGTGCCCCGTCCTGGGGACCCTGGGCTTCATTGTCCTCTGCACTCCCAAAAGTATGCAGGGGTTCTTTACAAATGAGCCATTAGCTGATTCTCAGAGCCTTGCTCAGCACCAGTGCGGGCCAGCATGACACCACACTGGCTGCCACTGGAGGAAGAACCAATCTCCTTCTGTAACTCTGCACTCAGTTAAATATCCCAGCATGTCATGGATGGATGATGGGGCTGGGACCGAAGGTTAATAAGAGTAGATAACAATCAGGCACTTTAGACTAAAAATATTAACTCCTTTGAAAAAGTTCCTAAAATTTGCAATAGTTGCAATGAGCCTTGATTACATACAAGATTTTTAAGTAATATTTTATTTATGTCTATTTTGTGTGTGTGTCTTGCTTACATGTATGCAAGTGCACCTGTGTCATGTAATGCCCACGGAGGCCAGAGAGGCTGTTGGATCCCTTGGAACTGGAATTAATGACAGTTGTTAGCTGTCATCTGGGTGATGGGAACTGAACCTGTGTTCTCTGCAAGAGCAACCAGTGCTCTTAATTAATGGATAAGCCATCTTCTCTAGGCCTACATATAAGGTTTTACATTGATTTGAATTTAAAAGTTGTGCAAAGTATACTGGTCAAGGAATCTTAAAAGTCTTATACTTGCCTTTGCTAATTTTTCAAAAACAACAACACAAATAATGCTACACAAGCTTACTGTATTAGTCAGAGTTATCTAGAGGAAGAGAAATGATTGTGTGTGTGTGTGTGTGTGTGTGTGTGTTAAAAGAATGCATTAGTTAGCTGAGTCACACCTGAGAGGCGGAGAACCTGGTTTGAAGGTCTGGGCACCTCAGCAGTCCAACCTGGTTCCTAAACCTGGAGGGTTCTTGGAGACTCAAAGGCCAAAGCCTGGAAATGCTGGTTCTGGCATCTGGGGAGGGGTCAGCAGCAGCGCCGGTAGCAACTGGATAAATTAGCTTGGTGGAGAGAGGGAAGGCCAAACAAGTAAAAGGCAGTGATTGTCCTTCTACCATACCCCTTTTTATCTGGGTTGCCACCAGGAAGTACCGCCCACGATTGGGGTGGGCCTTCCGACATAAATTAAGGCAATTAAGACCATCCCTCAATTGAGACTCCCTACTTAGGTGATTCTAATATGTGGCAAGTTGACATTAAAACATCAAGCATCACACTTGCTGTTTAGGAAATTTTCTGTAAAAGGGCTAATAAATCCTATTTATCTTTCTCTGGATATTCTCAGTCTGAGCCAGCAGTCCTCGGTTTAATCTTCTTCCTACATGTGTTTCGGTTCTTAAGCATTTTTTTTTTCTAACAGTAAAATGTTTATTAAACTTCAAGCAGATTGGTGGTGAGAAGATTAAGTCTGAGAGAGTAGATAGAAAGAAAGTTATGCAGGGGGTTAGGGGATAAGGGATGGGTTTGAGGGGTGCTGGGGAGATGGCTCAGTGGTTAAGAGCACTTGCTGTTCTTCCTGAGGACCCAGGTTAGGTTCCCAGCATCCACATCAGGCCATTCATAACCACTTGTAATTACAGCTCCTGGGGAGCTGATGCTCTCTTCTGGCCTCTGAGGGCAGGAGGTGTGCTTGTGGTATAGATAAATAAATTGAAAAAAAGAAAAGAGAGTAGCATGCTTAAATTTTGTATTACTTTTGAAAATGTCCTTGGATTTATACTGTCACCTTTGGTTACTACCATGATCAATCTTGTCAATAAGTGTCACAGAGGTGACTGTCACTTTAAAGAAGACACATGTAGGTTCACACAGACGTGGTGCTGAAGCTGCAGGTGCACAAAGTGCTCAGCTGGTCACTACAGAAATATGCGATTAGAAGCTTCTAGAGTATCCTATCCGCACTGTTATCAGTGTAATACCAATATTGTTATTATTGTTATGCCAGCAAGTTTTAGGTCCTCCTTGTGTGATTTATTTATTTCAATTAAGTGTTATTTGTTTTACTCAATAAATTATATATATTATTCATATAATACAGGCTCTTTATGTTTTCTTTGAACACTTCTTCCCAGCTCAACCTCTGGCTTCGTAGACCCTAATAGCCTGCTATTACGGATCACTTTGCACTGTAGCCTACTTATGTCATAAGCATGCTGTGTCAGGAACATAGACACATTTGTGCCTTTCTACAATATCAGAATTTATTGAATAGTAACAAATCAGGCACAGTGGTTTCGATGTGGCAGTTTGTCAGACAGCCCTATCTTCTTGGCAGCTCAAAGGAGGTGGATACAAGTTATTTTATTTCAAACATAATTGCTAATATTAACTCTATACCATATATCACATAATATATGGATACATGTATATATTTCAGTCACAGAATGGATACACAGGGTTGAAGAGGATGTGACAGAGTATCAAGAGATTTTGGAAGTGGACTGATAGAAATGTGAAAGGAATCTGTATTAAGAAGATATGAACTTACAATAGGCTGGAACTGCAGGCACTGGACTCGTATTAATATCAAGCCAGTCAAATCCCAGCCTGGACAGGGAGGAGTTCATGAAGCCCCCACTCCTATTTGAGGAGCTACTGGTAATTAATGTCTACTTGGAAAGAGAGAGTAACTTTTCTTCAGGGATCTGGTCCCTGAGAGGCTACCCACACTCCAGTAGATGATCCTACACCATGCACATACAGGAAGCACTAAATGAACTCAGTGGTAGTATTCAAATGCATATGTGTGTATGAAAATTAAATGAAATATTTTTTAAAAGAAACTGACCCAAGCCAGCTCTGGAAGAGAAGGTACCGCTGTAGAATCAGGGTGTTGTGGGTCACAGGTTGGAGAGTGAAGATGCAGTGATAAGTCCAGGGCAGAGAAGAAAGCCCAGAACCAGGTGCAGATGAAGGAACGGCAGACAGATAGGACAGGTGGATGAACAGAGGTCCATTTCCAAATGGGTGAGCAGGAGGATGGGCAGATGATAGATAAGTAGACTGCATCAACAGTGAGGGCTGAGCTGAGTCCCAGTGACAGTCGGGAATTCTCTGCCTGTTGGTTTTTGATATATATACCAAGCGTCAGATGACAGGTCAGTGGGGGCAATCACTAGCTCAGTGCTTGGTGTCTATATGTTTATGGGGTCCAGGTGAGGGAGTTACACCATTTCCTTGGACTGGTGTGTCTGATCAGTTCTTGGGGGTGATTTCCCTGATACGGTTTTAATACACCCTTGTGTCCCTTCAGTCTCAAGTGACCTGCTAAATTTATAGGGTGGCACCTTTCTACTCCTAAGAATAAGTCATTTACCAGCTGGTGCTGCATGGTGCTGTAGGACAGATGGTGCTGTTCATGTGTTCACGGGTGCATAGTCATCCTCCATCTTCAAAATGGAGCCAAAAGCTGCTTGTGAAGTGGAATCTCTCAAGGCATGGTCTGAGAAATCACTATTTGGCACAGCATGGAGGGACTTAAAGTAGGGCATACCCTGACAGCATGTAATTAGATCAAATACATAGTATATTAGCTAGGGTTCCCTAGAGAAACTGATCAATAGGAGGTCAAAGATAATTGCTATTGATGCATTAACTTTTTACTGGGAGACATGAACAAGTGTCGGTTCATATCAGACAGGTACCAAGGACAGAACAAAGTACAACTTCACCAAAGTCCAACTCTTAAAACAAACAAGTTTATGAGGCTTATTTACAGAGCACAGGTAAGAGTTTACTGACGGGTGACCTCAAAACAGCTGCAGTCCTCCAAAGTCCAACCCCATTATGGATGATGACTTCATTATAGCTGCATGGAGCCCCCTTTCAGTTAACCTTCCACTTCCTCTATGCTCTGCACTGCCCAAGATCACTTAGTGCTGGGAGTTGGTATAGGAAGGGGCCCCAGGTGAGGATCATGTGACCCTCTCCTACTTCCTTCTGCTGAGGAATGACATTAGCTCCATTACCAGAGACCTGGCTGCTACTGGTCTACTCATAACTAGCCATGCTTATGGGGATAAATTCATATCTATACCAAGATGGCCTTATGTTGTGCCCAGAGTGAAAAAGTACCATGCAACCGTTATAAAGAAATGGCTCTCCTGATTATGGGGGCTGACAGGTCTCTTGCATCTTCAGCAGAAAAGCCAACCCTGCAATTCTAGCTGCAGGCTGCAGACCCAAGAGGAGCCACAGCATCAGCTGGAACTTGAAAGAGGAAAGGATCCCCATGTCAAGCCAGCCTCTGTGCTCAGGTCTTCAACTGAATGAATGAAGGGCAGCCACATTTAAAAAAGATGCACTGTATTTGGTATATTGACTCAGATGTCAATCTCATTCAGAAACACCCCCACAGACACTCTTTAAGAATGTATCTAGGGCTGGGTGTGGTGGCACACGCCTTTAATCCCAGCACTAGGGAGGCAGGGTTCAAGGCCAGCCTGGTCTACAAAGTGAGTTCCAGGACAGCTGGGGCTACAGGGAGACCCTGTCTCAAAAAGACCAAAAAAAAAAGAAAAAAGAAAAAAGAGAAAAAAGAATGTATCTAGGGCTGGAGAGATGGCTCAGTGGTTAAGCACATTGGATGCTCTTGCAGAGAACTCCGATTTGATTCCCAGCACCCTGGAAATCAAATGGTGGCTAACGACTGTCCTTAACACCAATTCTGGGAACTATGGTACCCTCTTCTGGCAGCTGTAGGCATTGCATGTCATGGGTGCACCTACCTACATGCAGGCAATACATTCCTACACATAAAATAAAAATGATAAATAAAACATTAAAAAAAAGAATCTATCTAATTGAACTTACAGCCTTCTCAATGGGAGGGAACTTGTGTGGCACTACATAGCCAAATATACAGGGCTGGGGAGGTCATAGATCCTAGAGAAAACCCTACACCTGTCATATTCTTAAACAAATATTATTTCTTACTATATACTAAATATGGATTCTTATATTTATGGACAAGTATGCCAGTCACCACTTATCAAAGAAGCTTCCAACAGATGGAGGCTATTACAGAGTTCACAACTGATCACACAGAGGATACATGTCTGAGAGATGCCCAGCCCTAAGTGACGCATCTACAATGCAACCTCTACACCTAAGGCTTATGAAACATAGCAGAACAGGGGGTAGAGAGAATAGTAATGCATCTCTCAACTCTCACCAGCGAAGCTTCTACATGCACAGGGTACGATGCACACTGAAGGCCACACCTGGGCAATATGAGAGAAGGGACTGAAGAGAACATGCCCCTGGATAGGGCTCCTACACTAAACCTCACCCACCCATGGCTCAGGGACCATTGTGGAAGCGGGGAGAAAAGAATGTAAGAGCCAGGGTTGGTGCATGACCATAAGGAAACAGTCTTGCAGGCCTCTGGGACCTTGCTCATATGAACTTACAGCAATGGTGACAGCATGCACAAGACCCATGCAACTCAATCGGACAAAAACCCAGCACAGAATGGGGGAAATGGGCAGCAGGCCCCAACCTTAGCCAGTTGATTGCTGGGTGAGGGAGAGATTTTTTTTTTGGTCTTTTTGAGACAGGGTCTCTCTGTAACCTCACCTGGCCTGGAACTCACTATGTAGACCAAGCTGGCCTGGATCTTGAGATCTGAGTGCCTCTGCTTCCTGAGTGCTGGTGTGTGCCATCAGGCCCAGCTGAGTTGATCTTTAAGGGAGAGACTCTAGATGGGCTGACTAGAGTCCAGTGGATGAACTTGCACTGAGGAACATCTGGGGACACAAACGTTACTCGATAGGCCTTAACATGTATGACAGAATGCATAAAATCTGGTGAGAGGGAGCTATATAGGGGTACAGATGGGGGATGAGATATAAAGGTGGTTAAGATATTTTAAGATGTTTTGTATGAAGTGCACAAAAATTTGGAAAAAAATACGCATTGAAAAAAATTGAATCTAATTTTTTGTATAAAGACATAACTACTTTAAAAAAAAACATTTCATCAAATGTGCAGCTAATAGGACATATACAACTGGCCATCACCGATGATGACTAAAAGTCTGATGACTCACTATCTTGCCATGAGGAGACCAAATTTGGAATGGTATCACTTGCTATAAATGCAGTCGGAATGGCCTTGCAACACTGTCACACTATGGGTCCCTCAGACCCATCTCCGGTGAGGGGTGACACTTTCAGCACAGTGTGGGGATGGAGGTGAGAACAGTGGTTCATGACATTGCAGCTTTCCAGTCAGAGGGGAGGGGCAGTGGTGTGAGCCTGGTCCTGCCTGCTGGCTTGCCCACACATGACTGTCCCTGAAGCACCACTGTTTTATAGAGCTGCCATTCAGCATCAGGGGTAGTCTCTGAGCACACCTGATGGTGCAACCTGGGTGCGTTCTCTCTTTCTCTGCTGCTGCTCTTCCAACCACTCATCCTTCATTGTCACGTTAGTGTGCTTATTCTAACAATTTGCAACACTTTAAGACCCGTAAGAGCACAGACATTTTGTCTTAAGGCCTAGAATAGTTGTTGGTATTTGGTAGACTATCAATCATTATTGTTGAATGAATGTACAGTATCTAATTACTGTTAAATTAATAACTTAAATCCAATATGAATGTTTTGGGTATATACCCACAAGCACTTAATTGGCTTACTGACTGTAAAAGTTTCTTCCCATTAAACAAAGTGAAGGAACACACATGGAAGCCATTTTGTGTGTGCGTGTGTGTTTGTGTGTGTTTTAAATGAGGATTTTTGTTCTTGTTTTGATTCTGAAGTATGTTTTCCTCCGCTGACTACCTGTTCTTCATTACATTTTTTGAGTGAAATGCTGTCCTTACCCACAAACACACCCTCAGCCACTCTCCAGTCCTTTCGGGGTGGTATCTGCTTATTTAACCTATTCTAAATAAGTGAATGCTAATTAAGCCCAGTGATCCAAGGATTGCTCTTTCTTTTATTTATTTTTATTTTATGTGTATGAGTGTTTTTCCTGCATGTATGTAAGTGCACCATGTGTATACGGTATTGTAGAGGCCAGAAAAAGATGATCCCCTTGAACTGGAGTTATGGATGGTTATTAGCTGCCATGTGGGTACTGGGAATTGAATCTGGGTTCTCTGAAAGAGCAGCCAGTACTCTTAAGTGCTGAGCCATCTCTTCAGCCCACATGCTGATCCTTTAATTTACTTTATTACATTTAATTATATGCATTTTTTGTCATTTTTGCCTCAAGCCATTTTTGGGTGTACGTATGGTTACAACTTAGGTTTTTTTTTTTTTTTTTTCACGGCAGTATGAAGGCTCCTCTTTCTTAAGAGAGCAGTTGGGAATGTGTAACATTCACAACTCTCTTCTTATTGCTCTCGTTGGGGTCCACAGCACTGTCTGTTCCTTCCCTGCAGAGTGACCAAGCAGCAGGAACTTCACCATGTCTATTCTCAAGATCCATGTATGCTGGATAGCTTTAGTGTCAACTTGACACCTGGGTAGAGGGAGCCTCCATTGGGGAATTGCCTCCATTGGACTGGCCTGTGGCCATTTTCTGGATTATTGAGTGATGTGGGAGGGCCCAGCCCACTGTGGGCAGTGCCACCCTGGGCAGATCATTCTGTATTATATAAGAAAGCAGTGATGTGGGAGGGCCCAGCCCACTGTGGGCAGTGCCACCCCTGGGCAGATCATTCTGTATTATATAAGAAAGAAGGCTGAGCATCGACCAAGGGAGCAAGCCAGTAGGCAACATTCCTCCATGGTTTGTGTCTCAGCTCCTGCTTCCAGGTTCCCACCCTGAGTTCCTACCTTGGGCTCCCTGATGAGTTGTGACCTGGGAGATATAAGACAAATAAACGCTTTCCTCCCCAAGTTGGAATTGGTTAGACTGTTTTGTCACAGCAATTGAAAAAAAACTAGAACACCATGCCAGAGACATCTTTGACTCTCTCAGGAATTCCACCGTTGAGATTGATCTCTACACTTCAAAAGGTCTCTTCGGAGCTGCTGTGCCCAACTGGTGTCTATGAGGCCCTGGAACTCTGGGACAATGATAAGATGCACTGTGTGGGGAAGGGTGCCTCAAAGGCTGTTGAGCACATCAATAAAACAATTGCACCTGCTCCGGCTGGCAAGAAACTTAAGGTCGTAGAACATGAGATTGACAAATTGATGATTGAAATGAACTGGACTGAAAATAAACCTAAGTTTTGTGGGAATGCCATCCTGGGAGTATCTCTTGCTGTCTGTAAAGCTGGTGCTGTTGAGAAGGGCACACCGTGTATAGACATGTTGCTACATGGCTGGTAACCTCAAAGTCATCCCACCAGTTCTGGCTTTCAGCAAGATCAACAGTGGTTCTCATGCTGTCAACAAGCTGCCCATGCAGGAGTTCAGGATCCTTCTTGTGGGTGCATTCAGTTTTCCAGAGTTTTCTGGAAGCCATACACATTGAAGCAGAGGTTTACCACAACCTGAAGAAAATCATCAAGGAGAAATGTGTGAAAGATGCCACCAATGTGGGTGATGAAGGCCGGTTTGTACCTAAGATCCTGGAGAATGAGGAAGCCACGGAGCTACTGAAAAACACAACTGGGAAGGCTAGCTGCACTGAAAAGGTTGCCATCGACATGGATGTAGCTGCCTCAGCCTGACCAGCTGGCTGACCTGTGTAAGTTCTTCACCTGAGACTATCCAGTGGTGTCCATCGAGTACCCCTTTGACTAGGATGACTGGGACTTGTAGTAGAAGTTTACAGCTAGTCAGGTATCCAGGCTATTGGGGACGATCTCACAGTGACCAACACAAAGCGAATTGCCAAGGCTGTGGGCATGAAATCCTTCAACAGCCTCCTGCTCAAAGTGAACCAGATCTGTTGTTATGTGACAAAGTCTCTGCAGGCATGCAAGCTGGCCTAGTCTAATAGTTGGGGCATCATCGTGTCTCATTACTCTGGGGAGATGGAGAATCTGGCAGCAGGACTCTGCACTTGGCAAATTAAGACTGGTGCGCCTTGCTGATTAGAGTGTCTGCTCAAGTACAGTCAGATCCTCAGAGTCAAGGAGGAACTGGGCAGCAAAGCCACATTTGCCTGCAGGTCCTTCAGAAACCCACTGACCAAGTAAACAATGCACCAGTGATCCCCAGACCCCTTAGTTGCCACTGGCTGCTTAGACCCTGTCCCTGATGTCATCCAGGCAGCTGGAGGCCTGCCTAGTGTTTGCCGGGCCTCTGTAGTTAGCTCCATCTCCTGACACTGTTTACTTAGAAGTCCCAAGCCACACCTGATCATCTGGAGCCCTTTTGGAACCCCAGCTCTGTGATCCTGTGATTGGTCCAAATCCCTGTTTGTCCCCTCACTTCCCACCTAGTGTCAGGAGCCCTCATACCGCCAGTGTAACCTCCAAGGTGGCCCAGATCCCCAGTGTTTCTTTGTACAAAATAAAAGCCTCAGTGAAAGTAAGGATGGAAGGATGGAAGGGAAGAAGAAAGGAAGGAAGAAAGGAAGGAAGGGATGGATGGATGGAGGGAGGGCAGGCAAGCCCCCTCCTTAAGAGAAAACTCTTGGTCAAGAGAATAATATCTCTAGTCTGGGTGGAGACATAACATTCCAATTGAGTCAGGTAAATCACCTGGCCACAGAATCCCCCTTAGGAAGGCAGGTTCACCTTATATTATGCTAAAGAGATAGGTGGAATAACTCCCCTGGGTTGACGAGATGGTGAACGTTTCCTGCCTGGCATCCCTGCCCCCTGGTGTAGTGGCTTATTGGGGCCTACTAGACACATGTAGTTTTGTAAGTCTGCACACTTTTCTGCTTTAGAAATGTACAACCTTGCCTGGTGACACATGCTTTTAATCCCAGCACTTGAGAGGCAGAGGCAGGAGGATCTCTGTGAGTTCACAGCCAGCCTGGTCTACACAGCAAGCTCTGAGCCAGCCAGGGCTACCTAGTGAGACCCTGTCTGGAAAACAAAACAGCAGTAGCAGCAGCAGCAACCTCTCCTTTTCTTCTTTCTCTTCTCCAAACATATTTTCCCTAACACTTTGGGCCTCTCCAACATTTTGAGTTTCTAACTCTTTTTCTAAAGCTGTCCTCCCGACCATGTGACTGGTCATCCACGTATGTCTGACCTCCACGCCAGTGCTCCCCTCCCCACCATGTGGCTGGTTGTGCTGGATAGCTTTAGTGTCAACTTGACACACCTGGGTTGAGGAAGCCTCAGTCAGGGAATTGCCTCTATTAGACTGGCCTGTGGCCATGTCTGAAGGGCATCTTCTTGATGAGTGATGTGGGAGAGCCCAGCACACTGTGGGTACTGCCACCCCTGGGCATGTGGGCTTGTGTTACATAAGAAAACAGGCTGAGCAGGGGCCAGGGGAACAAGCCAGTAAACAATGTTCCTCTAGCCTGTGCTCCAGCTCCTGCCTCCAGGTTCCTGACCTGAGTTCCTATCTTGGGCTCCCTGATGAACTGTGACCTGGGAAATCTAAGATAAAATAAACCCTTTCCTCCCCAAGTTGGTGTTGGTCAGAGTATTTTGTCACAGCAATGGAGAAACAAACTAGGACACTGGTCATTCACCATATGTCTGACCTCCACACCAATGCTCCCCTCCCCACCATGTGGCTGATCATCTACCCTATGTCTGACCTCCCTGCCAGTTTAAGTGGCATGGACTTTTTTAGTTTCTTTTTTTCCATTCTCCTCTCCTGCTGAGATTTACAGCTTACCTACCCCAAAGGTTTTTCTTTTAAACTCGAATAAAATTGTCGTTAAGCATCTGGTGGCACCTAGTCTTAAATTCTTTTACTAATGAGACTAAAAACCCTAAGAGGAGACCCCGTTTTCCTGAGTATCAATTTGTTCAAGGAGACAGACTTTTAATTATATATATTTTCCCAGGGTTTTCTTAGCTTTCTTCTACAAACTAAAAAAATTCACCCTAGATATCAATTATCAAATATAAAAAGTACATAAGACACTGTACAGAATACTGTACAGAATATCTGCTTTATCTAAATGAAGTGCTTGCCTTGTTTTTGCCTATAATGAATTTTGCCAAATGAAAATAGTAATTTTCTCTATAGTAATTCAGGGGGTCATGAGATCAAGGTTCACAGACCAGCACACTTCACTGGAGAGGCTGTGCTACTTACCCAAGAAGCTATACTAGTCAGTGTTCCATCACCGCTGCATACATCTGAGGCAAACAACTTACAAGAAGGAATGGTTCACTCACAGTTTCAGAGGTCTCTGGGTTGGTTCATGGTCTCTAGATTCCCTTGATTTGATTGGGCCTTTGGTGAGACAGTACAACATGTCATGAAATATGTGGCAGGCAAAGTTGACTTCATTGCAAGCCTGGAAGCAAAGAGAGAGAGAGATTGGGCCTGGCATCCTGGTCATCCCTTCAAGGGCATGCCCCAATGACCCAATGTCCTTCTACTGCTCAGACAAAGGTTAGACACATCTACACTCTAGAGTGCCTCAGGTAGCAGCCTAGCCTTCAACACAGACTGTGGAGGGCATTTAAGAGCCAATATAACAGAAGGTTTATTTTTGGTTATCAGATATACAGGTAAAAATATCTGAGAAAAATAATTTAAAAACGTGTCACCATAGGAAGTTGGGCATTTAGAGCAATCATAATTTTCACAATGTTGATAATAAATGACTGTTAATTGCTGAAAACTTACTGGTCTTGTTTTCCTTTCCCTTCCTAAACTAAGTTTTTTGGATTTTTTTTTTTCTTTTGGTGCGGGGTGTATGTAGGCGACCTGTTTCTTTTCCAGTTCATTCCTTGGGCAGTTGGAATGGAGTACTTGGTCTGTACCATATGATCTGTTGGTACTTGGTCTGTTACCATATGTACCTTCTAGATGGAAGGTTTCAATTCCTGTAGAATTTTCCTTGAACAGCATTTTAGCCTGGGTTTCATCTACTGAAAGAAGTTTGGTCTGTGAACCTCAGAGTCACCCAGATGAAAGGTTTTCCTACAAGTCTGTCGGCCTTTTAAGGTCTTGCATTTAAGATGAAGAGTCACTGAAAGTTGGTCTAGGGCATCTGCTTTGATGCAGAGCTCTGACAGTTAATCAAAAGACAATGGGATTTCACCTTCTCCTTCAGAACCAAGAATATCCTGCACTTCTGTTTGAACAGGATTTGCCTGTTTGTCAGCTAGCATCAAAACACAAAAGGACAAAAATAAGGTGAACCAAGTCCATGGAGGAGTGCTCGAGGACTACGGGTGGGCATGCTTTCTTTACAATTTATTAATTGGGGTTTGGAAAGCAAGAGGGGTTAGGGAGAGAACAAAATCCACAGAATGGATGTGGACACGCACCAATCAGTCAGGGTCCAATCAGGGGAGAAAAGACAAAGAACAACTAATTGGGCAAAGACATTTGATATGGAGAATTGATTAAACAGGTTTGGAGCTTAGCTGTTTCCTACACACTGCGTTTGCAAGGCTCAGTTCTCAGCTGATGGCACTATGGAGAGGCGATGGAAAGCCTAGGATGCTGAGAGTTATGGAAGGAAGCAAGCCATTTGGGGCATGCCCCTGAAAGGCATACTGGGGCTCTGGTCCCTCCTCTTTCTGTCTTCCCCTTCCTAGCCACCAGGATGTGGGAAATTTTGCTCCTCTACAGTCTTTCTGTCATGATGTTCTGCCTCATGATTTTCCCAGAACCAAGAAGCTAGGTGACCATGGAACTCAAACCTCTGCCAAAATAAACCCCTCACCCCTTTAATGTGTTTATCCCAGGTGTTTTGTCACAGTAAGGGAAATCTTACAAACCAAGGAAATTCAGATAGCACATAGCAACTACAGGGCAGAGCATCCAATTGTAGCACTGGTGGAACCAAGAGAAAATTGTTTCCAAAAGCTGAGGAGATTGAAGAAGGACCCCAAGGAGCTATTGGACTGGTACTGATGTCTCTGAGGAGTTTGGCTATTATTTGACTTTTATTTTTATTTTATGTGTATGAGTGTTTTGTCATGTAAGTGCGCTCAGGTTGTGCAATGCCTGTGGAGGCCAGACAATGCTGCTGAATTCAATGGTGTTGGATTCAATGGTGTTAGATTCCCTGGAACCAGGGTTACAGATGGTTACAGTGGTTGTTAGCCACCATATGGGTATTGAGTCCAAACCTGTGTCCTCTGGAAGAGCAGCCAGTGCATTTAACTGCTGAGCCATTCTCCAGTCCCTGAGGAGTTTAATTGTAAGACAGGTTCTAACAACTGGAAACAACTTACTTCTGGTAAAGATGTGTATACTCTGAGAACAATAGAACAGACAGGAATGCATAAGTCCTTTCTCTTTCCTCTTACCTTCCAATTTCCCTCCACGTTTTCCTGCTAGCAGAAACTGCCCAGAAACTAAATGGCCAATGAGAACAGTGTTTGCAGAATGCCATCCCAGGGTCACAGAGTGAGAGCAGCTTTGACGCTGAGACGCAATCTTTAAATAACTGAAAGACAAATGGAAAACAGAAGCAGAAAGATCGGGAAACAGAGCTGCTGGAAAAATTGGGAACTGGAAAGGAAATAAATTTAGAGAAATATTTAAGAAAACTATATTAATTGATAGTCCTCCTGGAGTGGGTTGGCTTTTTGTTGCTTCAACAGAGTGCTGGGATAGTTTCTCAATGTGAGCTTGGGGCGAAAGCACAGCCTCTCCAGCCCAGGTTCACTTGGCACAGTGTGGATAAAGTTAAGATTGGTATGCTAGTTACCCCGTGTCACTGTTACAAAACTCCTGACCTAAGCAACCAAAGGAGGGAGGATTTAGTTTAGCTTCTGGTTTCACGGGTTTCAGCCCCTCATGGTGAGGAGGGTGTGCTGGAGCACAGCAGCTAACTTCATGGTGACCAGGAAGCAATGAGAGACAGAGACAGTGAGAGACAGTGAGAGACAATACTTGCACTCTGGATTTCTTCTCTTTTTTATTCCTCACAGATCCCAGTGTATGGAACGGTGCTGCTGACGTTCAGGGAGCTTATTCTCCTCAGCTAATCCTCAGAGACACCCTCATGGACACACACACACACACACACACACACACACACACACACACACACACGCACACACACCTTTTTTTTTTTTTTAACACCTTTTTTTTTTTTTACTGTCTCCTAGGCACTTCCCAATTCATTAAGTTGACCACGAAGATTTAACTATCACAATAAGGTTTAGCTGCAGAGAGCAATCAAAACCCAGAGAAACTAAGCTAATGGATTCTCCAAGGATAGGGCTGTATTCTCCCTCTTTATTTTCTAAACAAAAGGGTGATGGATGTTTCTCAGTGGTAGAGCTTTTTCCTAACAAGCACAAAGCTCTCCCTGGGCTTCATGCCCATTATTGGTAAGACAGCAAACACACACACACACACACACACACACACACACACACACACATAACAAAAGACAGTAAGCAGGAATTGGTTCTATTGCCAAGTCTAAGAAGATAGTGAGATGGTCTATTCATGCTAGAAGACATTCATTGGAAGTGTTTTTCATTGAACCAAATAATGTAACAATAGCTGGTTTAATGTCTGACCTCAGACAATTTATTTATCTTATTTCTTATTTTTATTTTATATACATATGAGTGTATTGCCTGCATGTATGTCAGTGTACCTGTGTTGTGCAAAGCCCATGAAAGTCAGTAAAGGGTGTCAGATTCCCCTGGAATTGGAGTTAAGGATGGTTTGTTAGCTGCCATATGGGTACAGGAAATCAAACCTGGGTCCTCTGCAAGAGCAGCTAGTGCTCTTAATCACTGAGCCATCCCTCTAGTCCCCAAATGATTTTTTGGGTCATTTTTTGAGGCAGGGTCTCCCTGTAGCTGCAGCTGGCCTGGAACTTACTATATAGACCAGTCTAGCCTTGAACTCAATGAGATCTGCCTGCCTCTCCCTCCCAAGTGCTGGGATTAAAGGCATATGCCACCATGCCCAGAAAAATAATTTATTTTTATGATACATGATTTTAACCAATTTTAAGATTTATTTTATTTTTAATTGTGTGTGTGCACGTATGTGTGTGTGTGCGTGTGTGTGTGTGTGTGTGTGTGTGTGTGTGTAGGTGCCCCTTGGATCCCTTGGCGATGGAGTTCTAGGCCTGACATGGATGTTCAGAGCTAAACTTGGGTCCTCTGCGAGATCAGTATGTGCTCTGAACCCCTGAACCATCTCTCCAGCTCCAGAGCCACTTGAAAGGAGGCACAGAGAGAGACTGAGAGGGGCTGGAGGCAAGATATGCTCCTCAAAAACATTTCATTTCATTACCAAAGCCATTTCTAAAATTGGTCCTTGACTGTAACAATAATAGCTGTGTGAGGTAATGTACAAGTTCATTCATTCATCGTCATTCCTCAATGTACATAAGCTTCAAAATACATTGTTAATATACACATAAAGGACATGGACGGAGGAGGGCAAGAAGGACTAGAGTGGCAGAGGCGGGAAAAGAGATGAAGGGGGAGAGATACACGAAAGGGGGATAGTTTCTTTTACTAGATCAAAGAGGATGGCAAAGCTCAGTGAATCTAGATGCAAACAAGAACAGTTATGAGCAGTCTCCTCCACAGAACTTATGAGGGTGTGATTTCAACCTGACGTCATGGACTAACAGACTGTTCCTAATGGATTTTGCCTCTCTTCCTTTTAGAAAGATTCTATAATAGGGCAAGCTGGCTCAGCTCAGTTTTCCACATGCTTACCCAACTGAATATCTGATAACCAAAAACCTGCTAAGCCAAGCCTGATGATCTGAGTTCAGTAACTGGGATTCATGTGGCAGAAGGAGAGAACTGACTCTTGCAAACCATCCTCTGATGATGATGTGCTGTGGTGTGCATATGTACACACACACACACACACACACACACACAGCTTCTAGTCCTTGGTACACACACACACACACATACACACACAATAAGTAAATTTAAAAAATGTAAAGTAATTAAAAATATTCTGCAGTAGATGTACTATAATTTAATACAAATCTAATGGGGGAATGAATTAACCTCAACTTGTCAGTTGAGAGGCAATATGAAAATAATCATGGAATTTAAGATTAGATATAAAATCTGTAAAGGAGTGTAAAAAGTAGATAGAACCCTGGCAATACGTGTGCTGTGCTATGGATCTTGGGTACCTTTCTATTTACTATAGGGTTTGGCTTAAAGAGTTAAGCAGAAGAAGGACATGTCAGGGTTTCGGTTATCAGGTCTTCAGTTGGGAAGAGCATGTGGAAAACTTGACCAAGGAATGGAAGCTATGTAACAATCAGGTGGAGACCAAGGCCTGCAACAACTGGTAAACAGGACTCAGGAAGCAAAAGAGTTTTTGTAAAGCAAAACAAAGCAAAACAAAAACAACAAAAAAACCTTGAGTGAAGAGGCAACCACAGAATAGATTTTCTTCCATCTCCACATCCCACACAAGAGTAATATCTAGAATATACAAAGAACTCAAAAAACTAAACATCACGAAAACAAACACCCAATCAAAAAGCAGGCTGTGGGAGGTGCAGCAAGGCTCACTGGTTAAGAACACATGCTGCTCTGGCAGAGGACCTGAGTTAGGTTCCCAGAACCCAGGCCAGGAGTTCAATGCTGCCTGTTCAATAACTCTAGCTCCAGCATGCCTGACACCATCTTCTGGTCTCTGTGGGCACCTGCATTCATGTGTACACGTACATACACACATACAACACAATTTAAGAAAGAAAATAAATCTTTTAAAAATGAGTTGTGGAACCAGAGAATTTTCAAAAGACAAAATAGAAATGGTCAATAAATATCCTAAAATGTATTCAATATCCTTAGCCACTAGGGAAATGCAAATTAAAACTACTTTGTGGTTCTATCTTACCAAGTCAGAATGGCTATCATCAAGAAAATAAATGGCAGGATGACAAATGCTGGTGTCCCTCTCCCCTAGGGTAAGGGAACCTTTATTCAATGCTGGCGGGAGTGCAAACTTTTGGAGTCAGTAAGGAAATCAGTGTGGAGGTTCCTCAGAAACCTAAAACTACCATATGACTCAGCTACATCACTCCTGGATTTATATTCCAAGGGCCCAGGTCAGAGATACCTGTACATTTTATTCCTTGCTGCGCTATTCACAATACCTAAGAAATGGAATTGGCATAGGTGTACATCAACTGATGAAAGGATAATGAAAATGTGGTGCATAATGGAATTTTATTCACCTTTAAAGAAAAATGAAGTTATGAAATTGAATTTGTAGGAAAATAGATGGAACTTCAAACTATACTAAGTGAGGTAACCCAGGCTCATAAAGACAAATGTTCTGTCTCACATGCAGATGTTAGCTTTGAACTTTTAGATTTGTTTGTTTAAACTGGAGTGAGTATTTATAGAGGGAAGGAATCTAGAAAGGGTCCATAGGGCTGTGTAATAGGTGGTAATGGAAAGGTAGAACACCTCATATGAAGGTCAAGGGAGGGAACTTTGATGGTTGAAATGTTTAAGTGGAGATGAGGGCAGAAGGGTGGAGAGGAGGTGGGAGGGTGGACCAAAAGTAAGAATGTATTAAAATAGCCTATGGAAATTTCTAGTTTGTAAGCTACTTAAAAATAGAATTAAAAAAAAAGGTTTCAATGAAAATACCCTGCGTGGGTGGATGACACTGCTCCCAGAAACCATAAGTTATGAAACAAAAACCCCAGTATCGGGTGTTGAGCATCTTCATATGAGTTCTTAATCAGAAAGGCTCCAGAGGCCCCCGAACAGTGAATGTTATTGCCATTGCCCTTGGTTACCTTCCAGAACTAGATGGTAAGTTCCTATTGCTGAAGACACCACAGATTTTCCTTGAAGGACACAGAGAGATTAAGCTGGAACTGAGCTAGAAATTTCTTCCCTTCCGGCTAAGCTCCATGGTGCCAGATGTGTTATGCTGCCTGATGGGTAAACAGTCATTAGTGGTGTCATCGGCATTTGAACCCTGAGTATCACAGTACTGACTTGCCAGGCAAGATGTGTCCACTGGTGCAGCAGTGGCATGACTCTCAAGGATGACACAAAGCACGTTTTGATTGGATATGAGGCCTGTTCTCTGGGAAGGACATCATAACTGGTGCTGCAAACCTGACCAGAAGTTCATGACTCAGGTGGTCATGGACCCTAGGGAGGAGCTCACCACTGTTGTTTTGCCTAATGGACATGGTGTCAAACTGCCTTCTAAATAGCTGGTCATAGTTTGGTGAGAGAGGATGAGACATCTAGGTCCAACTCAGTGCCAGGTAGAGGAATGTAGGGAGAGATTCTACTGTTTAAGTTCAAGTCCATCTTGAATCACTAAATATGCATTTTCCACAAATCTGGCTTGGATTGCTTGAACATTCCAACATTCCACCAGTGAATTTTCAGCAAAGCTGGGCTTAAGGTGCAGTGTAATGCTGCCATGGTGGCAGTGGGACTGAAGAGGCACTTCTGTGGTTGAAAGAACTTACTACTCTTGCCAAAGACCTGGGTTTGGGTCTTAGTACCCACTTTGCACAGCTCACAATTGCCTGTAACTAATTCCAGGGCATCCAACGACCTCTTTTGACATCCACAGGTACCTGCACATACATGATGCACATAAACACATGCAGGCAGGTACACACACATACGCAACACACACACACAAACACTAAGTAAAAACATTGAATAGAGGCAGTGATTATGAACTCCAAAAATTTATAATCTTTCTTAGAATTTTCAGAAAGATAGGCACAAGCAAAGGCAGATTGATGAAGACTAGAGTTAGGAACTAATTTTTCAATACACAGCTATCATTGTACTCAGGGACTTTCTGGGAATGATGACCTCACCTACTGAGGCATCACGTAAACTATGGCATCAGAAAATGAGCAGAAAGCAGTGAACGTACACAAACTCTTGCACATAAAACTTAAAATGTCTATTTTAAGAAAACTCAATGAGCTGAAAAAAAGGAAACCATTACTTTATCGGAGCAAATTAACACGGAGATGAAAACCAACGGGCTGGAGAGTGCTGGCTGCTCTCGCAAAGGACCAGGTTCAGTTCCCAGCACCTACATGGCAGCTAACAACTCTCCATAACTCCAGTTCCAGGGGATCTGATGCCCTCTTCTGACCTCTGTAGGCATTGCATGGCACGGATGCACTTACACACATGTAGGCAATACACTCATACACATGGAACAAACAAACACAAACAAACAAACACACACAAATAGAAATTCTGGAACCCAAAGGTGCATTAAACAAATTGAATAACATGAAAGAAGACATGAACAGCAGGGCAGACTAAACGGAAGAACGATTCGGTGAGCTGGAATCAGGGAACCTGACAGTAAGTAGCTGCAGAAGCAAAAACAAGAGAATGGAAAGGAAGGCAGGAGCTTATGGAAGCTTCCGGGTGACATTAGAACAAAGATTCAGTTTATTGGTGTCTAAGAGGGGCTCCAGACTGCCAAACAGGAGAAAGGGGATTCTAAGAGACAGTAAGAGAAAACTTACCCAGCTTACCAGGAAGACGGCAGGCTAGACAGAAGCAGCCCCTGTGACACAGTGAAGATGAGTCAAGATAAAAAAAAGTAAAACTACACAGGTGCCAAGGAGCCGAGTGCAACCGACCATGACCAGTAATGATCAGATACATACAGATTAGAGACGCATGGGCCAACATCTAAGTGTCATTAGCAAGAACAGTGAGTCTTTCTGTAAGAAACATATATTAAAACGAAATGGCGATCTTTTTTAAAGGTTAAAAACTCATTCAATTTTATGTCTTACAGGGTTTATTATGAGTTCAATATTGTATAACTGTGTTAATTCAACTGTGAACCTAAATATTTTATAACCACTTTTGAAAGAGAAGTATCTTTGCTCTGGAAATTGTTATTGAGTATGCTAAAGCTGTAATGAAATGCTTCTTCTGAAAAAATAAAAAAAAAATTAGAAAAAGTAAAATTAGTCTGAACAGAGAAAGAGAGGAAGAACTTGAGAAATTCATGCAAGTAGGGATTAGACAGCTGGAGCTGTGGTGGAGGAAGTGTGACATGGTGAAAAGAGGTAGGTCCAGCCAGTCATCGCTCCAGCAGTAAGGTAGGAAAAGCAGAAGTTTCATCAAAGCAGTAAGGTAGGAAAAGCAGAAGTTTCATCAAAAAAAGAAACCTGAAAGGCCTGATAAAAAGGTACTGGCAATCTGCCCTTGGACGTGGTAGTCCCATCACCATTGGTCAGGAGCAGGCCTCATTGACATAGAATAATTTGGAGTTTGAAATCCCTGATTCCAGAGTCAGCAGCTGGATCAACCTCTGGGACCACCTATACGGACTCAGCTGTAGGAACTGAGAACTTTGAAGCTCCTGCAGACTGTTTGACATCCACAGCTGCATCTTTTTAGTAAATGAGCAAATGACAACAACAAAAACAGTGAAGAGAATTGCAAATAGACATGACCAAGCAGAAAGAGTAATACCAGGAATGGAAAACAATGCCAAGGAACTATGATATTCAAAGATCAATAAAATGGGCAAATGAGCATGACTACAGTGTCCGAGAACTCTGAAATGCAATTAAGAAATCAAACCTGAGGTGGAGAGATGGTTCTGGGATCGAGAGCACTGGCTGCTCTTGCAGAGGACCTCAGTTCAGTTCCCAACAGCCACATGAAATTTTGCAACTGTCTTTAACTCCAGGTGATTCTCTGCCCTCTTCTGGCCTCCCTGAACATTACACAACATGGGTACACCTGCAAACATGTAAGTAGAACACTCATAAATGCAAAATAAAAATAAATAAATAAAGAAAGAAATGTAAAAAGTAACCAAAACTAAGATTCCATGAAATAGAAAAAGTAACTGATATAAATACTAGTTGAGAGCAGAACCCCTCTCCCCAGGTCTAGAGAAGGAAATGGCCATCCAACCACGAAGAAGCATTTAGAGCCCTACACAGAAATGACCAGAGGAGAACACTCCCAAGATGTATTGTAGTAAAGATGTAAAAATGACGTAATGAAGAAAATATGCAAGAGAAAACATCATCTCACCTAAGAAGGAAAATCCATTAGAATAACATAATATTTCTCAACAGCAAACCTAAAAGTCAATACAGCATAAAACAGCATTTTTTCAATCTCTGAAAATAAATGTCAACCAAAAGAGCTATATCCAGCAAGCTATCTTTAAAAATTCATGAAGACATAAGGACTTTTCGATTAAAACACAGACTAAGTCAATTCACAAATACCAAAGTGGTGGCGAAGATATTTGAAAGAATACTATGCACACAGGAGGAAGAAAGACAATTTTAATTGTGATAGCACAGAAAGGAATACATTTAGTGAGAGGACTAGATGAGCAAAGAGGAAGGAACCCATCATTCTAACACCATAAGCCAGTAATTCCCTCAAACTAATAAAGATGAAAGAAGAGAACAAATGATGATCCAACCAATGGGAAAAACCACCAACAAAACCACTGGAATTAGTAAACATCTCACAACAATAATATTAAGTGTAAACGGCTTCAAATAACCAATAAAGGGAGACAGACTATGTTAAAAAATAGATCCAATTGTTTCCAAGAAACAAACCACATTCGCAACAGTGTGGGAGTTGGAAGATGGAAGTCCATCTATCAAGAAAATGGAAGCAGAAATAAGCTGGTTGGCTATTCTGATATCTGATAAAGTTTTTCTCTTCTAACCAAACTTTGTCAGAAGAGTTAAAGAAGGCCATTGCATATCAGTAAAGAGATCAGAGCAAGAATATATAACAATCTTAAATATATATGCGCTGAAAGTTGGAACTCCAGTTTTATAAAACAGACACTAGTGGGCATGAATGGCCATATAGGTCTTGATGCAGTTGTAGTGGGTGACTTCATTATCCCATCATCCTTAGATAGTTCAACCAAACTAAAATCAAAGAAACTTCATTAAATTACCTCATAGAGCAAATAGACAATATTTGAATTATTCCATCCAGCAAACATGGAATACACATTCTTCTCAGCAGCCCAAAGAATCTTCTCTAAAATAAATTACATTCTGGACCACAAAGCAAGTCTTAATAAATACAAAAGCATCAAAATATTTCTTATATCTTATCAGAGCATAGTAGAATAAAACTAGAAATCAATAGCAAGAGAAGCCACATAAATACTTGAAGACTGAATAATAAGTACCTGAATGGCCTATCAGCCATTGAAGAAATGAGGGGAAAAAAACCCTTAAAAATCAAATGGAAATAAATCACACCTCACCAGAATCTTTGTGATACAGCTAAGGCAATTCTAAGAGGAAAGGTTTTCTTTTTGTTTCTAAAAAATTTATTTTTATTTTATATGTATTAGTGCACCCTTGTCATGCAGTGCCCATGGAGGACAGAAAAGGGCATCAGATCCCCTGGAACTGAAGTTATAAATGGTTGTTATCCACCATGTGGGTGCTGGGATTCAAACCCGGTTCTTCTATAAGAACAGCCAATGCTCTTAACTGCTGAGCTATTTCTCTAGCTCCCTTAGAAGAAAGTTTATAGATAAGAGTAATCACACTAAGAAAACCAGAGATTTCACATAAATAACCTCATGATGTATCTCAAGGTCTTGGAACAATAGAAATCCAAAGTAGTGAACAGCAATAATACAGAACAGAACAGGAGTTAAGGAAATGGAGACTAGAAGAACAACACATAGGCGCAATCAAATAAGGAATTGGTTCAGTGGGAAAAAAAAAAAGATTGACAAACTCCTAGCCAAATTAACCAAAAGGGAGAAAAGACCCAAACTAATAAAATTAGAAAAGAAAGAGGGGATGTTACTACAGATTCCAATGAAATACAAAGGATCATTAAGGACTGAGAGACCTGAGTGACTCCATCTTGGATAAAACCTCCATGGGACTGACCCAGCCCTGAACCCTGTTCCAGGAAAAACCACAAAAAAAGTATACTTGGAACAGATAGAGAACAACTCCCCTGCCAATGGTCAATTAAACAGGGACAGGAAAGTACTTAAAGTCCAGATGTCTCTTCAGATTTCCTGAAGGCAAATCAGGTTTATGGTTTGGCACTGGGCTGCAACCAATCAGATGCTTGCCAGGCTGGAAACCCCCTACTTGCTGAACTTGCTGAAATAAACCTATAAAAACCTCTGTCTCCCAAAGCAAGGGGTCTCACATCTGAGATCCACTGGGTTGGTGACACTGCAGGCCCAAGCTTAAGCTTGTAACAATAAAAAAAACCCTTGTGTGTTTGCGTTGGTCAGCTCCTTGGTGGTCTTTGGGGTCTCGTGAACTGGGCACAACATCTTGGGGGCTCGTCCGGAATCCCCAAGAGCTCCCCCCCCAGGACCCCCAAACCGAAGGGTTCCTGGCTGGCTGGTGTCTGTTTGCATCTAGTTGCACCTGTCTGTGTCTGTCCCAGCTTTTGTTTTGAGCCTCGAGGCAAACTTGTGAACAGCATGGTCAGGAGCGGTTGGAGCGGATGCACTGGATCACTGTGACCACAGAGGTCTAGAAGACATTCCAGACCCTGGCAGAGAGGATAGAGGGCCCTGGACTCTGCTGATTTCTGTGAAAGGACAAGGTGGGTTCCTCCCACAGCGCGGCAGTTTGCCCTGTCCTACTTTCATTTTTTCTTCCGCAGGAGCAGGGGAATTTACTACTTGGCCTTCTGCGTGTCTTTCTGGCTCTCTGTTTTGTCTTTAGTTGTCTTTTTCTCTGTGACTGAGATGGATGCAATGGAACAGACTCCCTCTACTTCCCTCGACCTGGTTCTTGCACATTTTGGAGAGGTTAAGACTCGAGCCCATAACCTCTCTGTTGTTGTCAAGAAGGATAAACTATTTTCTGCAGGTCTGAATGGCTCACTTTCAACATGGGATGGCCCTTGGAGGGGACCTTTGATCCCACTGTCATTAACACAGTTGAGAAAATTATTCTTCCACCATGTGTAGGACCCTCGGATCAAATATCATACATAGTGGTCTGGGGAGATTTTGTTAAATAACCCCCCTCCTTGGGTCAAGTCTTTTCTTCCTTTACAGAAAACTGAGGTGCTGACAGCTGCAGAATGGAAAACGACAACCCAGAAAGCACCTAAGCCTGAAACCAAACCATCAGTACAGTCCCTGTACCCTGTCTTACAGGGCAGCACAGAAAAAGATCTAATTTTTCCTCCCTCTCCTTATCCACCTCATCCACAGGAAGTACCCCCTCCAGAACCGGCACCCCTGGTACCAGATTCTTCACAGGCATGGGGGGACCGGCTCAGGGGACTAGGAGTAGAAGGGCAGCAACACCAGAGGGTCCAGATGCTACTGTTTTACTCCTCAGAGTTGCCAGCCCTGCGGATGAGGCTGGCAACCAGCCCCATCACTATTGGCCATTTGCCACTAGTGACCTTTACAACTGGAGAACCCAGAGTGCTCCCTTTTTTGAAAATCTTAAGGAGCTTATTAGTTTATTAGAAACTGTCTTATTCACACACCAACCCACTTGGGATGATTGTCATCAATTATTACAGGTCCTGTTTACCACAGAGGAAAGGGAACATATCCAAACAGAAGCCAGGAAATTAATTCCTGGCAATACTGGTGTCCCTACTACTGACACAACACTGATTGATGCTGCCTATCCATTGACCCAGCCTGATTGGGATTATAATACTGCAGAAGGTAAAGGGAGGCTTCTGGTTTACCACCAGGCTCTTTTGGCAGGTCTCAAAGTGGCTGCTCATAGGCCAACTAATTTGGCAAAAGTATACGATATTAGTCGGGAACTAAATGAAAGCCCAGCTGTGTTCTTGGAGCAAATAACGGATGCCTTCCTCAGGTACACTCCATTAGACCTGGAGGCCAAAGATAATATAGTGGCAGTGGCCATGGCTTTTGTTAACCAGTCAGCTCCAGATATAAAGAAAAAGCACCAAAGAGTGAAGAGACTGGGTGAGAAGAGCTTAAGGGATTTAATACCTGTGGCTGAGAAAGTGTACAATAATAGGGATAGTGCAAAGGAAAAACAGATAAAGGCAGAAAAGAGGCAGAACAAGGACCTGGCAAGGATCCTGCTGGCTGCCACTGTGGATCCAGAGGACCGGCAGAGGCGTATGAGACAGATAGCATCAGGGAAAGGAGGTAAAGAAGACATTCAGAAAAGAGGGCGACCTCGACTAGGGAAAAATCAGTGTGCATATTGTAAAGAAGAAGGCCATTGGGCTAGATAATGCCCCAATAAGAAAAGCCCAGCCAAGGTACTCAACCTTGGGAAGGGAGATAGTAACTAGGGGAGATGGGGTTTGGCCCCCCTCCCCGAACCTGGGGTAACCCTAAAGGTGGAGGGGAAACCCACCAGTTTTTTGGTGGATACAGGAGCCCAACACTAAGTGCTCCTCAAGCCCAATGGCCCTTTGTTAAACAAAGTATCATGGGTCCAGGGGGCCACAGGAATGAAACAATATCCATGGACTACCCGAAGAACAGCGGACTTGGGAATGGGTCAGGTATCCCTTTCTTTTATGGTCATACCAGAATGCCTATACCTCTTGCCCATACCTCTTGTGGGATCTGTTGACAAAATTAGGAGCCCAGATACATTTCTTGTCAGAAGGCAGCCAAATATTAGACAAATCAGGAGAGCCCACCCATGTGTTGACCACTACCTTGATGGATGAGTATTGTTTATATGAACCCGCCCTGACACCAGATTCAGCCATTGAGGCCTGGGTGGAGAGATTCCCCTCAGCATGGGCCAAAAACGGAGGGCTGGGGTTAGCTAAACAACAGGCTCCAATCTTTGTGGAACTAAAACCAGGAGTTGATTCAGCCAGAATTCATCAGTATCTAATGTCCTTGGAGGCCTGATTGGGTATCACTCCTCATATCAGGAGGTTATTGTATTCAGGGGTTTTAAGGCCCTGTTGATCAGCATGTAACACCCCCTGCTGCCAGTAAAGAAGACCCATTCCAATGAGTATAGGCCAGTGCAGGATCTGTGGGAAGTGAACAAACAGTTGATGGACATTCACCCTACAGTGCCTAATCCTTATACTTTATTAAGTGCACTCCCACCAGAACATCAATGGTATGTGGGTCTGGATTTAAGAGATGCCTTCTTTAGCCTTCCTTTAGCCCAGAAGAGTCAAGACTATTTTACCTTCAAATGGTATAACCCGGACAAAGGACTTAATGGGCAATTAACGTGGACTAGGCTTCCTCAAGGGTTCAAAAACTCACTGACTATTTTACATGAGGATCTGGGTGAGTATCAGGCTCAGCATCCCCACCTCAGTCTCTTGCAGTATGTGGATGGCTTACTTGTGGCGGCAGACAACCAAGAGGCTTGCATGGATGGCACAGAATGCCTGTTGCAGATGTTGGGAAGCCTGGGCTACCAGGTCTCTGTTAAGAAGGCCCAACTATGCAAACAACAAGTCCAATACTTGGGCTAAGGTAAGTGCTGGCTCTCTGATTCCCGAAAAGAAACTGTCCTCAGGATCCCTACCCTGAGGAGCCCACGCCAAGTATGAGAGTTCCTAGGGTCTACCAGGTTCTGCAGGTTATGGATACCAGGTTTTGCTGAGATTGCTAAGCCCCTATATGAGGCCACTAAGGAAAGGCCAGGAGAATTTTCCTGGACAGAAGCTCACCAACAATCATTTGAGGCATTAAAACTGGCCCTATTGTCTGGCCCTGCCCTCAGGCTACCTGATGTGACTAAACCATTCCATTTGTTTGAGTTTTGACCCAACCGATTGGTCCATGGTGCTGTCCTGTAGCCTATTTGTCTAAAAAACTGGGCCCAGTGGATGTAGGCTGGCCCCCATGTCTCTGCATTATTGCTGCCATAGCAGTACTGGTAAAAGATGCTGACAAACTGACTTTGGGCCAGAACTTGACCATCACCACACCACATGCAACTGAAAGAGTTTTAGAGCAGCCCCTGGACAGATGGCTGTAATGCCCATATAACTCATTATCAGGCATTACTTCTTAATCCTGCTAGAATCACCTTCCAGGTCCCAGTTGCCCTGAATCCAGCCATGCTCTTGCCGGACCCAGACTTGGATGCCCCCCTGCATGACTGTGCCAGAATCCTGGCTCATGTCCATGGTACCCAATCAGATTTGAGAGATACCCCGTTATCTGATGCTGAAGTAATCTCGTTCACTGACAGGAGCAGCTTTCTCCAGGATGGCAAGAGGTATGCAGGGGTGGCTGTAGTATCATTAACCAGCATCATTTGGGGAGAGCCTCTGCCCACTGGCACTTCGGCCCAAAAGGCTGAACTTATTGCCCTAACTAAGGCACTGGTATTGGGAAAGGACAAAAAGCTTAATGTGTATACTGACAGCCGATATGCCTTTGCCACTGCACATGTTCATGGGGCAATATATTGGAATGGGGCTTATTAATGGCAGAGGGAAAGGCTGTCAAAAATAAAGAAGAAATCCTAACACCGCTGAGGGCTCTCTGGTTGCCAAAGAAATTGGCATCTATCCACTGCCCAGGTCATCAAAAAGGGGACGATCCAATTTCTTAAGGAAACAATCGAGTAAATCAGGCAGCTAAACCAGCTGCCCTCCAAATTAACCCAGTCTCAGTCACCACACTAATTGACCCAGGTGACCC
The DNA here is from genome assembly GCF_000622305.1 of Nannospalax galili. Taxonomy (NCBI): domain Eukaryota; kingdom Metazoa; phylum Chordata; class Mammalia; order Rodentia; family Spalacidae; genus Nannospalax; species Nannospalax galili. The sequence goes on along the minus strand of NW_008330297.1, from coordinate 12,661 downwards.
AAACTTCCCCGAAAAGCCCAAATACACTGGGGAGGACCTGAAATGGATAAAGGAACTGTCGAGGACCCAATGCCTGGAAAGATGGTGGAGGTCAGCAGAAGGGAAGCTGATCCTCCCGGAAAAATTACGAAAACAAATGTTGGCAAAAACACACCATTCTTCCCACATGGGCATCAAGAGGATGCAGGACTTAATTCGACATGCCGAAGTAAAAATCAAGGATCCCAATTTAAAGATTAAAGACATTGTCAATGGCTGTAAGCTTGCTAACTCACTAATGCAGTGCCAAATATTAGAAACTCAGAAATCAGACTTCGAGGGAGAAAACCTGGAGCCTATTGGGAAACAGATTTCACTGGGGTAAAACCTGACAGGCATGGATACTGTTATTTGCTAGTCTTTGTAGGTACTTTTTCAGGATGGACTAAAGCCTTCCCTACTAAACATGAAACGGCTCAAATGGTGGCAAAGAAACTATTGGAAGACATCCTCCCCAGGTACGGCTTTCCACAGATGATAGGGTCAGATAATGGACTGGCTTTTGTGTCCAAGGTAAGTCAGAGTCTGGCCACAGTTCTGGGGATTGATTAGAAACTACATCATGCTTATAGACCTCAGAGTTCAGGACAGGTAAAGAGAATGAATAGAACTCTAAAAGAGACCTTAACTAAATTGACCTTAGAGACTGGCGCAGACTGGGTGGCTCTCCTCCCCTTTGCCCTTTTTAGAGTGAGAAATACTCCGTTAC
>NW_008330297.1:6256-11889 GCF_000622305.1 Nannospalax galili | reverse complement strand
GCTTACATATCCCAGCATCTCTATTGAGTGCGTAACTCCCCTTACCAGATGAGATTAACTCCCTTTGAGATCATGTTTAGAATGCCCCCTCCCATTATTCCTAACCTCCAGGCAAAGAAGATTACTAAATTTAAAGATCAGGACCTGTTGAATGACCTCAGGGGAGTCCAATGGTCCCATAAACATGTATGGCCTAAACTACGTGCTCTTTATGAGACAGGACCCCCTCCAGAACCTCATCGATATCGACCCAGTCACTGGGTCTATGTTAAGAGGCATCGGCAAGGATCCTTAGAGCCACGGTGGAAGGGGCCCTATGTCATCCTACTGACTACTCCCACAGCCCTCAAAATGGATGGTGTAGCATCGTAGATCCAGCACACACATGTACGGCAAGCTGACCAGTTCACCATAGAGGACTGCACATCCCCAGCTTCAGGATGGAGAGTTTCAAAGGACCCCAACAATCTACTCAAGCTAAAGCTCACCCAACTTTTAAACTGTTGACTTATATACTCTGTTCCCCATGATAGCCGCTCCTGCTCTGGGAAGCTCACATCAACCTATGAATCTGACTAGGGTCCTCCAAGATGTGATAGGAGGTAATATTTTGTTTCAGGTCTCCCAAGTAGCACCTCTGGCTACTTGTTCCCAACTCTGCCCTCCCATTTATATGCTTTCTTTGATTTCAGTCCTAAGGGAGGTGCACATTCTTATGCTCTAACTCTCCAGGCCCATACAGAAACCAGACCAGTTCTATGTTTGTCTAGGGCCTGGAACTCCAAAATACAAGTCCCAGAGAAACAGGTGTGGAGGGGATAGCGCTACTTATTGTGCTCGCTGGGGTTGTGAAACAATGGGACACATATGGTGGAACCCCCCCAGGGAGGAGATCTTATTAAGGTAACATGGGAGCAACCGATACCCACTATCAGTCCCTCCAGAGTCTGGGAGATGAAGAACATGAGATGAGGGAGGGCCCATGATTGGGCCCCCAAGGTACTAGTCAGAGGGGGCAATGAGAGACCTGAGTGACTCCATCTTAGATAAAATCTCCATGGGACTGACCCAGCCCTGGACCCTGTTCCAGGAAAAACCACAAGAAAGTATACTTGGAACAGATAGAGAACAACTCCCCTGCCAACGGTCAATTAACCAGGGACAGGAAAGTATTAAAAGTCCAGATGTCTCTTCAGATTTCCTGAAGGCAGCAGTTTATGGTTTGGCACTGGGCTGCAACCAATCAGATGCTTGCCAGGCTGGAGACCCCCTACTTGCTGAACTTGCTGAAATAAACCTATAAAAACCTCTGTATCCCAAAGCAAGGGGTCTCACATCTGAGATCCGCTGGGTCGGTGACACAGCGGGCCCAAGCTTAAGCTTGCAACAATAAAAGAACCCTTGTGTGTTTGCCTAGGTCAGCTCCTTGATGGTCTTTAGGGTCTCATGAACTGGGCAGAACAGGAGTATTTTGAAAACTTATGTCCAAAAAAACTCAAACAAACCAACCTGGAAATGGATGAATTCCTAGATACATATGACCTACTCTAATTAAACAACCGAACACACAAACAACCGAAGTGTGTCTCTAACAAGAATCTTGATTAAAGCAATAACAAAGTCTTCCAACAAAGAAGAGGTGGGGACCAGTTGGAGGCACTGCTAAATTCCTCCAGTCCTCTAAGGAACTCACATCAGTGCTCCTCCAAATGTTACATAAAGTAGAAAGGCACACTACTAAATGCATTGCATGAAATCAGAATTATCGTGATACTAAAACTTGATAAGGAAATAATAACAAATAAAGGTAAACTCTAGAACAATTTCTCTGATTAACATAGGCACAAACTTCTCAATAAAAAACTGAATTCAAGAATACATTAAGCAGATTTGGGTCTAGCGGCAGGGGGCGGGATCGGGATGGTACCGGCCCCACCGAGGGGCGACGGTGCCGGGAGGCTGGGTGGTGACCGCTGGCGTGACCGCAGCCGCCAGCTCCGTGTGTTGTTCCACAGCTTCCAGAGCAGCCATCAGGACTTCTCCTTTGGGCTGGAAGCAGAGGGCCGCCAAGACCCACCTCATGAAGTCGGAGGATGTGGAGAAATTAGCTAATAAATTGCATGTGCCATCTCTTCCTGAAATGATGTTTGGAGACAAAGTTTTAAGGATCCAGCATGGCTCTGGCTTTAGAATTAAGGTCAGTGCTACAGATGCACTAAGATGTGTAAACAACTACCAAGGAATGCTTCAAGTGGCTTGTGCTGAAGAGTGGCAGGGCAGAAGGTGAACACTCCAAAGAAGTTATTAAAGCATGTGATTGGACATGTCAACAGATTATAAAGGAACAGTCCTGGGAGAATCTCTTAAATTGAAGGTTGTACCTACAATGGATCACATAGATACAGAGAAATTGAAAGCCAGAGAACAGATTAAATTTTTTGAAATTCTTCTGTTTGAAGATGAACTACATGATCATGGAGTTTCCAGCCTGAGTGTGAAAATTAGAGTAATGCCTTCAAGTTTTTTCCTGCTGTTGTGGTTTTTCTTGAGAATTGATGGGGTGCTTATCAGAAAGAAGGACACCGGGCTCTACCATGAGGCAGACAAGACCTACATGTTACGAGAATATACATCACAAGAGAGCAAAACTGCTAATTTAATGCACGTTCCACCATCTCTCTTCACAGAACCTAATGAAATATCACAATACTTACCAATCAAGGAGGCAGTTTGTGAGAAGCTAGTATTTCCAGAAAGAATTGATCTGAACCCTGTAGACTCACAAGAAAGTATACCTGCAGAATAGAAAGTGGTACAACTCCTTGCTGTGGAATCTGACAACACCTTGGCCATCCCTAGGGGGTATTTTTACTATGAGAATTAATTTCCTTATGTGCAGATCTTCTGAGGCCCTAAAGGAAATAAAAATAAAAGATTGTTTCAGGCAGGTTCCATCCAACTGCTACTGTACTGTCTGTCTTCAAATTCCTACTCTGTATTACATGCTCTGGGGACTTTTGGATTCCTGAGTAATCAGCCATAGTGGTGTGTGTCTCAGCAGATGAGAAGACAGAATCAAAATTATGGCTGAAATTATTAACAATAGAAATGAAGAAAGCAGGGACTGGAGAGATGGCTCAGCAGTTAAGAGCACTGGCTACTCTTGCAGAGGACCTGGATTTGATTCCCAGCATCCAGTGACATGCTCTGGGGACTTTTGGATTCCTGAGTAATCAGCCATAGTGGTGTGTGTCTCAGCAGATGAGAAGACAGAATCAAAATTATGGCTGAAATTATTAACAATAGAAATGAAGAAAGCAGGGACTGGAGAGATGGCTCAGCAGTTAAGAGCACTGGCTACTCTTGCAGAGGACCTGGGTTTGATTCCCAGCACCCAGTGGCTAACAACTGTCTATAACTCCAGTTCCAGGAGATACAATGCCCTCTTCTGACTGCACTGGGCACTGCACAACATGCAGGCAATACATTCAGACACAAAATAAATAATTAAAATAAAATAAAATAATATTTTTAAAAAAGAAAGGAGGAAAACGATACCAAGAATCAATGAAATGAAGAGTTGGTCATTGAAAAGATTAACAAGATTGACAAACTTGTAGCAAATTTAGTCAAAAGAAAGAAAAGACCCAAATTAGTAAAATCAGAGATGAAAAGGGAAACATTACAATAGACACTGAAGAAATTCAGAGACTCACAATGACATATTTTAAAATCTATACTCCACTAAACTGGAAAATCTAGAAGAAACAGATGAATTTATAGATATGCTGATTTACAAAATTAAATCAGAATGAAATAATTTAAATAGACTTAAAGCAACCAATGCATCTTATTGGTTATTAAAAATCTCTCAATTAATAAATGCCTAAGACCAGAAAAAAAGCCCAGCAGAATTCTACCAGACCTTCAAAGAAAAACCAGCACCAATACTCCTCAAATTATTCCATAAAGTAGAAAAAGAAGAAACATTTCCAAATTACTTTTATGAAGCCAGTGTTACGTTGATTCCAAAAAACACATAAAGATACAACAAAAAAGAAAATTACAGACCGATCTCTGATGAACACAGATGTAAAAACTTTTTTTTTTTGTCTTTTTGAGACAGGGTCTCCCTGTAGCCCTAGCTGGCATTAAACTCACTATGTAGACCAGGCTGGCCTCGAACTCACAAAGATCACCTGCCTCTGCCTCCCAAGTGCTGGGATTAAAGGTGTGAGCCACCACGCCTGGTTTTAGATGTAAAACTTTTAAATAAAACACTTGCAAACTGAATGCAAGAGCACATAAAAAAAAGATTGATCATGATCAAGTTGGCTTCATCCCATCGATGCAGGGGTGGTTTAACATATGCAGATTAACAAATGTAATCATCACATAAACAGACTCAAGGACAGAAACCACATGATCATCAAATTCAATGCAGAAAAGGTGTTTTACAAAATCCAACATCCATTCACGATAAAAGTCATCAAGAATCTAGTGATACAGGAGACGTGTCTCAATATGACGAGGACATACAGCAACTCCACAGCCAACAACATGCTTAATGGAGAAAAACTCAAGGCTTTGCACCAAAATCAGGAAATGGATACAAATGTCCACTTTCTCTATTCTTGTTCAATACAATGCTTGAAGTCTTAGCTAGAGCGATCAGAGAAATACAGGGTGTAAACGTACTAAGGAAGTAAAAGATTTGTATAATAAAAACATTGAAGAAAGAAATTGAAGAAGATACCAGAAGATGGGAAGACCTCCCATGCTCATGGATCAGTAGGATCAATGCGTGAAAATGATTATGCTACCAAAAGCAATGTAGAGATACATCAAAATTCCAATGTAATTATTTACAGACATTGAAAAAGGTGTTAAGTTTCATATGGCAACACAATAAAACCCAGGAGAGACAAAACAATCTTGAACAATTAAAAAAAAACTGTTGGAAGTATCACCATCCCTGATTTTAAGTTATAGTACAGAGCTGTAGTAATAAAAACAGCATAGTACTGCCATAAAAACAGACACATTGATCAGTGTATTAGAATTAAGGACCTGGATATAGGCCCTATGCTTATAGTCACCTGGTTTTTGGCAAATAGGCCAAAAATACCCACTGGTGAAAAGACAGCATCTTTAACAAATGGTGGTGGTCAAACTGTATAGTTGCATATAAAACTATGAAACTAGATCCCTAGCTGTCACTGTGCATAAAACTCAACTCTAAATGGATCATGCACCTCAACATAAAACCCAGAACCCTGAATATGTTAGAGAAGAAAGTAGGGAACAAACTGGAACTTATAGGCACAGAAAAGGACCTTTTGAACAGGACCCCCATAGCATAAGCACTAAGACCCACAATGCAATTAAAGGAAGCTAAAAGGGTTCTGTATAACAAAAGACACCATCATTCAAGTGAAGAGGCAGCCAGCAGAATGGGAAAAAATCTTTAGTAGCTATACATTTGATAGAGGGTTAATATCTATAATATCAAAGAACTTAAAAAAACCTAAACATCAAGAAAATGGGTAATTAAATTGGTATAGACAGTATGGAATAGTGTGGAGGGGAGAGTGGATCTACATATTATCAGACTACAACTATATATATATATA
>NW_008330297.1:1175-6192 GCF_000622305.1 Nannospalax galili | reverse complement strand
GTGTAAAGAGAAAACGGTAACCAATTAAAAAATGGGGCTTGAAACTAAGCAGAGAGTTCTCAAAAGATGAAATACAAATGACTGAGAAACAAAAATGTTCAGCATCCTTAGCCATCAGGGAAATGCAAAATAAAACTCCTTTGATATTTAATTTTAACCAAATCAGAATGGCTATGATCCAAAAACCAAATGATGGCCAGGGTGTGGGGAAAGGGAAACATTTATTCACAGCCGGGCAGTGCAGACTGATGCAGACTGGAAGTCAGTGTGGAGGCTCCTCAGAAAGCAGGACACAGATCCACCACATGGCCCAGCCACATCACTCTTCAACATGTACCCAAAGGACTCTGTATCCTACTACAGAGATACCTATTCATCCAGTCATTGCTGCTCTCTTCACAACAGCCAGGAAACAGAAACAGTGTAGGTTTGTTCATCATCTGATGAATGGATAGTGAATATGTGTTACATTTTCACAATGAGATATTTTTCAGTGAATAAGAAAAAAATAAAATTATGGAATTCTCAGGTAAATGGGTGGAACTGGAAACAATCATCCTGAGTGAAGTAACGCAGATTCAGAAAGAGTAAACATTCCATGTTTGCTCTGGCCTGTGGATGCTAACTTTGAATCTTTAAATATGTGTGTTTCATTTTGAATATCCCTAGAGGTTAGGAAACTTGTAAGGGGTTATGGGGAGGGGCGAAGTTTCAAAAAAAGGGAGACCGAATCCAGTGATATAAAGGGAGAGGAGGAATAACAACAAGAAGGAGTAAATGATGTGGAGGGTAGACTATGGGGAGGGACAAGTAATGCTGAAGGCCTTTTGAAAAACTACATGCAAACCTATCACCGTAGAAGCTCCCTGAAACATATACTTATACATGTATAAACAAGTTTAACTGGAGCTACTCTATGACAGGCAGACAGTACCCCAACTAGACAGCTCATCCTAGCAACTAGAAACCCTAGTACCAGGAATGGTTGCCTCTCTTCAAGTTGTGGCTAGTGGGATTTCACACCCCCCCGCCAATACTACAGGCTAGAGCCATTGCTCTTGGTTTCCTTTCAGAACTTGATTATAAAACCCTATTGCTGAAGACAACACATATTTGATTAATAGAACATGGAGAAATCAAGTTGGAAGTTGCATCTCTACTGGCTAGCCTTCATAGTGCTAAAAGGTGCTATGCACAGTACTGAGGGAGAAAAGTACTCATCAGCCTTACTCAGCTGTGAGACCTGTGAGCTACAGTAAGTACTGACCTAGCAATGATATGCACACTGGTACAAGCATGGCACAAATGTTGTGGGAGTAATCAGCTGCCTCTGACTGAATCGAATCCAGGCAACATAACAGCACTTAACATAGGAAATAAATACTTAAAATGTGAGGAAGTATGGAGTGCAAGGGTAGAGATTTTAGATAAGCACTTTTTTCCTTCTTTCTGTTCCTATCTTCATGATCTATGTTAAAGTTGCAGTCACTTAAAATAACTTTTTTTCATCAAAAGATGTTTTATAATAATCACAGTAATGATAAAGTAAAAATCTATAGTATAACCAAAAATTATAAGCAAAGACTCAAACCATACTCTTAGATAAAGACAGTGTAAGTACAGAGAAATATGGTTAGACAAGAAGAAAGAGAGGAATCATAACAAAATTAGTAAGAAATGAACAAAATGACAGTACAAAGACTTTACCTGTGACTTTCTTAAAAACAGTTTATTTATTACTTTTATTTTATGTGTATGAGTGTATTGCCTGCATGTATGTGAGTGCACCCATGTCATGTGATACCATGGAAGTCAGAAGAGGGCATTGGATTCCCTGGAACTGGAGTTAAGGACCATTCTTAGCTGCCATGTGTGTGCTGGGAATCGAACCTGAGTCCTCTGCAAGAGCAGTCAGTGCTCTTAACCTTTGAGCCATCTCCCCCACCCCCCTCTGTGACTTACTTTTAATATAAATTGATTAAATTATTCAATGAAAAGACCTGGAGAGAATGAATGAAGAAAGCCAAATACCTCAACTATACAAGGTCTACAAGATGCTCACTTCATGTCTAAGGACCCATAAAGACTGGAAGAAAAGGAATGGAAAGATGTGACCCATGTAAGTGGACTCAACTAGGAAAATCCATACTTACCTAAAATACAATATAGTTAAAAATCAAAATTAATAAGAAAAGAAAAGGAATTCCATTGTGTAATAATAAAATGAAGTAAAAGTTTCGAATGTGTGTGTTTCATGTCAAGGCGCCTACGTACATAGACTACATAGACTCAATGAGAGAAATGGACTCCAGCACACAAATAGTAGGGAGTGTTAATGCTCCACCTCTGCAATGGACAGACCATGCAGAAGGCAAGCTGGGAAATAAATGGTAGAGTGAAGTTGTGCCTTAGACCAGATGACATTTCTTCTGCAGTTGCAGAATAGACCTGCTCCTAAACAGTGAAGGGAATATTTCCCAGGGTAAATCATATCATCAGTCACAAAAATGTCTCAACATGGGCCAGGTGTGGTGGCACACGCTTTTAATCCCAGCACTTGGGAGGCAGAGGCTGGTGGATCTTTGTGAGTTCTAAGCCAGCCTGGTCTACATAGTGAGTTCCAGGACAGCTGGGGCTACAAGGAGACCCTGTCTCAAAAAAGACAAAAACAAACAAACAAAAAAGTCTCAACAATTAAAAAAATTAAAACACTATTGAGTAGGTTTTCTGATCATGATGCAAGGAAGTAGAAATCAACAATGAGAAAAATTTTGTAAGTTATATACCTGCATGAGAATTAAACAACAGACTCTGAACAGCTAATGAATTAGCTGAGAAAATAAGAAAGAACAATTTTAATTTCCTGGAAAAAAGATATTCTTGGCAAATGATAATGGAGACACAACATATAAAAATCTGTGGATGCAACAATAACAGTACTAGGAAGGATGTTTATCGTAGCCAATGTCTACATCAAAAAGCAGAGCTATCCCCCAACACCCTATCATTGCACCTCAAGGAGCTAGAAAAACAACAAGCAAACCAAACTTTAGTAGAGAGAATAAAGAACAAACCAGAAATAAACAAATCATAGACTAAAAATTACTGAAGATCAGTTAAAGGTGGATTTTTTTTTCTCACAAAGATAAACAGAATTGATAAACTAAATGCTTATCTAAATTTAACTTAAAAAAGGTGAAGATTCAAAACCAGTAATGAAAAAGGAGACATTAAAACTGGTAGTAGAAACACAAAAGTTCGTTAGAAATGTTTCTGATAGCCACATGCCAACCAACCACTTTGGTAGCCCAGAGAGAATGAACAAATTTTAGAACAAATACATCTTACCAGTACTGAATTGTGAGCAGACCAAAAACAGGTAAGAAGGTTGACTGGGGTAGGGAGCACCGATTGCCGATTTGGTCCCTAGCGCCCTCATGGTGGTTCACCACCTTCTGTGGTTCCCGTTCCACAGGATCTGATGCCCTCTTCTGGCCTCCACAGGCATTTTGTGACACAGGTGCACTTGCAGACATGCGGACAAAGCACTCATACATGTAAAATAAAAATAAATATTGCCGCGAACCAAGACTCCGACCAGCAGAGCCGAGGAAAGGACAACACGGATGCCAAGGTGAGGTTCAAGTAATTCTCTATCTCTTATTCTTCGTCATCCCACAATATATACCCTCATCAGATCCATCCCACAATCAGACCATCACACGGAGCCAATCAGGACATGAGCACGGGGCTAACATGCAGGCAGAGCAGCAAATCACTGGGCCACACAATAGAATCATGCTCGGTGATGTATCATGTCAGGCAGGCTGCGTGTGATCAAGCTTACAGCGCTTGCGCGAGTTGGAGCAAACAAGTGAGGGTCACGAGGCTTGCCAGCCAGTCAGGGTGCCATCTTGGCCGGCTCATGGCTCAACTGCGCCCACTTCCCACATCTCCCCCTTTTTTTTAATTAAAACCAAGGGAGGCCAAGGGACCGTGCCTGGCTTAGGTTGCCCTCTTTCATTTAGCATCCTTACCCGTCATCAACTCGGCAACATCATGGTTGTCGGTCTGCCTTAGGTTGGTATGCGAATGAGAGGTTCTTACCCGTCATTGACTACCGGTCCAGCATATTTAGCCAAATGGAGGGAGATCCTCCTGCTTCCAGCGTTGCCATAGCTTGGACGAGCATTTGCCGTTGGGCCACTGTCTGCCACTGCATGCGCATCATGCACCACAGTATACCTCCACACGCCACAACCAAAAGGAACCCCCAAAAAACCATGCCCCCCCAATTCTTGAGGAAGCTAAAGGTGCCCTACATAGCCTTCAGCCACTGCTGCACAGTGGCAATCTCTACTCGAGTGTTATTTGTTGCCATGACGGATGCTCACAACTCTGCCTTCTTCTTGTTGAACTCATGGCTCCAATTTCCTCGCACCATTGTTCCAATTTCTCGGGATAAATTACCTGCTCGGGAAAAATTCTGAAACTTTACAGATGTTATACATATTCCAGTCATGCAATATATACAGGGAAGGAAGGCCATCTGTCCTAATATATCCACTTGTTCTTGAAGAAGGTCAACCCGTTGGTTGAGCATCAAGATACCTGCATTAAGCAGGGCATTAATACTTTCTTGTTGAGCCAAGGTTTCAACAGTTAGAGCTGATAATTGACCAAGAGTAGATGCAGTTTGTGAAACACTGTTGCATCAAGACTCAGAGGGACAGGGAGTGGGAAGGCCGCTTTGATTGTTGGCGTCTGCAAACACTGGAAACGCTCCTGCTTGTGGGGGCATTTTAGCCCACACTCGGGCATGCTGCCTGCATCCCCCAGTGTTTTTTCCTCCAGCCCCATAAGGGGGCAGTGTAGGTAAGGGAGGAGCAGATGGACCAGGAGGCTCTTCCTGTGTCATATCTACCTTTGAGAAGAGACTAGCTAACTCTCCCTCTTCATCATAGAGATCTTCCTACTCCGTTTATGTCTTTTCTCTCAGACCTTGGAGGCTCTGACT
>NW_008330297.1:0-503 GCF_000622305.1 Nannospalax galili | reverse complement strand
AGGGAGGCAGGAGGCAACTGTGGAGGAGGTTTTTATCACCCCAACATTTTCTAATGACTGCACAGCTTGGACTACATACTGACTATCGGAAATTAAATTAAAGGATTCCTTTACTTCCAGAAAAACTTGGTGCTCAGCTTAACTTCCAGAAAAACTTGCATCACAGCGCTCAGCTCTACTGCCTGGGCGGATTAACAGGGGAAGATATAAGTCTTGGGATTCCTTCCTTCCACATAAACTACTCCCACCCCGCCTTTGGAACCATCTGTATAGACATTAACTGCTCCTGCAATAGGTTTCGAGTAATTTTTGGAAAAACTAATGGATTTCTAATTACAAATTGCAACCAAGGATGAGAGGGATAATGATTATCAAAATCTCCTGTCATACTGGTACACAGTATTGCCCAATCATCATTATTAGCAGCCAAAAGTTCAATTTGTTTTGGGGTGTAGGGAGTCACAATAACATCAGGTTGTTTGCCCAAGGCACCAACACTTATT
>NW_008330296.1:41320-42312 GCF_000622305.1 Nannospalax galili | reverse complement strand
ATCTTGACAGTCCAAGGATGTCAGCTTTCAATTCTAGAAAGTCATTTTATTACTTTTAGAGTTAATATCATAAATGTCCATTTCTAGCTATTTATTTAAAATATGTCACTTTCTAATGACGCGTGGAAAAGAATGGAAACAAGAACCCTCTGGGAGTCAGAACTGTGAGGCTGGAGTGGAGAGAGTAACAAAGCTCAGAAATACAGGAAGTGTGTTACCCAGGAAAGGCACAAAGAGGGGAAATACAGGACAGGAGGTAGTAGTCAAAAGTAGAGTCCAATGGTGGAAGGCAGATGAAGGAGAGAAAGGACTGTCGGATGAGAGGGTTGGAGGACCGAGAACTCCTTACCTCTGTATCTCTCCTGCCTCTTTAATTCGCTCCCTTGACCTTCAGGAGGCTGAGCCACCATCCCAGGAGGAGTCAGTGTCAGGCGTCACTCCTGGCTCACAGAACCCCCAGCTATGTTCTGGTCCACGTTGGCAGCAGGATGCAATGGCTTTGTACTTCCAATATAAATCCCAGGAAGGACACACTACACCTGGGGTGGTGTCACTGCGCTAGAAAGAAGCCTCATGCTAGACCCAGGCTTTTGCTCCTGTGCTCTGCAGCCCATGAACAGGAAATGAACCTGAAAGCAGGGGCCACTCTGGACTCTGGACTTAAAGCATCATAAAGCAAAGTGCTCATTGCAAATGTTTATTGGCTTAATTGAATTAATGTACAAGTACTCATGGGCATAGAAAAAAATCCCAACCCTTCGGGCTGGGGAAATGGCTCAGTGGTTAAGAGCACTGGCTGCTCTTGCAGAGGACCCATGGTGACTAAAAACCATCCCTAAATCCAGTTCCAGGGGATCCAACATCCTCTTCTGACCTCTGTGAGCATTGTTTGACACAGGTGCACTTACACACATGCGGGAAATACATTCACACACAGATAATAAGAATAGTAAATTTTAAAAACTCAATTCACAAATAGCAGACCAGATTTT
>NW_008330296.1:36895-40734 GCF_000622305.1 Nannospalax galili | reverse complement strand
GCCTGGAAGCATGTCCCTTTACCTGCTGAGCTGTTTGGCCAGACAAAACTTACACTTTTCCAGATAGTAGAATAATAGAATAAAAATGTTAAAATGACAGAATATCAAGATTTATTAACTCTGTCTTATTTTATCGGAAATATTTGATTGGTGTTGGTTCAAACTGATTACTCTCATTTCACAGTTCTCTGCAATTTGTATAAATATGTGCTATATTTTCATTCCATTTATGAGATCAGGCAGCTTATGATTGACTGGTGACAGGTCCAGTCTTGTGCAGGCCCATTGCAGGCAGGCCCAGCTGCTGCCAGATCACGGTTGCCTTGGTTATGTTATACCCAGAAGCATTTTAAGGTCCCTCTTCTATGTCCTGGCTCTTATATTTTTTTTCTGGCTCCTCTTCTGAGATGCTTCCTGAGCCTGGATGGGATGGTATAAACATCCTGTTTAGGGCTGACCACTGACCTTTCACTTATTCCCACCACCTTGAGCAATTTCTACATTTACCATCATTCAGTGCAAAGAGAAGCTTCTCTGATCAAGGCTGAGGCAGCATTTGTGTATGGCGTAAACACAGATATTTAGATGGCAGCTTAGAGCAATGTTAATTAAGCTAAACAACAGTGTGCTCCCCCTTAAGGCCCAAGACCTCCTCAGCCAAGAGATTTTGACTGGATTATCAGAGAGCAGTTGGTTACCCCCTAATAGTCATGCCACTGTTGTACCAGTGGACACATCCTGCCTGGGAGGTTGATGCTGAAGTTTGGAGGGTCCACAGGTGGAGAAGACTACTGATGGTTTTTCTTGCCCAGCAGATCGCATAGCACCTTTCAACACTATGAAAGCCAGCCAGCAGGAAAGAGGCAGAGATGTGGTTGGAGGGCTGGGGGAGCTGCAGGGGAAGGAGGGTAATCTGAAAGGTGCATGAAAAAAGCCACAGGGAAACTATTATTTTAGAAGCGTCCTCCAGAGATGATAGACAGATGGACGGACGGACAGATAGATGGATGGATGGATGGATAGATGGATGGACAGATGGATAGACAAATAGATAGATAGATAGATGTTCCTAAGAGTCATGGGTTGTAACAAAACACCCCACTGTCACGTGTGGGTGTTCCTATGAGCTGCTGGTCAGGGAGGCCCCAAAGGTGGCCTAAACAACACAGGCTCCTCTTATCCCTCTTGGTTCTCCAACAGAAGCGGTTGATAAGACCCAATTGCTGGAGACACCACACACCTTGATTGTAAGACACAGAGAAATCAGGCTGGAACTGCACTGGAAACTTCTTCCCTGGTGGACTGTGAAGATTTTACTCAGGTCATCAAGTTCTAATCTGGGCCATTAACCGGGAGCACGTACGTCTTAGACGGAAACCAGTTGTTTCTGATCCTCCCTAAAACTTGTCCCTATGTAATTATTAACTAGGTTTCTACCTGTACCAAGTTCAAGGTCTCTTTTCTAACCTTACTTAACTTTCAGTTTTGAGAATATCCGGGTGGCAAGGAGCTTGTCCCTAGAGGTTTCCTGTGAGGGGCCTTCTTACTTCTGGTTTTCTGTTTTTCTTCTTTCTTTGTTTCTTTCTTTCTTTCATTTTTTTGGTCATTTTGGTTCCTGTAGCCCCAGCTGGCCTGGAACTCGCTATGTAGACCAGGCTGGCCTTGAACTCACAAAGATCCATCTGCCTCTGCCTCCTGAGTGCTGGAATTAAAGGTGTGTGCCGCCATGTCTGTCTGCTTCTGGTTTTCTCAGTCCTTTAAATGGTCTCTAAACCTTGCTCTGGGATCATGAACTTTCTGAGGCATCTTGGAGCAAGACTCACAGGAGAGCTGGTAGACAGGGGAGCTGGGAGGCAGGCCAGGACCACCGGCTGTCGCTGCTGAAACAGACAGCTGTTCCACCAGCCCTGGTTCCCTAAGGTGAGTGCTGCATGAGCCTCAGCTGGGTTCTGGGCAGGAGGAAGGACGGGGGGAGGAAAACAGGGCATGAAACTGGGGTGCAGGGAGGACAGGCAGAGTTGTATCTGTTCCTTCATCGTACAGGAAGGTGTGAGGGGAAAATACAGGGATGCTGAGCCAGGTTTGAGACATTGCCCTCTCCCTCTCCTGCCGCCCCCCTGCATCTCTGTCCATGGCATCTTTCCCTTCTTGAAGGAGAAGAGCTCAGGGAAGCCATTGGCAGACTCAGAACATGGCTGTTCAGATGAGGACTGTGTCCCTGGGAAGGGGAAGTGAAAGGTCTGTGTGTGAGTGACGGAGGGGCTCCTGCTGTTTTCTGGGGAAGACACTGCAGGTGCCTGAGAGCTCCAGGAGACCATTTCTTAAGAGCACGGTGAACCCTTAGCCATGGCTCTCTAGCCTTGAGAATCTCCTTCCTGTGTTTTCCCAGCTATTTGCAGGCCCGCCCTCTGGGGCACCATGCTCCGCACCCTGGGGAAGATGCTGAGTTCCCTGAATGTCTCTCTGCCAGGCGGCCTCTTCTCCGTCCTGCTTCTGCAGGTGTCCCTGCGGGTCTCAGGTGAGAACTCCGGTTTTTATAGACATGGAGTCTCTGTTCTCTGAGTTGAAGCATCAAATAACTTTTAAGTTCTCTACATGCCTGCGTTAATTGTAAATCCTCATCTGGTAAAATGACTGATTTGACCGCCTGTCAGGGTTAAGCTTTGTGAGGAATGCATGTCCTTTGTTTCCCCTCTCTCTTCCCTCCCCCTTCCCGTGCATTCCCATTGCAATCAAGAAGTCACTAGAATTATGTGTAATTATCCCTTCTGATGTGAAAGAAGTCCAGACCCTTGCTCACCACGACTGACCTCAGCTTGCATGTACGCTGCACATACCTGCTGAGTTTAGGCTCCTGGGGCTCTGCTGGGTCAGTGATGATGCCACCCACTCCCTGGATAGTCCAGGAAAGTCTTTCTGACGTCCTTTCCACTTTTGGCTTTATCCCACAGATTCATTCCTAGTCGTCGGCCCCTCAGAGCCCATTGTGGTCATGCTGGGTGCGGACGCTGTGCTCCCCTGTTATGTTGACCCAGCCATGAGTGTGGAGAACATGGAGCTGCGGTGGTATCGCTCCCAGTTCTCAGAGGCTGTGTACATGTATCAGGATGGGATGGAGCAGACAACACAACAGCTCGAAGATTTCAAAAGGAGAACAGAGCTGGTGAAGGATCGCATGTCCGAGGGAAGAGTGGCTGTAAAGATCTAATGTCCGGGTGTCTCTGACAATGGAATGTACCGGTGTTTCTTTAGAAAGGGCAGCGACTTTGAAGAAGCCACTTTGGAGCTAAGGGTGGTAGGTGAGTAGCTATCTGAGAGTGAAGACCACTCTAGGGGAATGTAAGTGTCCTATGTTTGGTTTTGGAGGGATGGTGGGGTCCATGCTGAAAAAGAAGTAGGGATTCTGAGAGATGGACAATATCTTAGATGCTGGCTTTGACCCTTAACGGTCTTGATCTATTGATATGTTTATTGTGCTGTACTTTAAAAGTAAACCAGTTCTAAAAAGTCTATCATAGAATAGGTACTTTATTTAAACTCATCTTCTTCCCACATGTTTTGAAGGAAAGCATCTTGATTAACCAAGTGTACCACTGCCCCCAGAGACCCAGCACCACCTCTGGCTTCTGTGATGAACACAGTCTTGATTGAGAGTATTTGCAGCCAGTCTTGATGGCATGGCCTGGAGGAAGTAACCATGAGCCTGGTGACAGAGTGGGTTGATGCTGAAGGGGAGGGTTGAGGTCAGAGTATAATGAGCATTCGGTCACTCAGAGTGGAGAAAATCATTCTCTGAGTGACTTTGGTGGAAATCTTAAGGCTCAAGATTGGGCCAGTGT
>NW_008330296.1:34736-36091 GCF_000622305.1 Nannospalax galili | reverse complement strand
GTGGTGTTTCATTTATGACTACCATAAAATTTGAAACTCATGGTCTGAAACTCTCACAAAGGTATAAAATACAAATCTATAACCGCCCTTGTCCTTCAATGCTCCTTTTTCCCCTCCAATGTAACTCTTACCAAAAGATTGCACAGTGTTTCCAGACATCTCCTTTAATCAACCATAAATTTACAGACCAGATTTTAATCTCTATCAATAAACTGACCTTAAAATATCTATGTTAGCCCACTTTAATTAAATGAAGTCTCACTTTGAATCCTCAGCCAACTTACGGTGTGAGCTACATCTCAGTTATTTCTGGAACTTCTTCCCTCTTTTCCTTGAGTAATGGCAAAGTTCCTTGGTTTGTGATGCAGCCCGCGGCCCCTAGGACCCAGCACATCTTCCCTGGGTCAGGTCTCCCACTTAACACCAAGACTTTGTTACACCTGCACCCCAGTGTTGTCTCTATGAAAATTACCTCACGAAAGTCACTGAAGATTTGATACTGCTCTTGTAAAGCAGCCCGGGGGTCTGCAGGTCTCCGGGCACGCCTTTCTTAGGTTTCAGAGACTTGGTGTCCATGAGAACTTATTTCTGTTTCCCCTGAAGACACTAGCTCAGTGACACATTCACAAACTCACTGCTCTCCATAAAATTCTCAGGGACACCAGGGTAAATTCTGAATTATCTGTGTAGTTTGAATCATTTTCTGCCGTTCTTCCTGGAGTCACCCTGGTTCACCTTCTAACGACAGACCTGTCATTTTCCCACTGTGATGTCCTGCCTTCTCCCTTGTCCTGCAGTGATACATTTCAGCTGCTGCTGGCTGACACGTTCATTTCACCTCTTCTCTATGTGTAGTTTTAATAGGAAAACACAAAATCTCTTGGGTCTCGAAGGAGAGAGTGATGACTTCTGCTAGTCATGTTATTGTAATCCCACTTCAGTCTCATCTCAGGAAGAGGCCAAAGGTTTTCCATAGTCCTAGGACTGAACTTAGATAGTCACAGTACAGAGCAGTGTCCTTCCTATATCAGATAACCGACTAAGGCATGTAAAGACAAGTCCGACCTTTAGGAGCAGTTGGTGGCTCATCTTTGCTTATCATCCACTCTGTTAACATTCATCCAACTGGCTAATTATTATATCTACACTTCCCTTCCCCCAGCTGCCTGGGCATCCTACCTGTTCTTTCAGAGCACAGATCGAGCTGCTGTCTCCTCAGTGCAGCTTGGGACCTCAGTGGCTGTGCTGTTCCAGGAGGGACCTCAAGGTCTGTTTGGAAGGTCAGCTTCTTCAGCTTTGATCTGCTCCTGTTCACTGTGGACCAGGCTCAGGCACATATCCATTTCTTTTTTCAT
>NW_008330296.1:26128-33451 GCF_000622305.1 Nannospalax galili | reverse complement strand
CCCTGGGTTGGTCATTGTGGTTCATAGACTTTAAAGCTGGATGGAAGCATAGATTGATTTTTTTCCGTGGTTGTTTGCATAGTATCTTCTGATATTATGGGAGCTGGTCTTCAGGGGGGAGGCTTCCAGATCAGTTCCAGCTCAATTCCTTCCTCTCTCTGAAGTATGTCCTGTCTTCAGCAACAGGGTCTTATCTCCAAGTTCTAGGAGGCAATAAAGGCTGTAGCAATAGCTTCTGTTATTTTGGGTGTCTCTGGACTACCCTAACCAACAACTCAAAAGGAGGTTTCCCCTTCCTGGTGCTCTGTTTTCTGTTATATAGCCTTCAGCTATACATATCTGCACGCACACATACATAAGCATACATGTATATTGTATGCATATTTTTCAGTAGGCTTTTTGAACTAATACATTTATTTCCTCTGTTTTTTCACACCACCTAAGCAATATTTATCTCTCCTCTCTCTGCCCCATATAACCCTCTATAGTCACTCCCCAGTTAGTCTCTCCCCTTCCCCCCGATGATACCTGTCTCCTATTACCCCCTCCCTTGAGCTCTTTCTTCTCCTGCACCTCCATGGTTCCTTGTACACCCTTCTCCCTTCCCAGTTAACTACCTCCATTTCCCCCATTTCCTCCTTAGTAACATCTGTCTCCTACTGTCCCCCTCTTTTGTGCTCCTTCTTTTCCTTTGCCCCCATGATGCCTTTCCATTTTCCTGTCTCCTGTGGTTATGTCAGGATATATATTCACATAGGAGGATTTGGAGCTAAGATCCACAAATGAGGGAGAACATAGTCGCTTGTTTTTCTGAGTCTGTGCTGCTTCACTTAGTTTAACAGTTTCGAGTTCCATCCATTAACCTGCAAATTTCCTGATTTCATCTTTCCTTACCGCTGAGTAGAACTCTATTGTGTAAATGTAGCACATTTTCACTATTCATTCATTTTCATTATTCAACATTTAGGTTGTTTCCATTTCTTAGCTATTGTGAAAAGAGCAGCAACAAACATGGCTGAGCAAGTGCCTCTGTAGTGGGATGCTGAGTCCTTAGGACATATGCCAAGAGGTGGTATAACTTGAACATATGGTAAATTTAGTTTTAGGTCTTTTATTTATTATTTTTATCTTATTTTATGTGTATGAGTGTATTGCCTATGTGTGTGTAAGTGCATCTGTGTTGTGCCATGCCTGTGGAGGTCAGAAGAGGGCTTCAGATCCTCCTGGAACTGGAGTTACAGACAGTTGTTAGCTGTCATGTGGGTGTTGGGAATCAAACCCAGGTCCTCTGCAAGAGCAACCAGTATTCTTAGCTGCTGAGCCATCTCTCCAGCCCCTTATTTTTAGTTTTTAAAGAGTTTTCCACACTGATATCCACAGCGGTTACACCAGTTTACAATTCTACCAGTTATGAATGAGAGTTTCCTGTTCTCCACATCCTCCTCTCCAGCATCTGGTGTCATTTATTTTCTTGATTTTAGCCAGTCTGACTGGGGTGAGATGAAATCTTAAAGTGGTTTTAATGTGCATTTCCCTAATTACTAAGGATTTTGAACACTTTTAGGTGTTTCTTAGCCATTGTTATTTCTTCTTTCGAGTGTTCTCTGGGTCATTAATTTAGTCATTTGTTTTCTTGTTTCTTTGTTCTTTGAGTTCTTTGTATATTATGGATATTAATCCTCTGTCAGATGTACAGCTGGTGAAAATTTTTTCCCACTTTGTGGGCTTCCTCTTCACTTTATTGGCTGTTTCCTTTGCTCTACAGAAGCTTTCTAAGGTACTGAGGTCCCATTTGTCAATTTTTGACCTTAATTCCTGAGCGACTGAAGTTCAATTTAGAAAGTCCTTTCCTGCACCTGTATCTTGTAGGATGCTGGCTATATTTTGTTCTGACAGTTTCAACATTTCAGATTTCATATTGAGGTCTTTGATCCATTGACATTGACTTTTGTGCAGGGTCATAGATACGGGTCTTATTTCCTTGTTCAGCACTTTGAGATCCAGTTTTGCCAGCACCATCTGTTGAAGATGCTGTCTTACCTCCAGGGCGTGTTCTTGGTATGTTTGTAAAATATCAGGCAGCTGAAATTGTGCGTACTCACGTTTGGGTCTTCTATTGTGTTTCATTGATCTACATGTCTATTTTCGTGCCAACAGCATGCTGTTTTTATGATGATAACTCTGTAAAATAGTTTGAAATCTGTGCTCAGAATTGCTTTGGATATCTGGGGTCTTATAACAATAAAACAAGAGAAGGAAATTAAAGGGGTATTAATTGGAAAAAAGAGGTCAAATTATCTCTATTGCAGATGATATATTATACATGAGAGCTCCAAAATTCTACCAGAAAATTTTTAGATATGATCAACACTCTCAGCAAAGTGCCAGGATATAAAATCAATTTGTTCATCTCCCCACTGTTGGTGCTGCCGTAAGCGATTTTTAAACCCACCCGGGTCTCAGATGAGTCTTGTTCCTCCCCAGGTCTGGGTTTTGGCCCTCACATCCTCATAGTGGGTCCAGAAGACAACGGAATAAAGCTGACGTGCACAGGGAAGGGATGGTTCCCCCAGCCTGAGATACAGTGGAGGGGCACACGCGGAGAGGAGATGCTATCGCTTTCTGAGGACGAGACCCAGGGTGACGATGGATTGTTTCAAGTGGAAGTGTCCCTCATCGTGAGAGACAGAGCCAAGAATAAAGTGTCCTGCTCCATGAAAAACCCCTTCCTTGGACAAGAGCAGGTGAAAACCATTTCTATCCCAGGTCAGTGCTGCACATTTGAGGGAGAAGATGTGAGGGAACAGGGCATAGTCAGGAGGTGGAGTGGAACAGGGCATAGTCAGGATGTGGAGTGGAACAGGGCATAGTCAGGATGTGGAGTGGAACAGGGCATAGTCAGGATGTGGAGGGAACAGGGCTGCTTGGTGTTTGTATTTTAACAGATTTTGGGGCTCTGTGCCAGAGCCCTTCTTTCCTAGTGCCTCTTCCTGGAGCCATATGGCATTTGCTTTGGTTTCACTCTCTCTGACCATTTTACTGATTGCTGCTGTGGTTTGGGTCTGGTGGGAAAAACAGCAAAAAAGAAGAGTACAGAGAGCCAAGGAAGACGAAATGAAAGAGAGGAGAGCCAAAGGTACATCCGCGAGCCAGACGGGCACGGCCCCGTGTGCAGGGTTTGTTAGGGTGGCTGTGTGTGGGCCTGGGATGGAACTTGATTTCCAAGTTGTGGAAAAAATATAATAGAATTCAGCAGAGGGAGAAATCATATGTGATAAACATAGAGCATTAAAAAAGTGATTGTACAATTCTCAGTTAAGATAAATATACTGACCTAGGTAATGGAGCAGGCATTCGGCATCTGGGTTAGAAATATGAACTAGAAATAAATCTTGGAGTTTTCCCTTGTAAAATGATTTTAAATTTTTCTTTTCTTTCTTTTTTTCTTTCTCTCTCTCTCTCTCTCTCTCTCTCTCTTTCATTTTCTCTCTTTCCTTTTTTTTTTTAGAATCACTCCAGAAAGCACACGGTAAGTTCTGCAATTTTCTGCCCTCATGAAGTAAGAGGAGTTCATACCCTGTGCTGAGCATTTGCTGTCTTACAGGTGGTTACTCTCTTTCTATGAAGACGTGGTATCAGTACGGTGAGTTCCCCTGGTGCTGTGGTCGGGCCCCACCTTCTATTCACCTTGTTGGTGACAGGGATCCTTCAGCCTAAATAGCCCAATAAGATCAACTACATGACACCAGATGAGATTGACGGAACTTTCTTAGTCACATGCACTGATGGCCTGGGGTGAGAGGACAGGTCTAGGGCTCTGGCCATGCAGGAACACACAGGGTTGCAAGCAGGAGCTGAGGGGCCAGAAAGAACTGAAGGAGACAAGATGAGGTCCTCCACACCACCCTCTGTTTCCAATATTTGATTGGCTTGAGTAATTATCAGGTTGACGGAGAGATGGAGCCCCTGAGACTGAGGACCAGCTTTGGTTCACCTCACGTTGCTGAAGATGGGGTTAGCAGGTGGGTTTTCTTGCTTTGTAGTGATGGTGAGAGGAGGGAATCGTAGTTAGGTATTTACAAGGCAGCGCGTGAAACTTCGTATATCTGGCCATGCAGGAACACACAGGGTTGCAAGCAGGAGCTGAGGGGCCAGAACGAACTGAAGGAGACAAGATGAGGTCCTCCATACTACCCTCCGTTTCCAAGGAAGTATTTGATTGGCTTGAGTAATTATCAGGCTGACGGAGAGATGGAGCCCCTGAGACTGAGGACCAGCTTTGGTTCGCCTCACGTTGCAGGTGTGTTTTCTTGCTTTGTAGTGATGGGGAGAGGAGGGAATTGTGGTTAGGTATTCACAAGGCAGCGCATGAAACTTTACTTCGTATGAACCATGTCCTCCTCCCCAGTTTAAGCTTATTATGTCATTTTCTCAAGGGACTAGACTCTAAGATGAGAAGAACGAGGAAAATGTGAGAGCCGAACACACAAAATACGTAAAGGAGAGAGAGCCCAGAACCGTCCTTAAGACACAATGGCCATGGCAGTACAGCACCATCATAAACCTCCACATTTCAGAGCCAGGTGTGGTGGCGCACACCTTTAATCCCAGCACTCGGGAGGCGGAGGCAGGCGATCTCTGTGAGTTCAAGGCCAGCCTGGTCTACGTAGTGAGTTCCGGGCCAGCCTGGTCTACGTAGTGAGTTCCAGGCCAGCTGGGGCTGCAGGGAGCCCCTCCGCATTTCATATCATCACAGCAGTTACATACTTTGAAGTGAAGGTCCTATTTGCAGGAGAAGCATTTTTAACACTGGTTTTAAGTTAGCCACGAAGTCGTGGGTTTCATGATGGCTTTTTCACACGTCTCTGTACGCTGTTGGCAGTCTCCTTCCCGTCCACTGCCCTTCCTGGCCTTCTCTTGCTGGTTCCCTTCCTCCTCTCAAATAGTTTCCCTTATTCTGAGGTGCAACACCAGACATCATCGTGAGGGTTGGATGAAGCCGAGAAAGGCCGAGAATTGAGTCTTGCCGTAGTGCCAGGCATGTGCCCACTCCGATTTAAGCTCTTTAGGGTTATCTTTCTGTGGGCTTGTGAACTGAGTCACACCCTTCTCCTACATCCACGCATTTCTAGTTTTAGAAATACGGTGCTTGGTGGCAGGATCTGAGTTTATATAAGCACTCTGCTCTGTAGCTGGGATTCTGGTGAAGCTGCTTTGCTTTCCAGGCATTTGGGGAGGATGGAGAGACCCGTCCCGGAGTGCCAGATGTAGGGTTTTCACAAGCAACAGCTTCCTGTCTACGTGGTTTCACGCTATCTCCATCACTTCATGCACTTTCTCTTTCCAGGCATTTGGGGAGGATGGAGAGACCCGTCCCGGAGTGCCAGATGCAGGGTTTTCACAAGCAACAGCTTCCTGTCTATGTGGTTTCACGCTATCTCCATCACTTCATGCACTTTCCGTTTACCTTGGGATTTCCCCTGACTGTCCGCACTCACTATTTGCATTTTATTGAAGCTGACCAGTCTCCACGAGGACTGATGGTGTTTATTTTTTTTCCCCCACACTTGTAGTGCGTGTTTCTCTGGTTTTAAGATCACCTCATTCCAGCCTCACCCTGTCAGAGAATAGATGTGTTTCTCAAAGTGAGGATGGTGTTCAGAACTGTGACGACATGGCCTGCCGATGGGAAGAGGAAGCTCAAAGAAAGTTTAGTGCTCTAGGTCACAATTTCTTTACCACCGGTAAATATTATTGGGAGGTAGAACTTACAGGGAGGGGCGATGGAACTGCAAGTAGGTGGGATGTTGGTGTTTATTCAAAACAAATCAAGAAACCAGGCCGGCTTCGAAAAATTCCAAGTCACTTTTGGGGGCTGACCCTCAGCAAAGGTGAAGTTTGGGCTCAGATCAAGCCACCCAAGTTTCTGTTTCGGAAGCAGCCCCCCCACAGGATCGGCCTCTTCCTGGACTGTGAGGCAGGGACCCTGTCCTTTTACAACATGGAGACGAGCGTCCACATCTTCTCCTTTGTTGGGATCACCATTCCTGGGTCCCTCCGCCCTTTTTTTAGCCTTCGGGGTCCTGACACTTCTGTTCGAATCTGCTCAGCTCCAGATCACGTTGAACATCTCTCCGAATCATTGTCAAGTAAACCCATGACTAATTTAGGGGACTGTGGTACAGATGCCCCCGAGGAGGCAAGCCCCCTCTTAATCCCTTAAGAAGTGAACACCCAACACCTCCATGGCCTCCACTCGGGCTGTTTGTGGGGTTCAGAAAGTTGTCCTTCAGCTGGCCAGTCACTCATATGAACTCACAGCAATGGTGACAGCACGCACAGGTCCCATGCCAGCTCAAACCAGACAAAATCCCAGTAAAGACACGGAGAAGTAAGAAACTGATCGCTGCTTGGAGGAGGAGAAGTGGTTTCCTTTAAGGATGGGACTCTTGGTATGTTCCCCAGGCTCCAGTGAATGAACTCCCTCTGAAGGACATTGGGGACACAAATTAGACTCTATAATCCTTATTATATAGCTATTATTATATCTATTTAATAGAGTACATTAAACTGGGCAGGGGGCAGTAAGAGGCGGTTTGGATGGGGGATCTAAATACCATCAAAACGTACTATATGAAAATCACAGAAAATCACAAACATTCAATTAGAAATGAAACCATGACATTTGTAAGAAAATGGGTGAGACTGGAAATTGCTAGGTTAAGCAAAATAAACCACATGTAGACAAATAAAGACGTGAAAGGTCACCCCCTCAGGCCCTCCATTTATTCCACTCAGGATCTTTGTGGGGTTCAGACAATTGTCCTTGGTGGTTTGTAGGTCAGTTTCTGTACTTGAGATTTCAGCTTCTTTAAAGAACAAGAGGCAGAGAGAAAAAGGAGAATCTTGAGAAGCCCATGGAGATTTCCCACTGGAGAAATGTGGCTTTCCTGTGAGTGACAACCATTTGTCGGAAGAAAACTGCAAACAAGTGTGTGGGTCTCTGTCTTGTTTGACTCCCAGTCTGTGTTGAAGTAAAAAAAGTTAAAACTACATTTAAAGACAATCTCTCTTCTTTCTTTTGTTACCGAATATCGGGGAAGGATGAACAGGAGGGACGCAGATGCGTGAACTCCCAAGACACTCTTGGAAACACAGGCATCTGCTCAAGTCTTTTGAACGTGTGTGGCCCAAACTGTCCAGTTTTTCAGACTCCAGAGTCCTGTGAACATCTAATCTAGGATTTTGCCAAAGGGCGGGGAAGTCATATACGACTCTAAATCACTTGAGCAGAAGCCCATGTGTTCTGGGAGGGAAAAGCTC
>NW_008330296.1:18449-25892 GCF_000622305.1 Nannospalax galili | reverse complement strand
AGTTGCTCAAACCCTAACTGGCTTAAAAATGACTTCTAGAATAAAGAAATGGTGAAGGCTGGCATCCTGCCTTCTGAACGGCTGTCTACCGAGGTTCTGACAGTGGATTCTCTGTGCCAGATAAGGCTCCATTTAGAAATCTACACCTGCATTTTTTCATCAGTTGTTATAGACACTTTATAAGGTTGTGAGGACGCAAAAATAAAAGAAAAATAGCTCCTGACCTGGACAAACTTAAACTCTACTGACAAATAAGGAAAAGGGCAGGCACAGGTTTAATAAGTTCAGTCTTCTGGTGTTCTCCACTCCACACCCTGAAACTGAGGTCCTCTCAGCTTGTACGTCTATCCTGTGAGTTGTCTGCATCATATGATCAATCTGACTGTCTATAGGTCAGGAGTGAGGGGGAACCAGATCCTTGTTTGGCCAGTTCAGTTAATCATTAGCTGGTGATTGGGGGAGTCGTGCTTAAGCCACCAAATCTCCTTCCCCGTAGCTTTCTAACTGGATCAGAACTGAGAGAGTAAGTTAATGATAATTTGGGAATTTGAAGGTAATTATGTTCTAGCTGGTGATTGAGGGAGTCGTGTTTAAGCCACCAAATCTTCCCTGTAGCTTTCTAACTGGATCAGAACTGAGAGAGTAAGTTAATGATAATTTGGGAGTTTAAAGGTAATTATGTTCCTTAATACATAATGAGAGCACTTTCCTGTTAAAACACAACCCACAGTGCTTATGGTAGCATGCATAAGACCTATGCAAACCTAAGCCACACAGAGTCCCAGCATGGATGAAGGATGGATGATAGATGCTGGGAGAGGGAGAGTCAGTTTTCCTTAATGGCGTGCCACCTGGTAGGTTGACCAGACTCCAAGGGATGGACCCCTACCCAAGAGCACTTGGGAAGCACAGATTAGGCTTGATAAGCCATTTATTTATTTATTTATTCATTTATTTATTTATTTATTTATTGTTTGTTTGTTTGTTTGTTTTTGTTTGAGACAGAGACTCCCTGTAGCCCCAGTTGGCCTGATGCTTGCTATGTAGACCAGGCTGGCCTTGATCCCTCAGAGATCTACCTGCCTCTGTGCTGGCATTAAAAGTGTGCACCATCATGTCTGACTGCTCAATAGGCCTTTAATTTCTTTTTAAAAAGACAAATAATAATAGAGAACCTGAAGTCAGAGGGCTGTAGTAAGGTGGGGGTGGAGAGAGGGGAGGGGTCTGAATATGATCAAAATACATTGTATAAAATTCTAGAATTGGTAAAACTATTTATAAAAATCCACACACACACACACACATACCATGCACACATATACACACACACCATGCACACATGCACATGTGTGACTTTCCCCTAGGAAATCCTGTGCACTTATGATAGTGTTTGCATGAACAGACTAGCAAGCAGAAGCTGGTTGATTAGGATAGAAGATCCCCATCCCAAGGTAACAGTAACCTTCAGACCTTATTAAAATGCATTTCAATTATGTAAATCAAAGTAGAGTAACATGAAAATATTTTTAGAGAAAGCTAGTACATTTGCTGATACAAGTCTTCAAACATGTAAAGAATGCATCAAGGTATCAAGGCCCACAAAATGTGCAAATAAAGGTGTCCTCTAATGTACTCTGCGGACTTTAGTGAAAACAGTGTGTCAATTGACCCATTACTTGTCGCACTTAGTAGTCCAGATATCAAACATGTAAAGAATGCATCAAGGTATCAAGGCCCACAAAATGTGCAAATATTTGTCAAACTTCATAGAATGTATAGCTCAAAAGGTGTCCTCTAATGTACTCTGCAGACTTTAGTGAAAACAATGTGTCAATTGACCCATTACTTGTCTCACTTAGTAGTCCAGATAGTAATAAGAGAAATCATAGGGAGGAGGAACAACCTCTATCAGATTGTCCTGTGGGCATGCTGTGAGGCATTTTCTTAATTGTTGATTGATGTAGAGGGCTGAGCCCACAGGTGGTGGTTCCATCTCTGGGCAGGTGGGCCTCAGTTGTATAAGGAAGCAGGCTGAGCACACGGCATCCCTCATGGTCTCTGCTTCAGCTCCTGCCTCCAGGTTCCTG
This sequence comes from Nannospalax galili, assembly GCF_000622305.1. Lineage (NCBI taxonomy): Eukaryota > Metazoa > Chordata > Mammalia > Rodentia > Spalacidae > Nannospalax > Nannospalax galili. Next base: position 23,805 of record NW_008330296.1, on the reverse strand, counting down.
CCTTGAGTTCTGCCTTGACCCCCTGTGATAATGGACTGTGAGCTCTAATTCAAATAAACCTTTTCCACTCAAAGGTGTTTTTGGTCAGTACTTAATCACAGCAATAAGAAAGCAAACTAGAATAAATCCCCAAAATTCACTTAAAAAATAAGATGTGGTGGCACATGCTTATAATCCCAGTTGAGCACACGGCATCCCTCATGGTCTCTGCTTCAGCTCCTGCCTCCAGGTTCCTGCCTTGAGTTCTGCCTTGACCCCCTGTGATAATGGACTGTGAGCTCTAATTCAAATAAACCTTTTCCACTCAAAGGTGTTTTTGGTCAGTATTTAATCCTAGCAATAAGAAAGCAAACTAGAATAAATCCCCAAAATTCACTTAAAAAATCAGATGTGGTGGCACATGCTTATAATCCCAGTGCTCTGGAGGCAGACACAGGTGGATCCCTGGGGCTCACTGACCAGTCATCCTAGCTGCATCAGTGACTTTCAGACCAGTGAGAGACCCTGTCTCAAAAAAGCAAGGTGGGATCCTTTGGAATGACACCAGAAGTTTACCTCTGGTTTCCACATACATATATGTACACACACACACACATACACACACACACACACACACACACACACACAATAATAACAGCAACAAACCCCTCAGGTTCAGAAATGTTAACTTCAGTAATGTTAAGTTCTACTGGAGTACATGTTCTTATCCTCATATACAATGCAGGAAACAGACATTCCCCTAGTATATGAACCAAGACCACAGGGAGCTCCAGGTTGGGTGTCAGAGGCCCTTGCCTTGTCCTTTGTCTCACATCATGACTGACACCCTATGTAAAATTCACATACCTATAACACGCAGCTCAGTAGAAGCCTCTTAGGAGGTGGCCCCACCTGTAAATCAACACCAGTACTGGCCATTGTCAGAGACCCTGATCTGCTGTATCAGGCACACCCCTCTTTGCAATGGCATCTCCCAGCATTTGGGTCCTGCCTTGGTACTCCAGCATCTGCTCCCCGTCTTTCTCCTGTCCATTCTGGAAGACCAGGAGAACTGGATGTGCATGTGAGCTGCACTCTGTGAGGAGACAGTTGGCAGGACAGGTGGTGTCCGCTCCCAGGACTGTGATGGGCTCATCTGGTTCTTTCAGCTGGTCTACATTTTCTAGACCTGGGTCCTCTGTTCTCTGGGTAGCAGGATTAAGTCACTCTGTCAGTTCTCACACATGCCTGGGCTAATTCTGAATCTTCATTTTCTTTGGTGTGTGTGTGTGCGTGCGTGTGTGTGTGCACATGTGCACGCATGTGTGCGGTGTGTGTACATGCTCATGTGGAGTGTGCATGTGCACACAGGTACATGTGTGTAGAGGCCATAAGTCAATGTTGGAGTGTCTTGCTTCCATCTTAAATATTGTGTCAGGATCTCTCTCTCTGAATGACGAACTCACTGATTGCCTAGGCTGGCTGGCTGTTCAATGAACTCCAGGGAGCCACCTGACTCTGCCACCTCTCCAGTGCTGGAGTTACAGATGTGCTCCACCTCCCTAGGCTCTTACATGGTGTTGGATAGGCCTATCTTCCAAAAGGATTAGCAGCCCACTGGATGTCTGAACCCTAAGAGACTCCGTAGGGAGGGACACAGTCACTCCTCCCACCCAATCGGTCAGCTTCAATCGCATGAGGGGGCGGGTCTAAGGACAGACAGGGAAGAAGCCAGGGAGGTGGTGGGGGCCTCACCATCTTGGGCTGGTGGGCTGGTGGGTGTGTATCCTGAAAGCTCAGCTTAGATATAGGGAAAAAAAGCCCCCGGGGTCCATGATTTTGTAAGTAACCCCTCCTCATCATCATAGCTCGGTTGGCAAGCCCAAATAAATGTCTTTATTCCCTAAACTGTAGTTTTTATTGGCTGGTCATAAAGAAAGCCATGGGTTGTAAGCACAGGTGTCTGGAGAGCTGAGAGTGTGTGCAACACGGGCCTCCCAGAAATAAGTTTGATTTTACACACGGGTGCTGGGGCTGCTTGCTAGTAGAGGCCCAGAGCTTTGGAGGAAGGCTGAGAGTACCTGACTGGCACCTGACTTGGGCCTTTGTGGGAGTTTTTAAGTAGCTGGGCTAAACTATCTGGTCCCACCAATATAAAATCAAAAGAGAACCTGAAGCCTAGACCAACCAGCTTTTCATACCCAATAAGAAAACAACCAAGGCATATAAATAATACAAATAGAGTCATACTTGAGCTCAACAAAGGAAGGCTTGAGTTTCACACCAGAACAACGAACAGAAAAAAAAACTATATGCCAAAATCATGACAGAAAAATAATATTATGAAAAACCAAAGTAATATGTTCCCACCAAACACCACCAGCGCTATAGAGGAGAACCCCCTAGAGATAACCCAGGACACAGAATTTAAAAGAGCATTCATAAACATGATCAAAGAATTCAGTGAATTTAAAGAACACGCGAACAAATCAAAGAACTAAAGATAGAGATAAACTTCTGACTGAATTACAAAAGGCATAGAAATATTGGAGAAAACTCGGGCTGAATTGAAGAACGAAGTGAAAACCCAGTGAGCCAATTTGAAACAACAGGAGAAAGTCTCACGGATAGAATGAATGAAATGGAAAACAGAATATCAAGACTGGATGATAAAGTTGAAAAATTGGGCTGCCCAGGCAATTATTATGAAAAATTAAAAAAAACAATTACAAAAGGCATAGAAATATTGGAGAAAACTCGGGCTGAATTGAAGAAGGAAGTGAAAACCCAGTGAGCCAATTTGAAACAACAGGAGAAAGTCTCACGGATAGAATGAATGAAATGGAAAACAGAATATCAAGACTGGATGATAAAGTTGAAAAATTGGGCTGCCCAGGCAATGATTATGAAAAATTAAAAAAAACCCCACAGGAATGGAATATGCAGGAAATGTGGGACACCATGAAAACACCAAATCTATACATCATAGGCAAAGAGGAAAGAGAAGACTCTCAGGTTAATGATATTGACCAGGCTTTCAACAGGATTGTAGAAGAAAATGTCCCCAAATTAAGGAAAGACATGCCCATACAAATACAGGAAGCACATAGAACACCAAATAGACAGGAACAGAAAAGAAACTCTCCATTGCATATTATAGTAAAAACACTAAATGTACAGAACAAAGAGAGAATACTAAAAACTGCAAGAGAAAAACAACAAGACACATATAAAGGAAAAGCCTTAAGAAGCACAGCTGACTTATTAATGTAAACTATGAAAGCCAGAAGAGCCTGGACCAAAGCATTCCCAGTTCTGAATGACCATAGGTGCCAATCCAGATTTCTTTACCAAGCAAAAATGTCTATGATAGTTGAAGGGGAAAGAAAAATCTCCCACAACATGAATAGACTAAAAGAATTCATATCCAAGAAACCATCTCTTCAGAAAATACTTGAAGCACTACAAAGAGCTGAAGAAAGGAATGACTATACCAAGGGGCAACAGAAAGAAACAAAATGAAAGTATAATTGTGGAAACACAAAAATAGACCAAGAGTGCAAACAGAAATTAAAATGATGACAATCAATACACATATTTCAACAAAAACTCTAAATATCAATGGCCTCAACTCCCCAGTCAAAAGATACAGGCTAGTTGAGTGGATTAAGAAATAAAATCCATCTTTTTGTTGTCTGCAAGAAACTCATCTCACCTTCAAGGACAGGCACTACTTTAGGGTGAAAGGATGGAGAAAATGTTCCAAGAAAATGGCACTAGGAAACAAACAGATATTGTTGTCTAATATCTGACAAAGTAGACTTTAAATTAAACTGATCAGAAGAGATCAGAAGAGATCATTTCATTCTGGTCAAAGGAAGAATTGACCAAGAGGATATTATAATCATGAACATATATGCACCAAACTCTGGTGCACCCAACTTCATAAAAACAGTACTACAGGAATTTAAGACACAGACTGACCCCAACTCAGTAATAGTAGGTGACCTCAGTACCCCACTATCTTCAATAGACAGGTCAGTTGGACAAAGAATAAACAGAGAAATATCTGAGTTAAAGGACTTAACAGATATCTACCAAATATTCTATCCAAGCACCAAAGAATACACTTTCTCTTCAGAAGTCCATGAAAGTTTCTCTAAAATTGATTACATACTGGGGCACAAAATAAACCTCAACAAATACAAAAAATGGAAATAATTCCATAATAAGATCACAACACAACAAAGCTTAAAATCAATAGCAAAAGAAGCTACAAAAACTCACGGAGATTAAACAACACAGTCACGAATGATGAATGGGTCAAAAAAATTAAGAAAGAAATAAAAGTATTCCTGGAACTAAATGAAAATTGATAATACAGCACAACAAAACCTCCGGGACACTTTAAAAGCAGTCCTAAAAAGGTAATAAGTTCTAAGTGGCTACACTAAAAAATCAAAAAGAGGGCTGGAGAGATGGCTCAGTGGTTAAGACCACTGACTGCTCTTGCAGAGGATCCGGGTTTGATTCCCAGCACCCATATGGCAGCTACAAACCGTTCTTAACTCCAGTTCCAGGGGCATCCAATAGCCTCTTCTGACCTCCGTGGGCATTGCACAACATGGGTGCACTCACATACATGCAGGCAATACACTCATACACATAAAATAAAAATAACAAATATTTTTTTAAAAATCAGAAAGTAGGCTGGAGAGATGGCTCAGCAATTAAGAGCACTGACTGCTCTTGCACAGGATCCAGGTTTGGTTCCCAGCACCCACATGGCAGCTAATAACCATTTGTAACTCCAGTTCCAAGGGATCCAATGCCCTCTTCTGACTTCTTTGAGCATTGCATAACTCAGGTGTACTTATGTACACATAGGCAATGCATTCATACACATAAAACAAAATAATAAATACAATATATTTTTAAAAATCAGAAAGAACATAAATTACTTAACAGCACAACACAAGACTCTGAAGAGGCAAGAACAAACCAATCCCAAACCTAGCAGATGAAACAAGAGAAGGAAATTAAAGGAGAACTAATTAGAAGAGGTCAAATTATCCCTATTTGCATATGACATGATATTATACATAAGACACCTTAAAAATTCCACCAGAAACTTCTAGAAATGATCGACACTTTCATTAAAGTGGCGGCAGGTTGTGAAATCAATGGGCTGCTGAACAGAAAGTATATTCTTGGTGCTTAGGTAGAATATTTGTCTGTTAGGTCCATTTAATGTATGGTATCATTTAATTCAGAGGTCTCTCCTTTTATTCCTTGTCCAATGGCTGGCCTGTCTTTTGTAGATAGTGGGGTATTGAAAGTCACCAAGTATTACCGAGTTGGGGTCAATCTGAGTTGG
>NW_008330296.1:16908-18423 GCF_000622305.1 Nannospalax galili | reverse complement strand
TGGTGCAATATGTTCATGATTGTAATATCATCTGATTCACTTGTGTCTTTGATCAGATTGAAATGACCCTCTTTAGCTCTTGCGATTAGTTTTAATTTGAAGTAGTTTTGTCACATACTAGAATAGCAACACCTGCTTGTTTCTTAGTGGCATTTGCTTGGAATATTTTTTCCATCCTTTCACCCTAAGGTAGTGCCTATCCTTGAAGGTGAGATGAGTTTCTTGCACACAACAGAAAGATATATTTTGTTTCTTAATCCGTTCCATTAGCCTGTATCTTTTAACTGGGGAGTTGAGGCCATTGATATTTAGAGTTATTATTGAAAAATGTATATTGGTTACTGTCATTTTAATTTCTGTTTGCATTCTTAGTTCAATTTTGTGTTTCCACAATTACACTTTCACTTTTTTTCCCTGTTGCTTCTTGGGTATAGTAATTTCTATCTCAGTCCTTTGTATTAAGTGTTCTCTGTAGGACTGATTGGGTGGACATGAATTTTTTCAGCCTATTTGTGTCATGGAAAAATTTTCTTTCCCTTTCAACTATAATAGACAGTTTTGTTGGGTAGAGTATTCTGGGTTGGCATCTGTGATCATTTAGAACTGGGAATACTTTGGTCCAGTCTCTTCTGGCTTTCATAGTTTGCATTGAAAAGCTCACAGTGTTCTCTGTAGGACTGATTGGGTGGACATGAATTTTTTCAGCCTATTTGTGTCATGGAAAAATTTTCTTTCCCTTTCAACTATAATAGACAGTTTTGTTGGGTAGAGTATTCTGGGTTGGCATCTGTGATCATTTAGAACTGGGAATACTTTGGTCCAGTCTCTTCTGGCTTTCATAGTTTGCATTGAAAAGCTAACAGTAATTCTGATGGGTTTTCTTTTATATGCGACTTGTTTTTCTTTCAGTATTCAGTCTTCTGTCTTTGTTCCGTACATTTAGTGTTTTTACTATGCTATGCAATAGGGAGTTTCTTTTCTGTTTCTATTTGGTGTTCTATGTGCTTCTTGTATCTGTTTGGGTATGCCTTTCCTTAATTTATGGAAATTTCCTTCTATAATCCTGTTGAAGGTCTGGACAATGTCATTTGCCTGGGATTCTTCTTCCTCTTTGCCTATGATATGTAAATTTGGTCTTTTCATGGTGTTCCACATTTCCTGCACATTCCATTTCTGTGTTTTAATTTTTTCATATTCTTTTTTTGAGCAGTCCATCCAGTTCTTCAACTGTGTTGTCCAATCTTGATATTCTGTTTTCCATTTCATTTGTTCTGTTGGTGAGGTTTTCTTCTGTCATTTCTAATTGGCTTATTGAATTTTTTCACTTCCTTCTTCATTTCAGCCTGAGTTTTCTTCAATATTTTTATCTCTTCTGAATTCATTCAGAAGTTTATCCCTAACTTCCTTCAGTTCTTTGATTTCTTTGTGTGTTCTTTAAATTTACTGAATTCTTTTATCATGTTTATAATTGTTCTTTTGAGTTCCATGTCCTGGGTTATCTCTAGGGGGTTCTCC
>NW_008330296.1:9245-15969 GCF_000622305.1 Nannospalax galili | reverse complement strand
TAGATAGTTGTTAGCTGCCATGTGGGTGTTGGGATACGAACCCAGGTCTTCTGCAAGAACAACCAGTGTTCTTAACTGCTGAGCCATTTCTTCAGGCCCTGGGATTTCTTTTTTAAAATTTCATTTATTATTTTATTTTGTGTGTATAAATGTATTGTCTGCATGTATGTAAGTGGACCCATGTTATGCAACGCCTGTGGCCAGGTACAATTCTCTGGAACTGGAGTTATGGATGGTTGTTAGTCAATTATTTTGTGTGTATAAATGTATTGTCTGCATGTATGTAAGTGGACCCATGTCATGCAATGCCTGTGGCCAAGCACAATTCTCTGGAACTGGAGTTATGGATGGTTGTTAGTCACCATGTGGGTGCTACAAATTGAACCTAGATTCTCTGCAAGAGCAGCCAGTGCTCTTAACCACTAAGCCATCTTTCCAGCCCAAAGCATTGGGATTTCTTATCCACTTCCCCATGTCTATGCTGGGATTTTGTCTGGTTTGAACTTGCATGGGTCTTGAGCATGCTGTCATCATTTCTGTGAGTTCATATGAGTAACTGACCAGTTTTCTGGAGAACTCTGTTTCCTTGTGGTCATCCACCACCTCTGGCTCTTATAATCTTTCCACCCTCTCTTCCACAATGATCCCTGAGCCTTGGGAAGCAGAAGTTTGATACAGGTGTCCTATTCACAGATGAGCACTCTGCGGCCTCTTGTTCTGTATGCATTGGCCAGTTGTGGTTTCCATGTTAATAACCATGTACTGCATAAGGAAACTTCTCTGGTGAGAACTGAAAGATGCATTCATCTTATTTGTACAGGTTGCATTAAAGATGTGTCACTTAGGACTAAGCGTCTCACAGACAATTATTCTCTGCATTTGACCAGTTGTGGAACTCTGTCTCTATCTTTGTGCCTTCTTAAGAGTGTTTAATCTTTTTTTCTGACCAATGTATTCCATCAAGTAATCTCTGTAGAGCTAGTCTTGTGGGCATAAATTCCTTAAATCTGTTGTTATCATGGAAAGTTTCGCCTTCTTCAATTACAACTAGTAGCTTTCATGGGTATAGTAGTCTCGGCTGGAATCTGTTCATCATGACTTATATGACATTGGTCCATGCCCTTCTGGCTTTCATAGTCTCCATTGAAAAGTCTGCTGTTATTCTGATGGGCCTGCCTTTACATGTGACTTAATCTTTCTCACAACTTTCAGTACCTTTTCTTACGTACATTTAGTGATTTTATTTTTTGAGACAAGGTCTCTCTGTAGCTCCAGCTGGCCTGGAACTTGCTACAGAGACCAGGCTAGCCTCGAACTCACAGAGATCCACCTGCCTCTGCCTCCTGAGAGCTGGGACTAAAGGTGTGCATCACTATGCCCAGCACGTTCAGTGTTTTAACTATTATGTGGTGTGGGGAGTTTCTTGTCTGGTCCTGTCTGCTTGGTGTTCTGTATGCTTTCTCTTTCTCTAGGTTTGGGAAATTTCCTTCTATGATTTTATTAAAAATATTTTCTGTGCCTTTGACCTAGGTTTATTCCCCTTCTTCTATGCTTATCATTTGTAGGTTTGGTCTTTTACAGTTTCCCAGAGTCTTGCATATTCTGTCCTGGGTTATTTTAGATTTGACATTTTATTTGACTGAGCGATCCCCAACCTTACCTTCAAGAGCTGATGCTCCCTGTTCCATTTCCTCTACCTTCTTCTCACTTCTTTCTGCTAAGCTTTTTGTTTGAGCTCCTCAGGTTTTTATAAATTTCACATTGACTTTTCTTCAGAGTTTCTATCTCTTTATTGAATTCCAGTTTCATGTTTTGAATTAACTTCATTTCAGCTGTTTCTTTGTATTTTCATGACCTTCATTTGGTTTTTACTCATATCCTCTTTGAATTCCTTGAATGTATTTGTAATGCTAATTTGAAGTCATTGTCCTGAACATCCACTTGATTGCTGTTCTCAGGAAACATTTCAATGGGGCCGTTAATTTCTGTAGTAACCATATTGTCATTCAAGTTGTTTGTGTTTTCCCACTGAGGCCTGGCATCTGTACTTGTGTGGTGGTGTGTCTCGGTATGGGTAGGTGATCTTGTCCTCACTGAATGTATCTTGTTTGTTGTTTCCCCAACTTGTCAGTTTGGAGCCACTTTATGTTGTGAAGATGTGGTGAAAGAAGTGTTACAGCTCAGCTAGAGATAGGTGCAACTTTTGAGTTGAGATTTCTGGACTGACTGCCCAAGGTTCTGGATCAGCGGGGCAGGATGGGGGCTGCTAAGAGAAAAGGTTGGCTTGTAGGTTAGAGTGCCAGTTTGCAGGTCTGGGGTACATAGAGCTCAGATGGCCAGACACAGGGAGGTCTCAGGGCAGAGTTCAGGACTGCAAGTCTGGGTTGGGAAGGATCCTGGAGACTCAGGCTGGGCTGATAGCTGAGGTGGCCTGGAACTGGATTTTCATTGACACTTATTCTTTCCTTACATTATCATCGCATTTAAGAGGTAGATTTGGCTGGGTGTGATGGCCCACACTTCAAATCCTACTCAGGAGGCATCCACCTGCCTCTGCCTCCTGAGAGCTGGGACTAAAGGTGTGCATCACTATAGATGATGGAGAATGATTCACTCTGCCAAGACAAGTGGTATGTAGAGCTGGGATGGGATTGGATCCCAGTGGTCCAAGGAAATCTGAGAACTAAGATCCAGGGTGGTAGGGAGTGTGGGGATTGAGCTCAGGGTTGTTAGTCTGGGGTAGGAAGGATCCTGGAGACTCAGGCTGGACGATAGCTGAGGTGGCCTGGAACTGGATTTTCATTGACATTATTCTTTCCTTACATTATCATTGCATTTAAGAGGTAGCTTTGGCTGGGTGTGATGGCCCACACTTCAAATCCTACTCAGGAGGTAGAAGCAGGTGGATCTCTGAGTTCCAGGCCAGCCTGGTCTACATAGTGAATTCTAGGCTAGCCAGGGCTACATAGTGAGACACCGTCACAAACAGAAGGCGAAAAACGACGTAACTTGGATTTTTATCAATTTAGAGTTTGTTTCTCCATCAATATTTGTAAACATCATTTTTGACATTTCAACTCAGTGTTGCTTTTTGCTGTTGAGAATTGTGAGATCTGTTTAATTTTTATTATTTTGAACATTATTTTAGCCACTCAAGAGTGTAGTCCAAAAACCAGTACCTGTATAAAAATTATTTATTACAAGTCCTTTATGAAACATACTTAGATATGGAGTAGTAAAAAGGACTTTTAGAGCAAATTGATAGAATAATTTTACTTAAGTTAAATCTAATAATATAATTGCTATTGTCTTACAATGGTAAGTTTTTCTTTTATTTGTGTTATTTTATAGTAATTCATTTAGGAAAATTGTTGGTCTATATTGCATCAGATGTAAATAAAGACTATCATCAGAGAATATACTCAAAGTATAATATACATTTGCCCCAAAATGGCCTTATGTAACCCTACATATTATATATATATATAGTTACTATATATAATAACAGTAGCATAACAGTAATAATAGTAATAATAATGGTGATGATAATAATAGTAATAGAGCCAAAATGAGCCACTAATACACAGGCAGGACACAAGCCTGCAGTCAGACTCACCTTAGGAATGGTTAAACAGATTTTATATCAAAAGAAGAAAAACCAGTTACAATTATAAGATAATTCACAGCCAAAACTGGATCATCTCTGCAGGCTATTTGAGAAGCCTGTCTTGATGTCCAGACACTCTGGTCATGGAGCCTTGTGAAGTCTCAGGCTAAGAAGCCTCACAGTCAGTGGTGTCTGTGACCAGCCATTAGGACCGGAGTCCTGGAGTTTACAGAGAACACCCTGCCGTGCTCATAGTGAAAACTCTTTCTCCAGATCATCTAGGGCTGTGAAGAGAAGTCCAAGGGTTTACATGTGAAGTAGGGATAAAGTAGGGATAAAGGGAAACAGGCCTGGGAGAAGGAAAAGATGTGGGTATCATCGGTCATGTTGTAGAAAGAAAGGTCATCGTCTATGTCATCCAGGAAAATCGCAACCTTCTGTGGATGGTTTTCGACCCAAAGACATTCTTCTTGGGAAATGTTATTGGAACAGAAGGTAAGAGCCCTGTACGTATCTCCCTTCTTCTCCAAGACACTGAATTTCTTCTCTGATGATTTGTTGAGTGATATGTCCCCAAATGTCGACAGCTCATAAACACCCAGTGCCCATTCCTCAGTGTTCCCAACGTCCACCTCCCAATACCATCTCCCCCAAACGAAGCCTTCTTGGTGGAGTGTAATAAGGTTGGTGTCCTCTTGAGTGTTGCTAAGAGTCAGACCCCGGGTCTCCTCCCTGCGGTTCTCTTCTGCCTTTGGGTCAGGGTTGTCCTGGTGAAGTGCTCCACGATATATACTCACAGGAGCTGGGGGCAGAGGAGAAGAAGGAGAAAGACAGGAAGAGGAGGAGGAGGTGACAAGGCCACCACTGCAATGTCTGTTTACCATTAACTTTGTATTCAAAACTAGAATTGCATGTCTCAGAAAGAAACTGGGAACGCTGAGCTGATGGTGCAGCAGCCCTGAGCCTCAGGATGAGTTGGGGGCATATGTGCCCTCTCCATGCATCCCAAGCTCTGCCTCCCACTCTGTCTTAACTGTGGGGCTGCCAGGGTCTTTGCAGAAGTCGGTGTGAGCCAGAGCTTGCAGTGATCATGAGAGCAAATTGTTCTCTGTGAATCAGCCACGTTCTTCAGTTAATAAAAGGCTTACTGACAAGCTGACCTCCTCAAACAGAGATGCCGAGTCTTCTTACTACTCTGAGGAGTTTTTCTTACTTAGGGGTCTTGTCAGCTGAGAAACTGTTGATTTCTGTTATCTATACTCTGGATCTCAGAGATGAGGGCTGGACCATGTGTGATGCTGGAAGGTATGTTATAACAGATGACGAAACAAGGTTTGAGAGGGCAGACTGGGGACTGGCTTTGTAGCTCAGTGGCTTCCCTAGTATGTGCAAGGCCTTAGGTTTGATAGTCCACAAGAAAGCAGAAAAGAAAACAACAACAGCCTAAACTTCAGAGGCCAGATTGGAAAGGGGCCAGTAATGATAAACACATCACTCACCTCGTTGGAACAGCTCCTTCCTCCAGTCTGAAAGAAAGTAAAGCAAGCTCGAGACTGAGGTGGAAACACACCCAGGGGATGAAAGGGAATGATCCTTCCTTCCCTGGCTCGGTGCTTTCTCCTCCCAGCTCCCCTCCCCCCACCAAGCCATCCAGACTCTCTGGAGTTCGGAAACTCTGGGGACACGTGGACTGCTTTCTGTGCTGCCAGGAGCTGTACCCTGAAGCAGCCCAGTGCTGGGGCCTAAGGTTCTCTAGCCTGTGCCAGGTCTGCAGAACCCATAGCTGTTTTTAGACGCTGAGGGACCATGCACACACTGCCCTCCTTGCTGTGGAGGAGAGCCACCAAGTGTTGTTTCATCCTCAGAACAGGTGTTATGTGTGTGGCTAAGTTCTTTAGACTCTCTCCTATTATTTTTAGCATTATAATCAGACCTGGTGTGGCAAACACTCATACATATAAAATAAAAATAAAAAATTTAAAACAGTTTAATGCCTGGGGCAGGAGAGCTGGCTCAGCAGTTAAGAGCACTGGCTGCTCTTGCAGAGGACCCGGGTTCAATTCCCAGCACCACATAGTGGCTAACAACCATCTGTAACTCCAGTTCTAGGTGATCCAATGCTCTCCTCTGATCTCTGTGGGCATTGTGTGACACATACATGCAGGCAATGCACTCATACACATAAAATAAAAATAATAAATGAAATATTAAAAAACTGATCTAATGTCTTTGAGTCACTTACCAGGATAGAGCCAAGCTTTCTTCCAATCTGAAACAAACCCAAGTAAGATAAGGTGAGACGCTGACCTGAGCCTCACACTTCCCTCCTTTCCTCTTCCTCTTCCTCACTGTTCAGTGAACCCTTCAGTCTTCCTCTCATGAGAGGGATCTGGGGAGGGGAGCATCAGAGCATCAGAGATGCCCTAGTTAACTTCAACAATGTGATACAGCTCAGGGTCATCTGAGGGAGTGCCAGCTGGGGGATTACCCCAATTGACTTGTGGCTGTGTGTGTGTGTGTGTGTGTGTGTGTGTGTGTGTGTGTGTGTGTGTGTGTGTGTGTGTGTGTGTGTGTGTGTGTGTGTGTGTGTGTGTGTGTGTGTGTGTGTGTGTGTGTGTGTGTGTGTGTGTGTGTGTGTGTGTGTGTGTGTGTGTGTGTGTGTGTGTGTGTGTGTGTGTGTGTGTGTGTGTGTGTGTGTGTGTGTGTGTGTGTGTGTGTGTGTGTGTGTGTGTGTGTGTGTGTGTGTGTGTGTGTGTGTGTGTGTGTGTGTGTGTGTGTGTGTGTGTGTGTGTGTGTGTGTATTGCCTTGATTGTTGACTGATGTGGGTGGTGCCAACCCTGGGCAGGTGGTCCTGAGTTGTATAAGAAAAGCAGCTGAACACAAGGCCTGGGTCAGCTTTGCTCTGTCTTGGCTCCTGCCTCTGCTCTTGAGTGTCAGCCCTCAAGTGATGAACTATGACCTCAGCTGAAATAAATCTCCTCCTGAAATTGCTTTTAGGTCACAGTGTTTATCATGGCTAGAGAGCAGGGTGTGTAAGAACCCCAGGCTCTTACCTTCTTTGTATAGTGCCTTTCGCTGTTCTGAAAGAAAAGACATTCAGTGAGTGACCCAGAGCC
>NW_008330296.1:4694-8719 GCF_000622305.1 Nannospalax galili | reverse complement strand
GAACCCGGGGCTTCCCGGAGCCCTTTAGCGGCTTTGACTCCCTTTGCACCCCATAGCCCCCCTTTCTTTGCACACCTCTGCTTTGCCCTGCTGCCCCAGAGTCTACCTTTGGTCTGCTGCGCGAGTTCCATGTCCTTCTTAATCTGATCGGTTCTGTTGGATTCTTTTTCCTTTTCCTTTATTTCTCTCTTGTTGGCTTTGTGGTCTCTCCAGCCCACGTAGATGGCCCCCAAAAGGAGGAGGGTTAGCAGGGGCAGCGTCCAAATCAAAGCTACCTTCCATGGAGACGCCCTGGGGAAGAAGGGCTCTGACAGGGGCATGCGGGCACAGTCAGAGAGCGGTCTAGAGGGACCCCTTCAGCCTCCCTCTCCCTTTCCGTCCTTATCATCCCCCATCAGGCGCGGCCCTCACTGACCTGGGAGGAGGATGGCCGATGCTTTCTCTTGGCCATAGAGGAGATTTTGGACGGAGCAGGTCACACTGCCCAGGGTTTCATCTGTGACCACCAGAGACGTCTCCACGTGGAAGAGCCCATTGCTGTCCTGGGTCTGTGACTCAGCGGGGGAAGGCAGAGTCACTCCCGCACTGTCTCTCCACTGCACCTTGGGTTTTGGGAACCAGCCACTTGAGGAACATAGTACTCGGATCCCGTTCTCCTCCAGTCCTGTCATTCGAACACGAGGGGCCGAGCCCAAACCTGGGGAGAGGACACGTACCTGGAGCTTGTGGTCCTCCCGGCTCAGAGTGCTTGAGGCTGAAGGGCGTGCTGACCTTCACTAGATTAAAAAGCCTAGTGCTCAGGGGTCAGCTGAGGCTGGCCTGTGACTCAGTGTGACCTCAGCTTACTGCCTTTGCAAGTGCTTAGATGAGGCAATTTGGGGTCATTGCAGGAAGAGAAAAGATTAGGAGAAATTAAAACTTGAAAACTGGCCCAATTTTATCGATTGCTTTTCTGTCTTGATTTAGTGAAAGTTATGTTTGAGGGTGTCAGTATTACTACCAAATACATTTTCTGGGGTCAGTTAGGATGTCAAAACAGGTTCAGAGGCTGGGGAGGTAGACCAGTCAGTAAAAGACTTGTGAGAACCAGAGTTCAATCACCAAAACCCACTTAAGAAATCCGGGTGTGGAGGGGCTGGAGAGATGGCTCAGGGGTTAAGAACACTAGTTGTTCTTGTAGAAGAGTTCCAGGGGATCCAACCGCCTCTTCTGTCCTCCGTGGGCATTGCATGACACAGGTGCACTTACCTACATGCTGGTAATACACTCATACACATAAAATAAAAATAATAAATAAAATATTTTTTAAAATCCAGTTGTGGTGGCACACGCTTGTAATCCCAGCGCTGTGGAGGCAAGGACAGGTAGATCCCTGGGGTTCCCGAGCCAGCAGAGCTGAATGGTTGAGTGACTATCTCAAGAAACAGGTGGGTGGTGTCCTTTGGAACGATACCTGAGGTTTACCTATGGCATGCACAAAACATGTGCACACACACAACTAGAACAAACCCCTCAGGTTCAGAAGTGTTAACTTTGGTAATGTTAAACTCTACTGAAGTACACATTCTCATCCACATACACAATGTAGGAAACAGACATTCCCCAAATATACAGCCAGGACCACAGCCAGCTCTAGGCATCAGGAAGTCCTCAGCTTGCCCTTTGCCTCACATCGTGACTGACCTCCTGTGTCAAATTCACATACCTATAACATGAAGCTCAACTGAAGCCCCTTGGGAGGTGGCCCCATCTGTAAAGTGACACCAGTACTGGCCACTGTCAGAGGCCCTGACCTGCTGTATCAGCAGAGTCACACTGCCCTTGGCAATGGCGTCTCCCAGCATCCGGGTCCTGCCTTGGTACTCCGGCATCTGCTCCTGTCTTTGCTCCTGTCCATTCTGGAAGACCAGCACAGCACGGGAGAGCTGAGTGTGGTACCACCGGATGTGCATGTGAGCCACACTCTGTGGAGGAAACACCTGGCAGGGCAGGGTGGCATCCGCTCCCAGCAGGACTCTGAGTGGCACAGCTGATCCCTTCACTGAAAACCTGGACACATCTGGGGACCAGAGACAGATTGTGAGAGCAAGTTAGAGACATGAGATTAAAATACCCGTCTGCATTTTCATATTTAGGGACCTAAATATATTTCTCCTTTGTTATTTTCCAAAAGTGTTAACATTTTATTTAGTTTAAAGATTAATTTTTATTATTTTAAATTATGTCTCTGTGTGTGTGTGTGTGTGTGTGTGTGTGTGTGTGTCTATGTGCATGTGAGTACAGGTGATTGCTGAACTTTGGATCCTCTGGATCTGGAGTTACACAGGTGGTTCTGAGTCTGCCGATATGGGTGCTGGGAATTGAATTCAGGTCCTTTGGAAGAGCTGTAAGCCCTCAAGTGCTGAGCCATCCTTCCAGCCTCCCCAAATGTATTAAATTTTAATACTTATAAATCTTAATAGATATATGTGTGTGCATTCCTTTCTCCCCCCCCCCCCGTGTGTGTGTGTGCGTGTGTGTGTGCGTGCGTGTTCTGAGGTCTTTTAGGATGTCAACATTGTTCAGAAACATTAATTTCTTTGGTATTTGAAATCTAATAGAGTTACACAGTGTTATGTCATTGCATAGTTTAGGAAACTGACATTCTGCAAGTATATAAATACATCCTAACTCACAAGAGCAGTAGGAGTCAGAGAGAGGGAGGGAGGGAGAGAGAGAGAGAGAGAGAGAGAGAGAGAGAGAGAGAGAGAGAGAGAGATTAAAAGTCTAATTAGGAGGTGACTGGAGTGAGGAGAGGTCAGGTGGTTGTCAGAGAACTGAGTATGAGCTTAGAGGTCATGGTGGTGGCCAGTGAGTCCCAGAAAGTGTGGGCAGGGAAGCTCAGGGCCAGGACCGTCACAGAGGCCATCGTGCCAGACGGGGGCCCTTTTCCCTCCAGGCTCAGGGTACCTTGGTACCTCAGGGGACGTAGGTTGTGGGCATTGGAAGTTTTGATGCTGGGGCTTGGTATAGTTTGGTGATGGAGTAGTTGCTTAGCATGTATGGTGCCCTGAGCTTGATCTGCCTTTATGTTCACCACTTGACAGAAGATCAAGGAGATGAAAATACCATTCGTGTGATCGCCTACCAACCCAGGGTCTGAAAAGTTCACACAGAGAGGTCCTTTTATTTTATGAAAGACGGACTCGTGTCTCAGAGAGAACAAGTGATTTATCCAAGATCACAACCAAAGAGAGTTGAGGAATTCTGAGTCTAAACCTTTTGTTCTCCCTTGCCCACACACTCTATTCCCTCAAACCATGAGCCAAATTAAGCCTCTGCCCCATCGACCCTCCCCACCCAAGTTGCTTCTTGTCAGGTATTTTGTCAGAGCAAGGAGAAAACAAACACAGCTGTGAACGTTCACATAGTATTTTGTCTCCCCTCCGGAGCTGAGGACCAAACCCAGGGCCTTGCGCTTGCTAGGCACTGAGCTAAATCCCCAACCCCCACATAGTGTATTTTAACAAACAGATACAAGCAAACAGGCTGACCTCGCCACGCTCAGTGAAGGTTTAGGTAGACAGTACAGTTCTGAATTTTATGAAAACTATCAAATGAAAGGGAGGAAATTTCCTTGTTCAGAGGAAGACTGAATACATTTACATGAGAGAAGTTATTAAAAAAACAAAACGATAAGTAGAAAGCACGAGGCGGAACACCAACCTGCGGACAATCCCGGGGACGCCAGGCAAAGCAGAAGGAGGAGAGAGCCGGCTGCAGAGAAGCCAGCGTCAGTCATCTTCAGAGTGGAGCGTCAAGTTCACTCTGAGGAAGGCAGCAGGCGCAAGTTCTTAGACTTACCGCCATCCACATATTTCTAGCTGTTTCTCCCTCACAAACCTTGAGCCCAAGCCCACCGACTCCCACCCTTCTTCAGGGGTTTTTATTTCCTCTTTTCATTCTGAAAACCAAAGGTTTTCCACAGGTGCAGGAAACTGTCAGCTGTTTCTGCGCCCTGGGTGATATCTTGCTTTTTTGTGGGT
>NW_008330296.1:0-4507 GCF_000622305.1 Nannospalax galili | reverse complement strand
TCCTGGAGCTGAATTCCTTGAGTTTAATGTGGGGATTTGAACTCAGAGAACCAGACCACTCCCCACCTCCAGTCTGTCCTGTCTTCTTGCATTTATTTATTTGTTTTTTATTTGTTCATTTACTTACTTATTCACCATATATAGTACTTGTGGTTTAATATCAAGAGAGAAGGGACCTTTCCTTCCTATATTTCCCCAGCCTCAGCCTTCCTTCGTTCAGCCCCACACCTCCCCACACCCCTCTCTCACCATCTGTCCCAGCTGGTGGCTTCCTGGAAGCTCCTGGCCTCCTCAGTACATCTCCAAAGCCTGGTTCCAGACGTGCTCTGCACCTAGTAGTTCCTGTGGTCAGCACCCAAGGGTCTGGCTGCTGGGGCCAGGGTGGCCAGTGTCCAAATATATTCTTGGAAAGGCTCTGACTTTGAGTGCTTCTCCCAGAGTGAGAGTCTAGGAGGAAGACACAGCCACCGCCACCTCCTCAGAGTGGAAATAATAATTCACCCCAGGGACTTTGCACTGGGCTGGGCTGTAGAATGAAAACTGTCAGGTTGCCTTGTTGATAGTGCTCAGTGCTGAAACCACTGTTATCTGGAAGAGGGAATCAAGTCAGGTTCAGATCTCTGGGTCGTGCCCGTGTTCACCTTACACAGTTAGCTGATGAATCTTCATCTTCTGTTTAGATCCCTCATTCTATTAAAGATTTGAGGGAGATGGAATTGAACACTGTGGGCAGGTCACCCTTCCTGTGTCATTTGTAGCTACCACAACATCTTAAGCTCGCTGTCTCAAATTCAAACAGAGGTATAAAATGTAAAGGTGTGACCCTCACTTTTTTGATTTGCTCCTTTATCTCTTCCTTGTTAACTCTCACTGACGGATGGTTTCATGTGCTTCCCAAATCTCCTTCTTTATTCCGTCATATATTTATTTATATAACAGATCTTTTAAAATTTTTTAATGTTATTTTATGTATACGAGTGTATTGTCTGCATGGATGTAAGTTCGCCCATGTTGTGCAATGCCCACAGGGGTCAGAAGAGGGCGTCAGATCCCCTGAAACTGGAGTTGTGGGTGGTTGTTAATTGCTATGTGGGTGCTGGGAATTGAACCCAGGTCCTCCGTGTTCACCTTACACAGTTAGCTGATGAATCTTCATCTTCTGTTTAGATCCCTCATTCTATTAAAGATTTGAGAGAGATGGAATTGACCACTGTGGGCAGGTCACCCTTGCTGTGTCATTTGTAGCTACCACAACATCTTAAGCTCGCTGTCTCAAATTCAAACAGAGGTATAAAATGTGAAGGTGTGACCCTCACTTTTTTGATTTGCTCCTTTATCTCTTTCTTCCTTGTTAACTCTCACTGACAGATGGTTTCATATGCTTCCCAAATCTCCTTCTTTATGCCGTCATATATTTATTTATATAACAGATCTTTAAAAAATTTTTAATCTGTTATTTTATGTGTACGAGTGTATTGCCTGCATGGATGTAAGTTCACCCATGTTGTGCAATGCCCACAGAGGTCAGAAGAGGGCGTCAGATCCCCTGAAACTGGAGTCGTGGATGGTTGTTAATTGCTATGTGGGTGCTGGGAATTGAACCCAGGTCCTCTGCAAGGGAAGCCAGTGCTATTAACCTTGGAACCATCTGTTCAGCCCATATATAAGAGATCTTAATCTCTGTCAATGTACGTTTTCACAAATATCTATGCTAGTCTGTTTTAATGAAATTAAATCTGGTCCTTAGGCGATCTGGTGGTACTAGTTGGGTTTCATTTGTGTTTAGAGCTTCTTCCCTCTTTTCCTTGAGTAGTGATTGTGCAAAGTCCTTCATGTGTTTGTCCCTCTGGTTCTCACACCCTTTCCTCCTGCTCTTCTGTGACGCTCCCTGAGCCTTTGGTGTCGAGGTTGCATTGTAGACGTGTCCCTTAGGGCCGGCACCTCACAGTCACTTATTCTCTGCGTTTGACCAGTTGTGGAACTTTGTAAGAGTCGCCATCTGTTGCAAAAAGCAGCTTCTTTGGTGAATGGTGAGGGGTATGTTTGTCTATAAACATAAGGATATGTATTTAGAATACAGTAAGAAATCACATTGGTCTACAGAAGTGATGGACGTACATTCTTCTCTAGGGTCTATGACGTCTCCAGCCATGTGTACTTGGCTGTGTTTACAGTACTACACATGATTTCCTTCCCATTGAGTGGGCCTTAAATTCAGTTAGACAGCTGTGGATTGCTCCCAAGATAAAGTGCTACTACCACACAGATGATTTGCTGTGCTGGTGATTGTCACAGTCACTTATTCTCTGCGTTTGACCAGTTGTGGAACTTTGTAAGAGTCGCCATCTGTTGCAAAAAGCAGCTTCTTTGGTGAATGGTGAGGGGTATGTTTGTCTATAAACATAAGGATATGTATTTAGAATACAGTAAGAAATCACATTGGTCTACAGAGTGATGGACGTACATTCTTCTCTAGGGTCTATGACCTCTCCAGCCATGTGTACTTGGCTGTGTTTACAGTACCACACGATTTCCTTCCCATTGAGTGGGCCTTAAATTCAGTTAGACAGTTGTGGATTGCCCCCAAGATAAAGTGCTACTACCACACAGATAATTTGCTGTGCTGGTGATTATTGTGGTTTGTAGACTTTACAGTCTGGTGGGATCCATTGGTTGTTTTTCTCCCTTGGCGGCTTGCACGGTACCTTCTTAGAGATACCAGAGTGAATTCTGAATTATCTGTGTGACATTAATCATTATTCTGCCTTTATGATGCCATTCAGTTTCAATTTCTAAAGCTTTACACTGTGTTCTCAGACAAGCACGTATTTTTCCACGGTGATGTCCTTCCTCCCCTTTGACTAAGTTAGACCTACCTTCCAGAGATACGTTTCACCTGATGCTGTCTGGCTGACGGCTCATTCCATCAGTCTTCTTAATGTACAATTTTAAATAGGAAGACACCAAGTCCATTAGATCCTGAAGGGAAGTGTGCCAACCTCTGGTTGTTACGTTGCTGTTTCTCCAGTTTAGTATCATCTCAGTAAGAGGTCAAAGGTTTTCCGCAGTCCCAGTACTGACCTAGAGATGGTCATAGCACTGGGCCGTGTCTTTCCTGTATCAGATAATTGACTAAGGCGTGTAAAGACGAGCCCGACCTTTAGAAGCATTGGTTGGTTGTTCATCCATGCTATCTCCCACACTGTTAGCCTTCCTGGTTAATTATGTATCCACACTTCCCTTCCCCCAGCTGCCTGGGCATCACAGCACAGGCAGAGCCGTTGTCTACTCAGTCCAACTTGGGACTCAGTGGCTGTGTTCTTCCATTTGAACTGCTAGTTTTTACTTCTTCAGCTTTGATCCGTTCCACTTTGTTTAGGACCAGGTTCATACACATGCTCATTTCTTCTCTCCTGAGAGTGGGCAGCTCTTAGGCATCTCTGAGAGGACTGATGGACTTCCAGATTGTTTCTCATGGTTCCCAAGTGTGTTCTCCTTAACAGGTCGGAGTACGGTGGCAAATTCTCTTACATGTTCTGATTTTAGATAAAGAATCTTGTGGTCCTCTGGTAGAATAAAGGACTAGTTGGCGCAGGAACCCTTTTTTCTGCGTGACTCTGGCAGTGAATTCTCTTGTGCTCAGTGAGTATCCATTTATCAGTTTATTCCTGTTTCATAAGGGTTTATTGATCAACTACTTTCGAAGGTTGTGGGAATACACACAGAAAGAAGAGAAATGTCACTGCCCTGTGGGAAATCATGTTCTACTGACAAATAAGGAAAAAGTCACGCAGGGTGTTCACAAATCCAGCCTGTCTGGTTTTCTCCAGTCTGCACCTGAAACCGAGGTCCACTCAGTAGGTCTGTACTGAGGTTTTCTGGTGTCACATGACACCATCTTGCTGTCTGCATGTCAGGAGTGGGAGGGAACCAGGTCCCTGATGGGCCGGTACAACTTCTTGTCTGTTAGCTGGTGACTGGTGACATCTTATTGGAGCCGCCAAGCCTCGTCTTTCCTTGTAGCTTTCTAACTGGATTGGAACTGAGAAAGTGAGTTAACCATCAACTCGGGAAGTGAAAGGAAATGTCTCCTTAATACACAAACTCCACAGTATATACAGATCAGAACGCGTCCCCTAATGGAAACTCTAGGCTGTAGTTGAAAATAATGTGTCATTATTGGCTCATTAGCTGTAGCACTTAGTTGGGCGAGATGTTAATAACAAGAGACACGGGGAGGAGGGGGAGAGGGGAACTCTGGAGTGTTTTTACATTTTTCTATAAATCTAAAACTGCTCTTAAAAAATGAAGTCTGAGTTCACTCTGCTCGAACACCCTTTCTTCATAAATTTCTTTCAACTCTTGCAATTTAGGCAACATATCTTAGAACTGTATTTTAATAAAACTATTGGATTTTTAAAAAATGAAGTTTTGGGCTGGAGAGCTGGCTCAGTGGTTAAGGGCACTGGCTGCTCTTGCAAAGGACCTGGGTTTTAGTTCCCAGCAC
>NW_008330295.1:4624-5670 GCF_000622305.1 Nannospalax galili | reverse complement strand
GTGTTGCTTTAGCTATCCAGGGCCTTTTGTGCTTCCATACAAATTTAAGAATTATTTTGTCTAATCCTATGAAGTATGTCATGGGGATTTTGATTGGGATTGCATTGAATCTGTATATTGCTTTTGGTAGGATGGTCATTTTCACAATATTAATTCTGCCAGGCCTTCCATCTCCTGGTGCCTTCCTCAATCTCTTTCTTTAACAATTTAAAATTTTCATTGTAGAGATCTTTCATGTCTTCGGTAATATTTATTCCAAGATTTTTTTTTTTGCATCAATTGTGAATAGGAACATTTCCTTGTGTTCTTTCTCCAATTGCTTGTTATTGATATATAGAAAGGCTACTGATTTTGTAGATTGATTTTATATCCTGCCACTATACCGAAAGTGTTGATCAGTTCTAGGAGTTTTCTGGCAGAACTTTTGGAAGCTCTTAGGTATAGTATCATATCATCTGCAAAAAGTGATAATTTGATCTCTTCTTTTCCAATTAGTACTCCCTTAATTTCCTTCTCCTGTCTTATTGCTCTAGCAAGAATTTCAAGCACTATGTTGAAAAGGAGTGGAGATAGTGGACATCCTTGTCTGGTTCCTGATTTTAATGGGAATGCTTCCAGTTTTCTCCATTTAGAATGATATTGGCTGTGGGTTTGTTGTATATAGCTTTAATTATGTTGAGGTATGCTCCCTCTAGTCCAATTCCCTCTAAGACTTTGAACATAAATGTATGCTGAATTTTGTCAAAAAGCCTTTTCTGCATCTATCGAGATGATAATCTGATTTTTGTCTTTGAGTCCATTTATATAATTAATGGCGTTTATTGAATTGCATATTTGAACCATCCCTCCATCACTGGAATAAAGCATACTTGATCATGGTGAATGATACTTTTGATGTGTCTGTATGGGGGTTGCAAGTATATTGTTGAGAATTTTTGCATCTATGTTCATTGAGGATATGGGTCTATAGTTTTTCTTTTTTTGTTGTGTCTTTACCTGGTTTGGGTATTAAAGTGATGCTGGTTTCATAGAAGGAATTTGGGAGC
>NW_008330295.1:0-1131 GCF_000622305.1 Nannospalax galili | reverse complement strand
ACTATGTGACATGGCACTAATATTTCACAGGTAGATATGGTATAAAGTACAGAGAAGGAAAGGAAAAAGTAAAATTCTAGCATATTAGGAAACTTGGTTAAACTTCAAATGTGATTAAAAGAAATGTGAAAAATTAGTTTGACTCCCCTGCTCATAAAATTAGAAAAGAGGTCATGAGAGCAGAGGAAAAGATCTTAAGTGGGGGAGAAGGGAGGGTGATGGAGTACATGTGATAAGAAAGCAGAGGGAGCACTATCTGAGGTGGCAGCAGGTAGGCGCGTTAGAGCAAGAGGAAAGAACATGTGAGAACAAAGTACAGCGGCAAATACTGTGGGGCCCTGACTCATCTAACCACTTTTCTGCTTCTAGTACATGTGATAAGAAAGCAGAGGGAGCACTATCTGAGGTGGCAGCAGGTATGGGCGTTAGAGCAAGAGGAAAGAACATGTGAGAACAAAGTACAGCGGCAGATACTGTGGGGCCCTGACTCATCTAACCACTTCTTTCTGCTTCTGTAATTTGCTTGGCTTAAGGTAGCACTAACTCCATTTTGACTAGCTATAGATCAAGCAAGCCCAGGCATATAGCAGCCTTATAAGGTAAAAACAGACACTTCTGGCCCCACAGATAGCAGCGCATTCCAATGCCCTAAAGACAGCCCCTACCAATAAGAATCCTCCCAGTACTCAGGGCATAGGACCATCCAATCATTTTAAAGGATGCTTGGCACTCAAGGGCTTCTGTGAAACTTCCCTATAACAACCTACCCCATCTAGATTGGGCTCTCAGTACAGATCCGCTGCGTTGGTGAAATCTGAGGGCCCAAGCTTAAGCCCGAATAAAGGCTCTTTGCTGTTGCATACACTGTGGACTCCTTGGTGGTCATTGGGGGTCACGAGATCTGGGTATAATAATACCCATGACAATGCCATAGCGAAAGATATGACTTTGTATGCTAGCCTTCAAAATTAATTATAGCCATGTGTCGTGGTGCATGCCTTTAATCCCAGCACTCAGGAAGTAGAGGAAGGCGGATCTCTGTGAGTTTGAGGCCAGCCTGGTCTTCATAGTGAATCTGGACCAGCTGTGGCTACAGGGAGACCCTGTCTCAAAAAGACCAAAAGAAAAAAA
>NW_008330294.1:2043-2908 GCF_000622305.1 Nannospalax galili | reverse complement strand
CCCCAGTAATCCTTAAAGACAAAGTCGTGCAGAACTATAATGCAACATTACCATCAGTATATTGACAATGATACAGGCAAGACACAAAATATTTCTATCACCAGAAGTATTGCCATCCCTGCCTTAGAATTTGGAAACTACTGTCCCAGGTTTTATGGTAGAATTATTTTTAGGTTCTTGAGGAAATTCCATGCTATTTAACAAAAAGCCTTTGTGAATTTACAATTCCACTAGCAATCTATGAGCAGCATTTTCTCTGCACTGACAGTATTTATTACCTTTGACTGCTTTGATAAGAGCCATTCTGACTGATAGCACCTTGACCTTGGACTTCCCATCCTCCATTACCCTACAAAATAAATGTTTGCTGTTTATGAGGCATCCATTTATAGCAGCTTGTTAAAGTAGTGTTAGCAGCCTAAGACATTCACACACTAGCTTATTTGTTAATGTTAGCCAGCATTAATTACTCTCAATTTAAAAATTGAATCAGTGATCTTAATTGTTCAGTATTCTTTCCCCCCAAATGCTCATCTTGCCAAGTTATACAGTTATTATGGCATTTATTATGTGCAGCTATGCCTTAAAAAGAAACAGCTTCAGGCTTAGCATTCATCTTAAGGCCACGAACAGCCTGTACTGATGAGAACCTATTCTTTCAGAATTTTCTAAGAACTGTGTTCTAGAACAAAAGCCCACTCTGGTTTTCTTAAATAATATCCACCATGAAATATGGAAGTAAATTGGGACTCTTAACAGAAAATTTTGCTCATTCTGATCACTTGATCAGACCAATACACACACACACACACACACACACACACACACACATACACAAAATCATAAATAGATATTATCGACTTCT
>NW_008330294.1:0-750 GCF_000622305.1 Nannospalax galili | reverse complement strand
ATTTTTAGTTGTTGAAACAAAAAGTTTAATACTATTTTTCAT
Source organism: Nannospalax galili (assembly GCF_000622305.1). Classification (NCBI taxonomy): domain Eukaryota; kingdom Metazoa; phylum Chordata; class Mammalia; order Rodentia; family Spalacidae; genus Nannospalax; species Nannospalax galili. The sequence continues at coordinate 708 of NW_008330294.1, read as the reverse complement.
GTGATTCTAGATATAGAGAATATATTTGAAATTTATAAATAGAAGAGGTTGTGTATAATGTAAAATCTTTAGTATCTGCTAAAAAGAGTTTTGGACAAAATACCTAGGACTTCCATCCTAGTGCTCAGACTTTCACTGGTCACAGGGATTCTATCCCATCCCTGGTAGGTGCTCACCTCTATTGGCAGAGGGAGTCTCCTTGTCATCTCAGCTTTCAGGCCAGCCTGGGCCTGCAGGATCCTCTCTCACCCCAGACGTCGGGTTTAGATGAACTTGCACTGAGGGACATCTGGGGACAATAACTTGACTCGAGAGGCCTTAATATAAATTACAGAATGTGTGAAATGCAGTGGGGTGTGTAAAGGTTCATGGGAGGGTGCTGATGGTGAATGGAGTATAAAGATAAGGATGTTAAGTATGAAATACACAAAAATTCAGTAAAAATATGCAGAAATTTGCAAAATATTAACCATGAAACTAAAGCAACATAAAATTATAAGAATTTGTTGCCTTAAAAGTTACTTAAAATTTAGGAGATTTTATTTCTTCAAATTTCTACTTAATGTGTCAAGGTCATATTTGATCCAGGTAACCAAAGCCATATTAAGAGGAACTACACAATTTCCACTTAACAGTATGCTTCCAGTGAGTTCATGTACTTTCTATAGTTTCTGTGGTTGTTGATATACAGTTTTAATTCTTTTGTGG
>NW_008330293.1:864718-871665 GCF_000622305.1 Nannospalax galili | reverse complement strand
TGCTCATGAATCCTACATAATCATTCATGCATAACCATACTGACTACTTTTTAACATCCTGGTGCTACCCTGGCTTGAATGGAGGCAGAGGGAAGGATGAATACACAGTTTTCCAGGAGAGATAGTGGAGGGTGATTATTAGGGGCTTGAGGTCAGGTTGAAAAATCCAGATGTGAAGTCCAAGCAGCAAGAGAAAGGGGTTCAGGCCAACATACTTGAAGCAGACCCAGAAGGAACTTCTGGAGTTTAAAAGGCTCTTTCTCTGGAACTATAAAGCAAATAGTGAATGTGAACATGGTTAGCTATAAAACAGCTTCAATGTCCGGGGCCTTTTCATGTGAGAGTTGAATTCATAAATCTGTCCTCTTGTCCTGAATCTCATGTCTATCAAAATTCCAAACAACCTTTCCTTTCCTTACCTGTCCTGATTCCTTTTGGTCCAGTTTGTCAGGACCAAGTCTGAGTGGACCAGGATAGGAGGAAGCCCCAGGTTCCTGGAGACCTCAACGAAAGGAATGGCAAGAGCTCTTGGCAGCACCTTTAGGACAGGAATCCAGACAATCAGCACATTCTAGTGTCAGAGGAAATAACCATGATTATCCTGTGATAAATGACCTGAGGACCAAGCTTTCATTCCCTGAGCTGGCCACATCCACGCTCCCCAGTGGTTCCTGGGGGGCTGTTTGAGAACACACTGCAGTAGATGAGAAGAATACAGCTATAAGACACACTCACAGGTGATGCACAGAGCCTCTGCTGGAAGACACACTCACAGGTCACGCACAAAGCCTCTGCTGGAAGACACACTCACAGGTGACCCGCAGAGCCTCTACTGGAAGACACACTCACAGGTGACGCACAGAGCCTCTGCTGGACGACACACTCACAGATATGCACAGAGCCTTTGATGGACGACACACTCACAGATATGCACAGAGCCTCTGATGGATGACACACTCACAAATATGCACAGAGCCTCTGCTGGAAGACACACTCACAGGTGACCCACAGAGCCTCTGCTGGAAGACACACTCACAGGTGACCCACAGAGCCTCTCATGGAAGACACACTCACAGGTGACCCACAGAGCCTCTGATGGACGACACACTCACAGATATGCACAGAGCCTCTGATGGAAGACACACTCACAGATATGCACAAAGCCTCTGATGGACGACACACTCACAGATATGCACAGAGCCTCTGCTGGAAGACACACTCACAGGTGACGCACAGAGCCTCTGCTGGAAGACACACTCACAGGTGACACACAGAGCCTCTGCTGGAAGACACACTCACAGGTGACCCACAGAGCCTCTGATGGAAGACACACTCACAGGTGACCCACAGAGCCTCTGATGGATGACACACTCACAGATATGCACAGAGCCTCTGATGGACAACACACTCACAGATATGCACAGAGCCTCTGAAAACCACAAAGAACAACGTTACCAACATGTTTATGTGTAAATTGGGAGCTGAGATCAGAAGAGGGAAAAATCTCTAGATAAATGACAGAAATAGAGATAGAAGTACAAATATGGATCACAGAGAAATAGAGTGTAGACATATATGTACATAGCCAAACAGAGGTGTGTCTCTGAGAGAGAGAGAGAGAGAGAGAGAGAGAGATGGGATCTGAGAGACTAGCATGCCCTAGGTAGGAATGTTGAGGACAGACCTTCCCAGTGCCTGTAGAACTGACTTGCGGTCACTTCCCAAGTCATGTAACCCTCAGGTAAGTCACTCAGCAGCCCCCATTCATCCTCTTTGCTCCCTTCTGACTCTCAACATAACTTTTTCCAGTTCCAACCTGTGCATTGGTACATGACATCACTCTTCCATGGGGATCCATGTTCATGGGAAACACAGAAAAAGAACCTGCGTCTTCTAAACTTTCCTCATGACCTTTGAACACAGATCTCTACCTGTCCATAAGTCCAGAAAAGTTGCTGGGTTCCATGGGGGTCCCCAGCCATGGAAAAGGCTAAATTAGTGGAGGAAAAAAAGCATTCCTCTGCTCCTCACCGCCACCAATTTTCCTCTTAAGACTGAGAGATCTCTGATGTGCGTGCGTGTGCGTGTGTGTGCGCGCGCATGTGCGGGTTACAGATCCGTCAGGACGCGGTAAAACGACACTGCCAGAAGAAAAGGTCCGGCAGGAGGAAGGGGTGATGGAAGTCCTCCGCTGAAACACCGACCTTCTCCAAAGCTCACCTTTTGTGGCTGGGTCTCTCCTTCCTGCCAGACGAATCCCATGGTGATCGCGCCGAGCACCAAGTGGGCCAGGCGCAGCTCGCGGTGGCCCTTGAGCGACCCGCAGTCCAGCAGCGGCATCTGTGCAGAAGGAGTTCTCAAGATGGACTCGCAGCCGCAGTGGCCGCAGCCTCGCACACACCTCTCCTCCGTGGAGGAGGCCCCAGCCCTCGGGGATGCTCTGGATCGTGGACCACCATGGGAGCATCCACCCGGGAGTCCTCCCTCCGGCCGGGTCTCTGCAGACTCAGCACCGCCCTGTGCGCTGCGGCCTGCACAGCCCACCACAGTTACGCGTTCGGTTTGAAATTTCCAGCAGCCGCATTTTCAAAGTAAGAAATAAAGAACAGGCATTCGTTTTAATATTCCTTGAGTCAATAGAGCAAAGATATTTCAGTATGTGATCAGCATAAAAATGTTGGGATATTATACAGTTTCTCTCTCAAAGTCTTCAAAACCTGTCTTCTTGGCCCTAGCCGCTTTGCTGGCATTTGAATCAGGCCTTCTCACAGGACAGACTAAGATGAAGGCGTAAGGTCCACACTGAGAATGTTTTCTGGAAACTTCTCAAACATTCCGTAGTCACTGGCCTCACCCCTCCAAAGATACATACAATTCAAAAACAATTAAAAGGATTCAGAAGGAAATAATATTTAAGGCACACCTTCGTACCTAATCTTTCCCCATACAAACAACAGTGAAATGGTTAGAGTGTCTTGGATCTGTTAACCTCCCTGGGCTGAAGGTAAGCATACACCCCACACCTTTCACTATCAGATGAGAAGCCTACACTTTGCAGAGATAAGTCAGCTTGATACCCCCTTAACATGAAGCATTTTTCCTTCTAGCTCCTCTCATATGAACTGGACTAGCTCCAAATGTTCTTAATATTTGTGGCGATCTCCATGCCAATATTGAAGATGCCTTAGCATCACAAGAGCCGGTGTTTCAAATTTCGAAAATTTTCTCAGTTCTTTTTTTGTTTAGTGCACAAAGAAATGTGTTTCGTTGTGACATTTTCATGCATGTGTATCATTACAGTTTGTTCTCACATTTTCCTCCCCTCCTGCCTGCAGGCTGTTTTCATCACGTCTTTTGTCAGGAAAGCTGCTTCTTTAAGCCCAAGCTGGTTTGCCAGTGCCAACCTTGTATTTAAGGCAGGGTGTGTTTGCTTTCTTTATTCACAGCCTTGACTGTCCAGTTAGACTAAGTGTCTGCAGAAAATAATGTCTCTTTAAAAAGCATTCTTTTTAAACTTACAAAAGCAACTGAAGACAGCTATAAAATATAAGGCAAAGATATGAATGTATCAAAAGCATATACACACTTTATTATAAACAGAAAGTGGTCTCTAGTGAATCCGTATCACTCCTGGAATAGAACTGACATTAGAAGTTTAGTGTGTTGTCTAGTGTCTAGGGCCACTTGCTAATTATAAATTTTTAAGCTGCAAATATTTTCTGTTGAGTAAAAAATGTAACCCTAAAGCTTGTGAGTACACTGTGTATCAGGCATTATTGGGTTGTGTATCTAACCTGGCAAATTATTCTCAATATTCATCTTGGAAAACTCAGGGCACACTCTAGGGTCTTTGAAACAGCTCTGCATCCTGCTGATTCCAGCATCAATGAACTAAGTTCAGTTTTGAACACATCACACTTACATAGACCACTTTCATTTTTAAAACTTTTTGTAAAGTATACTTTGATGCAAAAATGTTGAAAGATGAATAAATAAGACTTGTTTTTATAAAGAAAAGAATGACAATCTTTATGTGACACAGACCTACAATCCCAGCACTTGGGAGGCTGAGGCAGAGGACCTCAAGTTTGAGGCCAGCCTGGGCTACATAGTGAGACCTGGTCTCAAAAAGAAAAAAAAAATAATGTCTCTACTTATATCCATCTAAATATCTGTAAATATTAAGTAGCACATTCTCATAAGGTAGATGTTCGATATAATATATACAGTCTATAGTCTTGTACTATAGTCTTCTGGTTAGTAAACTATATAGCAAAGCTGTATTGAACCAGAAAGGCAGAGACACAGGCTTACACAGCCATTTAACAGCTGCACGTTTTCATTTATTTAACAGATATTTTTTATTAATGGAACTCCACAGGACCCTTGATTATTCTTTCATCTTGTTATCTTTTATTTACTGCTCCTGTTAAAACTGCTACAAAAACCAGCCTTGTATATTTTTCTTTGCTTTTTTTGAATGAGTGTTTTTGTGAGATTAATTCATAAAATGGAATAGCTGACTCAAAACGCATGCATCTTTAACATCTTCATGGACATTGTAACATTTCTTATCAGAAAGTGCCTTCCTGGGTCCTCTGTGTCCTGGCTGCCATCACTTCTCTTCTGCTCACTGCTGATCTGCCTGCGAAAGGCAGCCGTTTCATTGACTTGTTGATGAAGGCATTTTTATTTTCATTATGAACTCCTGCATTCTCTCCATAGCTGCACCACCCACACTCTTTGCCTGTTTTTCCCACTGATCATTCATCTAACCACTTGGTGCGGCTCATTTTGCTTTATGGATCCTAACCTTTGATATAATGTTATACAATTCTCCATAGTTTATTTTAAATACTGCCTAAATTTATTTCTCTTATTGTCTATGACCTGGGGGATATAAGCGGTTGCTTATCTATCTCTTATAGCAACCATGTGCTAAAAACGTACTAATTGGTGTAAAGGATCAAAGTAGAAGCAGTGGTTTGTGGGCTTTACTGCAGTGGGAGACCCTCGGCCAGCCGGCCCTTCACCTTTCCTGATGATGCGCAGCTCACTGGATGGTTTCTAGGCTTCAACTCTCCCTTTTGGGCAGAAACACCGTGTGAGGAGCATTGGAGAACAGTATGAACGTTCATCAACTTTACCGCTTGATTCAGGCAACATGCTTGCACTACACGTTTCTTCTGTGTGTATGTGTCTGTGTCCATGTCCGTGCTTGTATGTGTGTATGTGTGCACACATGTGTGGAAAAACGTGTGCATGCAGATGTGTGGAGGTCAAAGGTCAATGTCAGGTGTTTATGTCTATTGTTATTCACTTTATTTTCTGAGGCAGCATCTCTTATTGAACCTAGAACATACCAATTCGACGAAACTGGCTGGCCAGGAAACAGGTATCGCTTTCCCTGGCTCTGCCTCCCAGTGCTGGGATTACAGACACGCACTGCCCTGCCTAGCTTTTCATGTGGGTACCTGGGATCTGAACTCAGTTCCTTATGCTTGACTGGTAAGCACTTTACTGACAAGTCATCTCCTTAGCCCCCGCACTGTATCTCTCTACTGACTATTTGAAGTATTTCTTATACTATATATTACGTGTATATAAATTGGATACATATAGTATGTACTTATGACTTAAGGAATATACGTAAGCAAACAATTTGCCCTCCACCCAGCTTAAGAAATAAGAGCTTGACATACATACACACACACCAACATACACATACACACACACACACACACACACACATACACACAACTCCCAAGAAATAACAGTTTAACCAAACCTATACAGCCTCTCACTGTTCCTCAAGAGTTTCTGTGCCAGATATTTTTAGTTGTTATCACCTAGCAGTTTATATGTCACATAAACACATGTGATCATGCCACAGTACATTTGCTTGAAATGACTTTGAATGTCATAAAATCATACTGAAGATATTTTATGATTTGTTTTTCTAATTCATTTTTTCTGATACAGTATCTTATGTGGTAGCCCAGGCTGACTTCAGATTCCTGATGTACTCCAATTTCATCTCAAACTCATGATCCTCCTACCTGTGCCTCCTAGGCACTGGGATTACAGGTGGGGCCACACCTGGTTTTATTCAGTTTTGAGACTTGACCACATTTCTGCATGACCTGCAGTTCGTTCAGTCATTCCCCAGTTATTTCGTGAGGCCTACTACAGCCGGTAGTACTTTTACACCTCTCAAGGTAAATTCATGCCTACCAAGTGCTAGGGAACTTGGAGACACAAGCACAGAGCCCTTCAGTAAAAGTACACTTCCCACATCTTCAAATGATGATAAATAGCTTTTGCAAGAGGCGGCACCTACCTGCAAGGCACCCAGAGCTAGGGCTTACATTTCTGCTTCATTAAAATGTTGCTCTGTTATTCTTTTAGTTTTCATTTACTGAACTATTAGCAACTATCCTCTAGAATAGCTGGGACTATAGGCCTGTAACACCAGTCTAATTAGACTTTTTAAAGTTTTTCATCCTCTTTGGCTATCTGTTGGAGGCTTTTGGTTCTGAACTCCCAGGAGGCCACCCCGTTGTGTTAAATACTGCTTACTTCTGTGTCGTTCATGGGTTGGGCTGTCTATTCGCACCGAGAGGTCAGTATTACCAAAATCAATGACTGACATAGCCTTCCTTAAATTTCTAGAATATTGCTGAATTTCTGCATGTTCTCTGTAAGCATGTCTTCCTCAGGACAATGAGTGAAAAGAGCCTCAGCCAGTGAGCAGGTTTGTTTGGAAATATACATAGACATATTGGAACTTTTGAAAAACAAGATTGTTGGCTTGGGTTTACTATGAAATCGAAACTCTAACCTTACTTACTACATTGTCTCACTAAGTGAGCAATTCCAGAGCTCCCTGCTTGGCTCTAGAAATTATATTAGCTTCTCACAAATGATGCCCAACTCATTCCATCTCA
>NW_008330293.1:859877-864673 GCF_000622305.1 Nannospalax galili | reverse complement strand
CTGTAGCTCCAGCTGTCCTGGAACTCACTATGTAGACCAGGCTGGCCTCGAACTCACAGAGATCCGCCTGCCTCTACCTCCCAAGTGCTGGGATTAAAGGCGTTCGCCACCACGCCTGGCTGCTGGTAAAATCTTAAAAGTGGCTTTTTGTTTGGATGGCTTTATAAGTAATGGGAAACAGGACGCAAGGCTGAGAGCATTGTATTGGTGTCCAACAACTACCCTGACGATTCACAGCAGCGTGCCTTCAAACAACAGAAAGTCATTCACACTTGTAGGATATCAAAGGCAAAACAGGCCTCAGCAGCATCAGTCTCTCTTGAAGGCTCAGAGGCAGGATCTGCTGTTCCACATTACATGCATCTCCCAGCCCTCTTCTAGCAATATCAGTCATACTGAATATAGAAACACGGTAATCCAGTAAGCACTCCTCTTTTTTATGTCTGCAAAGACCTCATTTCCAAATAAGACCACTTTTTAAAATTGCATGACTCCAATTATATGAAATATTTACAGTAGTAAAACTAGTGAAAAAGAGATTAGTGAGTGGCTTCGGAGGCTGGGGGGAGGGTGGGTTGTGAGTGCTAATAGGTTCTATGTGGACATGGATGCTGGGGGACACTTCCAAAACCTAGTACAACTGCTAGTGGATCGAAGTCAATGTTATGAGGCCCTTGGTGGTGATTTGATTGAGGGCTGAGAGCTGAGAACTCTGTGGCTGAGTGCCGACCAACCATGTGCAAGTTCTTAGGCTCAATCTCACTACTGCAAAAAACAAAACAAAACAAACCCTAAAACCTGCAGACTGAATTGAAATCAAGTCTGCAACTGTCTAGGCTATGCTTTATCCCCTTTCCCTGCTTTCCAAGACAGAGGTTAAGGGGCCACAGGAGTCCTCCCCTGGAGCTGAGTGTCTGGCATGGGTCCTGCACACTTATTTGTGGATCTGATACACATTTGTTTAATATGGTCCAAAAGTCCTGCAAGTTTTTGTTTCTGTTTTCCTGCACTTGTAGATATTTTTCTTTTTGATTGGCTCTGTCAAATTTTAATGGAACAGGCAAAAAACTTACTAGGGTCAGTTTGCCATCTTCACAGGCATTGAAGACATTCTCACGCTAATCTTTTTCAGGATTCTCATCTTGTGCTTCATACTCATTCGCTGAGTATTTTTAAGTTGCTTTTTTGTTTTGTGTATGAGTGCACCACCTGCATGTAATGCTTGCTGAGGCCAGAAGAGGGCATCGAGTCCCCTGGAACTGGAGTTAAGGATGAGTGTTACCTGCCATGTGGGTGCTGGAAACTGACTCTGGAACTTCTGGAAGAACAGCAAGTGCTCTTAACCAATGAGCCATTTCTCCAGCCCCTCACGGAGCATTTTAAATCATAATAAATATCAGCACACTTAACAGAAGAATCCCTCAGGGTTAAACACCTTCTACCTCTGGGATCTTGTGAAAGGTGAAGTGCCTGTCTTGTACCTCTGGAGTTTTGTGGCATGATTGTAACAGATGGCTAGGATAGGGGACAGTGAATTGTTATGCAGCAGGAGCTTGGAAAGAGTCTTTCAGAGCCTTTGGGGCTAGCAACAGAGACCAGTATTACCTCCATTTCTCAGAGAAGGAAATGAGATTATCAGGTAAACTGTCTCAAAGGTTCATCGTTGCTATGAAATTCCTGAATCAAAACGTTTTTCCCAGTATACCTTCTGTAGGGTAACTTCGATGTTCCTGATAAAATTTCGAGGGAAATTGTTTTGTTTAACCCAGATGGTACACCAGGTGTGTAAGTATATGCAAATACTAATGTGGTGCCTAAGGACTTAATTATTTCTACAGAGCCTGTGGTTGACTCTGAGTCTATAAGCTCTTTTGATACAACTAATGTGTGACACTCAGGAGAAAATCAAGGCGAACCTGTCAGAGGCAGCAGAGGCCTGGGACAAGAACTGCAATTTTCCATAATTGTCTTTTTAATTGTCCAGTAACAATGGACAGTGTTGTTTTCAGCTCCAGATTCTTTTTTTTTTTTTTTTCCCTCAGATTACTGCACTGTGCTAATAGATGAATTTGTTTGCTGGACCTCTCAAGAGTTTTTAATTCCGTAGGTGCCAACTAGCTGTACAGACCACAACTAGCTGTACAGACTACACGTGAAGAAAGAGGAAAAGTAGGAAGTTGTGGCTTTAGAGTTGGTTGCTACCCATATTGGGGTTAGTTATGAAGGTTTTCCTGAATTCTAAAAATCTTTTTCTTAATTAAATAAATTTAAATATTTTTATTTACTTATTTATTTTAAATAATTTATTGAGAATTTCATACATGCATATAAGGTGTTTTGATCAAATCCATGCCCACTCCCTCCCCTCCAACTCCTCCCATATCTCCCCATCACGTTTTTCTGATAACTTCATGTACTCGTTCTTCTTTATTTTTTTACGGGGCTTTTGGCTGCTCTAACATTTCTCCCTCTGAAGAGGTAACCCTAAAGTCTTTTAAGGATAGATGAAAGCTCCTAAATACTTTTGACATTTTAGGCCTTTGGAATGGAGCAGGTTGCTAAAAGGCCCAAGGACATTATGAGTTTTAGCCAAGAAACTGGCTACTTTTCTTTGGGGTCTTTTAACCCTAACTGCCTAGCCAATTCCTACCTCCTGTTCTTATCACAACATCCTCTGAAGAGGTTACCCAGTTTGCAGATAGTGAATCTGGATGCAGACCTCTCTGGCTTCTTCCATGCTGAACACAGGGTGAAGTAATTGGGGTACCCCTTCAGTGGGTCTAGCTAAAAGGCTCCCAAATTCCATAATTCTTATCTGTAAGGGGAAAAGAAAGTCCTTGACTGGTGAATAGGAGATGTGAAGGAGGAGTAAAGGCAAGAGTAATTAGCATTACAAGTTCTAGACAGGGATCTAGAAAAAAGCCAGAACAGGGCAATTTTCAAATGTTCATATGAGAATCCATTGGAATTTCTTGACAAGGGCTTCCAAAAGCATCCCTCTATTGGGTTCCTGCTCATTTTTCTTTTGTCTGCCAAGGCTGGACTTGGTAGTGATGGACTCAGGATTTGTTTTCAATTTTGATAGCTGTTGGAGTGGTTAGAATCAGTGTCAGTTCCCTCTGAAAGGCTTCTAGATAGGGGGAGAAAACAAATTTATCCATCATTTTAGAACAATAGCTGGTTGTCTCCCTTAGCTACAGGTGGTCATTACAGTATTGGAGACCAAGACTTGATGTCTTACATCTGAACAGCACTTTCTGGTTAGGAACAAAATCACCAATGAGAAGTATTTGTCTAAATAACTTTTTATATAGATTAAGTCTAATGTCTGGGAAGTGTAATCCCTTGAACTCTTAAAGAAATATACTGATCACTTTACTCTCTGATTATACTTTCCTTTTGGGTGTTTAAGACCGTACAGTTGGCCCAAATAAATCAATTTATTTTTACACTTAAGGTCGTTTGAGGAACTCCTCAGGGGTCACATGGGCTTGGGAAGAGCCCCTGGCTCCTTTCTTTAACCAGTTCCATCTATGGGAAGATAAGTCAAAGGTCCTGCTTGATGACGGTTGGCTTCAGTTGGAAGCATGGAGGAGATGTTTCCTCTGAGTTGACCCTCCTCTTTGTAGAATGGATGTTGGTTCAAGTCTATCTCATGGGGTCTCCATGGCCTCCCTGAACAAGAGGACAGGTGACTCACTACAGTTACAGGCAATTTTGAGAGATATTCCATAGTCCCCTGGTACTTAGTCAACCTTGGAGGGCAAGGGGCAAAAACTGTCCTTTAACTCTCTCTGACCACATTAGTATAGATCTCAAAGTATGGCTGTTAAACATCCAATAAGGTTAGTTCCACCAGTCTGGTACTTTTAATTATCATGTGCTATGTAGATGTTCCATTGATCTATGTGTCTGTTTTTGTGCCAGTACCATGCTGTTTTCATGACTATAGCTCTGTAGTACACTTTGAGATCTGGTATAGTAGTCCCCCCAGCTTTGCTCTTACTGCTCAGGGTTGCTTTGCCTATCCGAGGTCTTTTGTGCTTCCATATGAATTTAAGGATGGCTTTTTCTAATTCTGTGAAGTATTTCATGGGGATTTTGATTGGGATTGCACTGAATCTATAAATGACTTTTGGTAGGATGGTCATTTTAACAATATTAATTCTTCTAATCCATGAACATGGGAGGTCCTTCCATCTCCTGGTGTCTTCCTCAGTCTCTTTCTTTAACAATTTAAAATTTTCATCTTTGGTGTCTTTGGTCAGATTTTTTTCCAAGATTTTTTTATTTTTTTTGCAGCCACTGTGAATGGGAGCATTTCCCTGTATTCTTCCTCCAATTGCTTGGATTTTTTTTTTTTTTTTTTTTTGGTTTTTTTGAGACAGGGTCTCCCTGTGGCCCCAGCTGTCCTGGAACTCACTGTGGAGACCAGGCTGGGCTTGAACTCACAGAGATCTGCCTGCCTTTGCCTCCGGAGTGCTGGGATTAAAGGCATGCGCCACCACGCTGGGCTGGATTTTGTTTTTTAATCCATTTACTTAGCCTGTGTCTTTTGACTGGGAATTTCAGTCCATTGATATTTAAGATTATTTTTGAAAGGTGTATATTGGTTGCCATTATTTTGATTGCTGTTTGTACTCTCTAATTTTGTGTTTCCTCAATTATACTTTTATTTATTTTCTTTTATTGCCCCTGGGATATAGTTGTTTCTCTCTCTGCTCTCTGTATTGCTTCAAGTATTCTTTGAAGGGCTGGTTTTGTGGACATGTATTCTTTCAGGCTAAGTAAATGGA